>NW_025999968.1:10731490-10907430 GCF_001458135.2 Marmota marmota marmota | reverse complement strand
CCTCAGCAGGACCCGGACCGAGAAGCAGTTTCCGCGGGTTCCTAGCCCCGGGCCAGGGAAGTTCCGGGAGCCGGTGTAAGCTCCTATAAGTGTATGCTCCAAGAAGCAGTCCCCGCGGGCTCAGTTCCGGGAGCCGGAATTCGGCCGCTTAGTGCTTGGTGTATGCTCTGATAGGAGCAGGGTCCAAGAAGCAGGCTCCGCGGCCCAGGACGGTTCCGGGAGCCAGAACTCGGCCGCCCCGCGCTCGGTGTTCGCTCCGATAAGATCAGGTTCTAAGAAGCACCCAGGCACTGAACCCTAGCAATCTGTCTGCAAGCCGCAGGCGAGTTGCAGCCTGAAATTACCTGTTCTATGGCTGAATGAGCTGCCGTCAGTCGAAAACAGGTATGGTGACGTCAGCTTTCCAACATGGTGGCTGCTGGCCTCCTCTGTGGTCTGACCGGTGTGGAGAACCGAGATGGACCGCTTCCTTCCCCCGTCTCGAACCCAGAATTCAGCCCTGAGTACGGTGCTTGCACGGCTGGCAGAAACTGCAGCGCTGTATCCCTGCGTCGCTATCTCCTCGTTTCCCAGCGTGCGCTGCAGACTCTAGCCGCGGGGCGATTTGCTGAATAAGCAGTGTGACCCTCCGTGCGACAAACCTCTCGCGTTTGAGTCCCCGTAGCCGATCCTCTTGCGATGGAAATCCTTCCTCCAGGTTCCGGAGCACCCCACTATTGCTGGAAATTCCTAACAAGATATCCTTTAGCCGTCCTGACTTGTCATACTCCCACACAGTGAAGCAGCACATGGGGGCAATGCACTCCCCTCGCCGCCATCTTCCTTCTCTGATAAAAATCTTTTACCTAAATTTCTGTTCTTTATAAATGAGCCAGTGACAGGTGTTCTATTACAGCAGTACAATACAGAGGAAGACTTCTAGTATTCCATTGATTTAAGCTTCATTCACTGAACGCCACATCTACATTACTATGACTGTCCAGATGCAAGGAATCCCTAGAAAATAATTCTCATTCATTTACATACCTGTTTTAGTCAGCCCAGGAGGCTACAGTGAGTATCCACCAAGAACTCAAAAGGAATGTATTACTAGGAGTTGATTCGACATCTGATTCACTGTTAATGGGCAAAAGCAGGGAGTCACTTTAGTAAAAAGGTGGAAAACCAGGGCCTGGATCTAAGAAAGGCAATTGACTTGAAAATGCTCTAGTTTTACATAGAACCATAAGAAATAAATTTCTTATTTATTGTTTAGTTGTACATAAATGGTTGTAGCAGAATAACCAACTAGATTTAGTATGGTGAGTCTTGGGTACCCCCAAAGAATACCAGTATCTCTAATACTATTTAGGGAAAAGGTACTGCCAACTTGAGAATTGACACACCTGGATTCTGTTACAACTGGCAACCAGGCTTGCAATATTGAGTGAACATGTAGCACCATGTTTGTCTTGGTGCTACACACACATGCCTGGCCAGGACCCTGCAAAGCTGAAGGCGACTAGAAGAGTCACTGAGCTCTGCTAGTTCACCTTTTGGCCTGGGATGATAGTTCTGAGCTGTCACAATACCTGGGGCCATCAACTGACCTTATGAGCATGAAATAAATGAATGCTCATTTATGTTTCCTTACTAATGCAAGTTTCTCTCATGACCAACTTCAATCCAGACCATGCAAACAGGGATTCTGGGACATGTCTCTGCTGTTTAACCACACTGCAACAGTACAAAGCCTGCATATCATCCTGTACTGAACTCCTGTGTGATACACTGCCTCAGTGGTTAAAAATCCATGTTGGCATATAGCCTACATGTATGTCCATTAGGAATGTTTTCCTCTAAGTTTAAAGTGACTAATTGGTTATATCTAGAACATTGTTAAAATTTTATCAACTCTCACCATTAATGGCTTAAAATACTACATTTTCCCTAAATAGTATTAGAGATACTGGTACTCTTTGGAGGTCCCCAAGACTCACCATACTAAATCTAGTTGGTTATCAGTAAAAATCATTTTACTAACATGTCATAATTCCCATGGAGCCTAATTGCTCTAAGAGTACATTCTATAAGTTTTATGCATTAAGAAGCAGTATGGATGAAAGAAGTATTCATTTACTTTTTAACATCAGAATTTAAGAAATTCTTGCATTCATTGGCTCTTCTAACATAAAGAAATGCTTTTAAGGACCAAAGTCTCATTTTTTTTTTTTTTTGGTTTCAGGGATTGAACTTGGGGACACTCAACCACATCCCTATCTTCTTTTTATTTAGAGACAAGGTCTCACTGAATTGCTTAGCCCCTCACCATTGCTGAGGTTGGCTTTGAACTCGAGATCCTCCTGTCTCAGCTTCCCAAGCTTCTGGGATTACAGGTGTGTGCCACTGCACCTGGCAATTTTCTAATTATCTTGTAAATGTTCCTCTTGAAAACAACATGAGTTTTTGGCTATAAAATGGCCCCCTCCTTTTCCAGTAGTTTCCTTTATAAGAAGAAATTGCTTATTCTTCATGAACCTAAAAAAACAATATTGGTATTTTCTATGAAGTTCCAGTGACTTTCACCAGTGAAGCACATGCTCAGACCATGCCAAGTCCTCTCAGAGGTAAGTAGGTCTTAGCCAGCTCTTCAAAAGGAGGCAGGGAATTGAGGCAGTTATCTGCATTACAGAAAGCAGACACATTCTGTATACACTCCAAGGGCATGGTCACCGTTTTCTGTCCCCATTCCCCACTGAGGGGGAAGATTCTGCAGCCACATCATCAATTTTCTCCACAGCCCTGACACACTGTTCTATCAGAAAACCTTTTCCTTATGCGTATATATCAGTTGAGGGATTTCTAGGCTTTTCTTCTGTGAATAAGAAACAATTAGTCATTGCACTGCCAAGAAAGCTTTTCATATTCATCTCGGGCCTTTCAGAGGCCCTTTTTGCTTCATTCTTTGTTAGAAATAACTGCAACAAAGTCAAATACATGGCATCCGTTTTGGATGCCCTTCAAGCTCTTGCAGCTGAGTGAAATTGGAGCACTTGTGAGGTACCTCCCTGAACAATTCCATTATATGGGGTCGCTGGGCAGGCTCTGCAGAGAAGACCCTAAATCCATTGCCATACACTTCTCAAATTGAGACCAGCATTCAAGCCACTTACAGCCTATATTTAGGACATATCCATGATAGCTTTTCAGGCATCAATAAGAAATCTTGGTGTTGGCAATGACTCCTGCTTCTCATATTTAGAGCTAAGTAGATTCAGTGCAACAAACTTTTAGTCCCTCCTTCAAGAAATCCATTTGACCTCCCTTAAGGTGGTATTTTTTGTTGCTAACCTTATCAACTCATCTTCTAGGGCTACTAGTAGTAAATCATTTATCAGAAATAAATAGTACAGGATGCACCAAATTATTAAAATGAAAGATGGTGCCTGTCTGAGCTGGAAACTGTGCTAAATGCTTTACAGGCATTCTGTGAAGGGGATCTACTATCACATTATCCAATCTCTTAACTCACTTCTAAAGTCAGACCTCATTTAAAAATTATGTTCCTGGGAAAATCTCAAAAAGCTGAAGCTTCCTTCTGAACATTTAGTTCAAGGTTTTTTTGCACTGAGCCACATTTCCCATAAAATTAGGGTACTGGCTTCTACCACTGGATCAGAACAGTCATTTCATGAACCACAAAGGTGCAGAAAGATCCTTCTCTGTTTGGGGATAATTTTAGGAATAGAAAGAGTATCTTGCCTCCTTCATTCCCTCAGTTTTAAACATCTTCCCCGGTCTCGTTTTGATGTGATACAAAGTCACGCACTTGTCTACCATGAAAAGTATTCAATTAATTTTCAGCATATCCTTTAATGCTTTTCAAGTCTTTGTTCCATAGAGTCCTGGATATTCTACTTGAATGACTTGAGGGCCCAGCCTGGCACTTAGAACCTGAAGTTAACCTGCAATTAAGAACTTTGAACTATAAATAGGGAAGTGGGAAGCACATCCTATTATCTAGCCAAAAAGAATTTTTGTGAACATAGGAAGATTTTATTTGAACTTTACTTAAAAAAATAAAGCAATGAAGTGAGACCTAACCTGACATGCTGTAAGTTACACCAGAGTTGAATATCTGCTGTACTTTTTTTTCCTAAACACATTTGCTTTAATCTTCAGTTTATTGACTTGAGATTCTGCTGTCTCTGCCCTTTCCTTCACTTGATGAGCTCATGTTGCTTATACTTGGAAAGCTAATTGATTGGCTTGTGCCTCATATGAAAATACAAAAATCCCCATCCCTGAATAGTTTCTTCTGCTCTGACAAGGAAAAGGTGAAAAATCACTTCTGAGTATTGAATGAATTTGGGTGTGATATATAGAAATTCAGACTTTGTAGCAGGTACAAGATCCACTTTCATAGCTGCTATTCCCTGGAAATTCAGAACCCCTTGGGCACTTTCCATTAATTGCAAGTAGTAGAGCTTTCATAGACTTGCTATGTGCTAGAGCAAATAGTTATTTATAAGTCAGTTCAAGATTGTGTTCTGCCTTTGGGTCAAGTTATGAATCAACAGGTAATTTTAAGACAGTGTTATTTTAGCCCAAATCAATTAATTTAAAACGCCTTATTAAATATTAGGCATAACCTACTCCTTCAGCAGGGGATTAATATCCAGACTCTCTAAAGAACTCAAACAACTTAACACCTAAAAAACACACTGGCCAACTATCAATCAGGTAAACAAGGATCAAAACAGATTTCATCTCATGCCACTTAGAATGACAATCATCAAGAAAACCAAAATTCTGAAGAGGATTTAAGGGAAAAGGAACACCCTTATATTGTTGGTGGGACTGCAAAGTACAACCACTTTGGAAAGTAGTATGGAGATTTCTCAAAAGACTAGAAATGAATCCAACTATTCCACTCCTTGGTATTTATCCCAAAGAACTAAAATCAGCATGGAATAGTGATACAGGCATATTAATGTTTATAGCAGCACAATAGCTAAATTATGGAGCCAGCTCAGGTATCCATCAATAGATAAACAAAAAATTTTTGTATAGATACACAATGGAGTTTTACTTAGCCATAAAGAATGACACTTGCCAGTAAATGAATAGAGATGGAGAACCTACCAGATTCAAAGTCAAATGTTTTCTCTCATATGTAGAAGCTAGGGCAAAATAAGTGGGGGAAGAACCATGAAAATAAAGGGGAGATCAAGAGGGAAGGGAAATGTGAGGAACTGAAGAATGAAATTTATCAAATTATGCTACATACATATATGGATATACCACAGTGAATTCCATCTTAATTTATATCAATAAAGCACCAATTATAAAACAATAGAAGACCAGTAGAGAAACAAAACGGAGGAGGGAGAAAGGAAGTACTAGGGACTGAAAATGGAACAAATCATGGTCCATGCATATGATTGTCAGAATGAAACTATTATATATAACTGCATGTACTATTAAAAACATAAAGAAACAATATATGGCACTTACCAATTACATTCCATGGAGCTGCAGATACTATTCCAAAGATGGCGGTTTGGTCCACAGCCATGTCCAGGCTTATCAGGAAAAAGTATCGTGAACTGTTGTGTTTATGCTCATCCAAAGTGTGGGGATTTGGGAAGCCCCAGGGTGACAATCCTGCCCAAAATTGGTCATCCCTGCACAATACCCTGCTATTACTTCTCTCATCTCTTATAGTCCATGTGTGGGTATAACCACAAGGTTGAGGGAGCCTGCTCTGGCTTTCCAAAACAGCACAAATGTTTTCTAGGGATGATAGGCCTAAATTAAGAAAGACCAGAATGGGCAGACATTAACCTCAGCTGGCCCTCTCTGACAAGTTATTCTGCAAGCCTGGAGTCATCAATCTCCACTAACCAAAAGCAATGGCTGGGAAATTCATGAGGCTGCAATTGTGCCAGGCACTTACCACCGCCTCTTGTTGTTGCTTGAAATTTTGCACTTTGAGCTGAAGTTTATCTGTCAGAGTCTGCATCTTGCTCAATTTTCTTGTCTTCCTCTGCCTAAAATGCATAGGATTGTACTTGAAGGTAATTTGGAAGATTTGGCAGTCTATACTGGGAATAGCCTCATGTGAGGAAATGAGGGAAATTTTATTAAAAACCACCATCTGAGAGTTGTTTTGGACTTAACTACTCACCCCGATTTTTGAGAAATTAAACTCAGCTCTGAGCAACGACAGAGCCATTCCTCTTGATCCACCCACAACACCCCCAGGCTTTGCTGAAGTGGAAGTTAAAGCCATTACATTCAATATAGTGTTCAGCCTCTCCATTCCAACCAAGCTACGGGTGCCTGAGTTTCTCAATAGGAATGAAGTGCATTATTAAAAAGACCACATATGCAAAATGGAAAATCGATAACACTCCAATCAAAACAACTCATTCCTTGAACTTTGTAATTAACCCATATGTTTGAAAAATGAAACTATAGGAAAGGTAAATTTTCTGGATTCCGGCATGGGTATCAGCAGAGATAGGAAAACTGCATACGATGTGGGGACCTTAGTGTGCTTAGTCTCATTGCCTCAGGTACAGTCCATGGTTGGGTTACAGAAAGGACAGCTGGGGAGGCCGTGTCTTACTGTGCTACATGGAGTCTTTGGTATTCTGAAAAAGCAGGGGAGAGGCAGGCAGGTGGACAGGACTCTTCATCCTCCCTACCACCTTCATATCTCCAATTCCCCCTTAACTGGAGTGTTTCTATTTCAGAGCAGTTGAACTTTCCAAAGGAAGAAAATATCCCAATCTACTGAGGATTGAGAAATAAACTTAATATCTACCCCTGTAGCTTACATTTTTGGTACTGGCTTCATGTGTTTGTTTCTGTGACCAAATCCTAAGATACTCAACTTAAAAAGAGGAAAGGTTTATTTTTGCTCACAGTTTTGGAGATTTCAGTCCATGGTCAGTTGGCCTGTTGCTTTTGGGTCTATAGTGAGCCAGTACATCAGAGTACGAGCACATGGTAGAGAAATTGTTCACCTCATGGCTGCCAGAATCAAAACGGAGAGGAAGGGTTTGGCCTCAGTAACTAGACTTTCTTCCACAATGCTCCACTTCTTAAATGTTCTACCAACTCCCAATAACAACACAGGCCATGAACCAAGACTTTCACTTACAAGCCTTTGAAGGACATTCAAGATCCAAACTATAGGATTCTGCCCCTTTTACAAATCAAATGTATTTAGTTAATGCCCAAGAGTCTGCCAAATCTTAACTTTCCAGCATTGCTCAAAAGCTTAAGTACAAAGTCTCCTCTGAGACTCGAAGCAAGCCATTAGCTCTGAGCCCCTGTAAATATAAAGTTACAGACTTCCAAGATACAATGGCAAAGGGTAACTATTCCAGAAGGAGGCAGAGGGGAATGGAAAGCAAGGATCAGACCAAAAGCAAGATGAAAACACAGCAGGGCAAACATCAAATCCAAAGTCTATGTCTGGCATCCTTGGACATGGTGGCAGAATTTTAGAACCCCCTATAACCTTGCTGGTTGAACTTTATATGCACTCTCAGCTTCCCTCATGTGTAAGTTAGTTTGCCATCGCTGTGACAAAATACCTAAGATAAACAACTTAAAAGGAGGAAAGACGTTTTACCCACAGCTTCAGAGGTTTCAATTATTGGTTGCTTTGGAAGCCTGTGGCAAGGCAGTGAATGCATCATGGTGGGAGTGGGGGAGGAAGCTGTTCACTGCCTGGTAGCTGGGAAACAAAGAGTCAGGCTTCTAATGTCTTCTTTAATAGCAAAACCCCAAATGACAGGACTTTCTTACCTTAGGCCGTTCCTCTTCAAGGTCCTATTATCTCCCAATAATAGCACCATGTCTTGGAGACTATGCCTTCAACACTTGAGCATATGGGGGTATGTTCAAGATTCAAGCCACAGCATTTTACTTCTTTTATCAATTATCAACTCCTTTGGTTCCACATTTACTTTCCCCTATCTCCCCCAAACCCTCCCACTTCAACAGGCTCATTGCTCCCTATTTTCCCACAGCTCCTGCTTATGCCCTTCTCTATGATTTTAGCCAAGCTGTTTGCATCACCTGGAATCTGACAGTAGAAAATTACTCATTTGAAGCTTACTGAGGCAAAGATGAATACATAGGAATCAACCTGGTTGAGGAGCTGAGAAAAGACCATGTTTTAAGTAAAATATATTTTATGAAATTTAAAGATTCACAGAATTGTGTTTACAGTAAACTCTAAAATCAACATGGGGTTAATTGATAATAACAATTCTGGGGAGAGAGGTGATAATGAGGCCACATATAAGAGAGGTGAATTAAAGTAGTTGCTGATGTTAATGATGCTCCTCCCACTTGGGAAGGCAAAGCCTTTGATGTTAGACCCAGACTCACATCATGGCTCTAAGCCAATAAATAACTATGGTGGCCATAACTGTATATTGGATGTCCCTTCCAGAAAAGCTGTGACCACTCAGCTGTGAAAAGTGCAACCTCTAACTACAGCATCTTTGGATCTGCCATAGCATTGACACTGAGGCCACAAAGTCCTTTTTTTGTTCTATGTGTGTGTAAGGATTAAGGAATAGCTACACATAGGTTCCTGAATGTTAGAGGTAGTAAAAGGTAAAATTGATACAGAGAGTGAGGGGCAGGGAAATTGTCTTTACCTTCTACAACAGTTACAGTTTCTCATCTCATGTTTTGCTTTATCGCACATCTTTTGAAGCACCAGCTTTCTGGCATTGTTTCCAAATGGCAGAAGAACAGAAAGGAAAAGATAAGGGTACAGTGGGGAAAACCATAGCACCATTATGGAATAAAGTTACACCTGATTCCCTATTCAGTACATGGTTATAAAATCTCCCCAGAGGATTTTACCAGGAGGGACATTTGAGAGGGACATTTTTGAATGTGTACCTATTAATGGGCTATTACAAAACATCCTGCCTCATTCTGATGGGCATTTTGATGTTTAATAAAGATGAAATGAATTGACAAAGTACCAACCTTGAATGTTTATGAACAAGATATGGATATCAAGAAATGTGGAGAGCCTGCTAGTGTCTCTTTCAAATCGCGGGGTCTAGCCCAATATCTTGCATGAAGTCAGGGCTCAGTAGGTATTATTGGATTTGATGGTGGAACCCACTCATTTGAATAATTGACTGGATCCACTCTCAACATTGTGCAGACACTTGGAAGAAATTAAGAAATGCACCTCCAAACTAATATATGAGAAACACTGAGATTATTGCAATGAAGGAACAAAAACAACACAATAGAATAAGATTACATTCCTTGGGACAATGAAAACCAAAAAATTATAGCTTTGGTGTTTTGTTCTATAATGGAATTGTTTAAAGATGAAAATAAGAATAATCAATGGGGAAATAAAAAGAAAAACAAAACCCAAACATTACTAACAAGTTGCATTATTTGACCTCATCAACATGGGTGGCTTCCCCACCCAGCTCTACAGAAGACTAGATTAGCAAACTTTCATGTTCCCAAGCTGTTTACTTTCTTAACTACACATATCATGGGCTCACTCTTCATTGGCTTTGATATACCTCACATTGTTTAAAGAAGTGTCAGACAAATGCATCTCATAAAAAGAACCACTTATTCAGTAATAAGAGCTGTTTGAGTAGCTCATTTCATTTTAATTAGCCCAAGATGATATGTCTGAAGTGCTCCGCTTTCTTATCAACACTGTGCTTCCTGCTGCAAGGGAGGAAGACTTTGACGTTTCTAACAGCTCAGTCTCGGGAATCAGAACCAAGACCCACAGATCCTGTGTTAGTACTGTCAGAGGAGCTGTGAAAGTGGGCCCCTAAGATGAAATATTCCACTTTTCAATGCAATAAGCTGTATTTGTTCACTGTGAGAAGACTAGAAAGTAACTTTTGGCATCTGTGTTCAACAACTGAAGTATGTGCACACGCTGTGTACCAGGAGGCTGCTGGGCTTTAGAGTGTGGACCACAGAGCGCCATCTAGGTATTGCACTAGCAAGAAAAGTGACAGGCGGCACAGGCAAGAGTGAGGATGAGGTTTACACCACTCCTTCCATTAAGAACTTATAAGAAGTGTTCCCACATCATTTCGATTTTTTGCTCGAGACCAATGTTAGTCAATAGGTGAGATTCAGAAAGCCTTAGGCTTTTCTATAGTATTTGCTGTTACCAACTGGCATTAGCAATAGAGTCCTCAGCGGCCTTGAGTGTTTGTGCAAAACAGGAATGGAAATGTCCCCTGCTTCAATTAGCATCCCATTTAATCTGCTGGCTGGGTGGTCATTCAAGCCTTTACCAGTCACTTCATTTACATGTTGTTCTCACTCAGCCTCTCACAGGAAGGCACGCTTGTGAAAGTGCTGCAAACACTATGTGTGAAAAAATAAGGATGGTATAAATAGATTTCACTTCTAATTGCAACTTACCGCTCCCATTCCTGCAAGCTCTGTAGAAGCATTGACCTAAAATCATAAGAACAGATACGAACAGAGCCCTGGGAGGTGAGTCAGTGCTGCTGAGGGAGATCAAAGATTCAGAGAAAACTGCAGGGGTCCCAGGAGGATTTTTCAGCCTGGAAGGAGCACACTTCTGCAAGGTCCAGCCCAACTATATACACAGGGAATGGTTCTCTGCACTACCTGATAGGTCAGCCCTCTGATGCACTGCTCCAGTCTGTGAGCTTCCCTGTAGGTCTCCTCATTGTGATGGAGCTGGCCCTCCAGTTCATGAACCTGTAACCAAACCATGACCTCAGATCACATGCTGGCAGCAAGGCTGGTACAGTGTCTGCCAACAGGAGGATCAGTTGAAATAGTCGAGGAATGATGTGTCTGCTCTTTTTTCTGGTAGGGATTAAACAGGGCAACCTCTCTGAGAAAACTCCCCTGCCAAATGTGAGCTGGTTGAACTGTGCACTCACAAAGGACTGTTAAGATTCTAAAGGACATGAAAGGCTAATCCACACAGAGGGGAGAAGCCTCCCTTCTTACATTACAAAATCACACTCATATCCACACGTGTATGCGTGCATGAATGTCTGTAAGTACAGAAGTGAGTTGTATATAGCAGGCTTTGAGGATTCAGCCAATAAACTCCCTGGCCTTAAGCTGCTTTTTCTATTCAGTGCAGACCCTAAGTCTCCATCACACATATGTCACACACAGCCCTACAGCCCTGCTTTGTGGGAGAGCTATAGTATACAAGATTAGCATAACACACATTCAGCAAGGTGCCTACCACACCCCACACCCCACAAGATGCCTACCACACACCACACCCTGGTGCCAGGGATAAAGAAGTGAACAAAAAGGAAATCATTCCTGTTTCAGCATTCAGTCTTATGAGGAGGTTCAGAAAAACCTAAGTAAAATACAGTATATGTGCGATGGTGTCAAGTGCTATGAAGAAAAGTAAGGAAGTATAGAGGTTAGAGAGTTGGTAGGGAAAGAGCATGGGCTGCTGCTTCTGCTGAGGGGCTCTTCTCCCAGTTGACCATGCCTCTTTCTCTCTGGTTTCCCTGACTTAAATGCTACCTTCTGCAAGAGGCCTCCTGATCACCATCTTAAAACTGCAAAGCTGAATGCCCTGAATGGCTCTGGTGAGATGGATCCCAGCTCTCCCTATCCTTGCCTCCTTCCTGCCACTGGAACCACACTGACCCCCTTGTTCCTCCTAAGCTAGGTGCATTAACAAAGGGAAGGAGAGAAGGTCAACAGCTGTGATGGTTCCCTGGTGAAAAAGCCTGTTGTTACAAAATCACGGACACCTTTCCATTTCCATTCCTGCTTTCTGGTTCTCTAGGAACTTTACATAGTTCTGTCTATTGGCAGAAGAGATAACAGAGAACCTCCTCTGTGCTTTTTTAAGGACTTTGAAAAAAAGTTATTAAGATACCTCTGGGTGAAAAACTGCTTTATTAAAGCAAATCCTAGACATTATATAATTTCACCAATAAATACTTATGTATTTCTAACAGGTAATGATAGTTGCTTTGGTTTGAAAGACTCCCCAAAAAGTTCATGCACTGTGAACTTAATTCCCAAATTCATATACTAATGGTATTTGGATGTCAGGACTTTGAGAGGGAGGTTATTAAAGTTAAATGAAGTCATGAAGGTGAAGCCCCAAATACAGCATTAATGTAAAAGAGAAAGAAACTTGTGTTAGCACGCTCAATCTGTCTCACCACGCGATGTCCTTTGCTACATTATGATGCAGCAAGAAGGCCTACACACATGCCTGCACCATGCTCTTGGGTTTCTCAGCCTTCAGAATCATGTGCCAAAGAAATTTCTAAATGAATTACCTGGTCTTAGGTATTTTGTTGTAGTGGTGAAAAATTAATTCAAACAATGATATTTTGATATCATATATCTATATACAATTATATAAAATATGTGCTCAATTGAGGCAATGGATTTTAATTGAGTAAAAGAACAGGACGCTATCAGTTTTTGAATATAAGTAACTGAAGTCATATAATGCACAAGGAACATATGTACATATATTTAGTGTATATTTAAGAAAATTAACCAGAATTCCTTATATCATCTGATTATTTAGGAAACCACTGCTGCTCAGTTATAACTGATTCTGGGTCACAACATTGAACAAATAGCAAACGGAAATAAAATCTTGCAATCTTAAATTGGAGATAATTCCACTATTATTCATGTAGATTTTAGGGAAATTTGTATAAGTTCTTTGGTTTTATGCCTATGACCTTTTTTTCTTATACTAAAAATCTGGGTTCCTATGTATGTTATTGAATAAACAATTCTATTTGTATTATTGCTAGTAGCAATATATTATTGTGAAATGTAAATTCAATTTGCTCTTTTACCCTTACATAATATGAATGATATATAAAACCTATGTTTAAAAGCCACTGGGAGTCTGAGACAAGAGAATTGCAAGTTCAAAGCCAGCCTCAGCAAAAGCAAAGCACTAAGCAACTCAGTGAGACCCTGTCTCTAAATAAAATCCAAAATAGGGCTGGGGATGTGGGTCAGTGGTCAAGTATACCTGATTCAAACCTTGGTACAAAAAAAGAAAAGAAAAGAAAAAGCCACTGAGAATAACTCTTTTTGTGCATGTTTTATGTGGTCTGCTTGATAAATAGTTATCTTCATTTGCTTCCATAGTGTTTAAATTTTGGGGACTTCTGGGCCTTTTTTGCTTCACAAACGTGTTTTAATTATGAAGTATGTAAATGATTTAAATTATTATGCCATTAAAACAACCAAATAAGTTAAATTCAGAATATATAGCTTTCTTTTCTCTGTTCTCTTCCTATAAGTAGCCCTTTTCATTGGATTTTTAATTTATTCTGTCACCATTTCTTCAAAATATAAGTATGTGCGTGTGTTCTTATTCTCCCCCTCCTTGCATAAGAGGGTTTTAACTCTCCACATCACCTTCACCTTTGGTCATGATTATACTGTTAAGTGTGATCTCCAGGACAGATTTTATAGCTCTTTTTCATTCCTTTTTAATCAACACAATTGTATGAATGGCCTATAAATATGCATTAGTATTCTACTGTATGGATGTACAATGGAATTTGAACTATCAAATTTCAGTTGAATATTCTTTCCATCTCTGTAGCATTTGTCATATGACCTGTAGACATTAAAATTAATTCAACAATTTCACAGGTTCTATTTTTAAGATAGTTTATCCTATGTTTTTCTAAGCTCCCTGAAGGCAGATACTACCTCATTTCTGTCAGTCATTCCTATATCTGCACTGAGACTTTCTGGATCGTGGATTCCTAGTTGTTAGGAAATGGGCACTTTCCACAGAGAAAACAACAGGAGCAAAGACACAGAAGTAAAACTGCTAAGGTGTGTTTGGATACAGTGGACAACCCTCCTGTGGAGAGACTAGAGCTGCTGTGGTGAGTGGCAGAAGATGAATTCTCGCCTAGCACCAAGAGGAAAGGTTGAGATAAGATACTTTAAAAGATCTGCAAATGCTAAAACAAAAAGTGACGAGGGTGGGGACATCAATACAATACAATATTCCAGGACAATTAGGCCTTGAATTACCCAGGAAAAAAAGGACTGAGCTACACCAGTAGATAATTGATCTTCACATTTCTGCCAACAATCTTCAGTTTTAGTCTAACTGGATGCAATGCCTTGACTATGTACATGATCTCTTTCCACCATGCTCTCCAACCTCTACTGACCTTGAGTTTGTGAATGGTGGGGCAACAGATAGAAGTAGTGACGGGAGAGATTGGGATGAGCAGTGGTGGAACCAGATCAAAGATGAAGTACCACATCACATTAGGACACAACATCTGTGCTGGAAAAAAAAAAAAAGATCAATTGAGGCAATTGATTTAAATCAATTATTATTGAATAAAGTAGCCGATGTCACAAAGAACACAAACTATTTTTAAATCTCACTTCTCTAATTTTGTGATTCACTATCGGAAACAAGTTTAAGCTGCAGGAATTTGGCAGTAACAGATGCTCTCAGCACCAGTACTCTGGCACAAGGAAGGTTAATTGTGAATCTTACTCTTGGCTGTGGATGTGTATACAAGGGCTTGGGGTCCCAGTATGATTATTAAGAATTGTATCATGAATCTCTTAGTGCATTTAATGTAAGAATACAACTCTGCTAGCCAAAGTTTCTCCATCTGATTACCAACCATCTGTAGAATTTAAGTATGAGACATCTCTGCAGAGGGTGAGGGCAATGAATGAGAGTTATAGAGGCAACGCTGGGCTCTGCTATGTAGGGTTGGGGCTCACAGCTACACTGTTGGAGAACTGGAGGGTGAAGAGGGAGAAGAGGTAGTGAGCTCACTTTTCAGCATTATCAGGAAAGTCCTATAAAGGAAAGGTTAATCAGACAGTATCTTCATAAGGTGTGACTGCAAACATTTACCAAGCAGGAAGAAAACCTTTTTGTTCCTTTTTAAGTATGTGGGTTTTCACAGATATTCTTTTCTCTTGACATCAAACATCTTTGAGTTTTCACATGCTTCATTTCTTTTTTTTTCTTTTTAGGGGGGTGGTGGTGGGGTGATTACCAGAGATTGAACTCAGGGGCACTCAACCACTGAGCCACATCCCCAGAACTATTTTGTATTTTATTTAGAGACAAGGTCTCACTGAGTTGCCTAGCACCTCACTTTTGCTGAGGCTGGCTTTGAACTCGTGATCCTCCTATCTCAGTCTCCTGAGCCACTGGGATTACAGGCATGCACCACTGTGCCTGGCTTCTCATACTTCATTTCTACCTAAAATCAGAATTACCTTCCTTCATAAAAAATGGTTGAGTGATAGGTAAACTTCTCCATTCCAGAAGGCTGGGCTCCACAATGGCCTAATGGCTGAATTTTACAACCAAAGTTTTATTTAGTTCTCCACATTGTAAATAACATTTTTTTTTTATCTCTTTTCAATTTAAAAATGACTAATATAAAATCTAATTGAAGGTCCAGTTCTCACAGTTTTAAGTAAGGAATTAACCTCCATTCACATAGCAGAATCAGGGTAACTACATGTTGTTGTTGCACATTTGATGAGCTGAGACAAAGCCCTTGACACTGAAGGATGAGTAGAAACTAAAATAAAGCCCAAGCCCCACTTAGCAAGCTCTGAGACCCAGGAGCTAGGTCCTCTTACATAAAATCTTGACCCTCTACCCTTCCTCCTCTAATATCTTTTACTCAGTGGTACTTCCACTTCCCATGTCCTTTGAGAGAATTTTACATCAGCCCTGAGGGGGTGCCCTGAAGATGGCCTTTATCCAGTTCTCATAAGGGTACACTGAGGCTGGCAGATTAAGTGGCATTTAGGAGAAGCACCAACAACAACAAATTTAAATTTGCATTATAAAGAGGGCATACCAGCCCTGTAGCTCTCTTTGCAAGTCTGACTTTTCTACCTAAGCAGGGGTGTGTAGTGTAAAAACATCAGTGACTTAAGCACTGTTTTCAGATCCTCATCATAAAATGATTATAGGCCCCAGAAAAAAATAGTTATTTGCAGGGAACCACAGGAAGAATGGTTTCTAGAAATAGATATATTGATTCACAAGCAGAAAATGACTAAATTTTTTTAAAAAAGGCTCTTGCTATCACAAGTTTCTGCTTAAGATAATTCAACTGCTCCTTTTTAGTGCCAGGGTAGGTAGGAAGGGAGGAGGTAATTGGACTAGCTGTTCAAATTGAGCACAGGGAGGCAGAGGGGTCACCTAACCTCCTCCTGATGCGGCAGGGAATCAATGGAATCTTTTTGACTGTACATGGGCTCTTGTATCTGGGCTCCTGCTCCAGTGAACTCTGGATCACAGGACTGAGCAGACAGGTAATAGGCCCACCTCCATGGCTGCCTTCCTGGTCTTCTCTTCTGCCTTTTGACACATCTGTATCATCTCTTCTCCTTCTTTCTGAAATCTGAGCAACATCAGTCTCCAGTTTCCTCTTCTGGTTAAGGAGGCTAGTGTTCTGAGGAAAAGCAGCATTCCTGTTGGCAAGCTGAAACCCCAAGACAAATGCAAGTTGGTCTGTTCAGGACACGCAGTGGGAGGCAGCTCAGACCAGGAGCAAATTTTATCATAGTCATCCACACACAGCTAAGCAAGACCTCCAACCCCAGGTGATTTGCCATCCAGGGCACACTTGAATGGAAGGGATTTCATCAATGTAGAGGTTCAAGACTAGAGATGGTAGCCTCCATCATAAAGGAGAAATGGATCCCTAATAACATGGGTTTGGCTGTCAACTTGTTGAGGAATGTTTTCCCGCCTTTTGCTTTTCACTGTGATAAAGAAAAACATCTACGAGTGAAATCATGGTCACCTAAAAGTATCTGGGGATCAGGGGCTTGGAGAATAAAAATCACGATCCCCGGCATGCCATTTCATCACAGAAGAAGAAGAAATTATTCTTTATCCACCTGCTTCCCTGTTCCACTCTACAGTGAGGAGGAGGAGGAAAAAGTAGTTCACAAAAGTCTCAGTCCCCAGCCCTTAGGAACACCCATTAAAGGGAGGAAGCTTTGTGCTCTGCACCTGGTGCTGCCCTAATTCTTTCCTGCCCGAGTTGTGACACTGGAGGCCAAATCTCCCCTTGCTGCATCTGTTCTGTGTTTGAGGCACAGCTTTTCAGAGGGTGTGAAACCTTAGTACAGAGAGTGTGTATAAAAGGCACAGGCTTTCGATTTTTCGGTTCTCCTTTCATTTCATCCTTTCACTTTCCTCTAGCTAGAGCCTCTCTCAGTGGCAGGGTTAAGGCCTGCAAATAGACATTCCAGCCACACAGGTGCATGGCAGGAAGCATCATCAAGACTGCCCCTCTGTCCTGAGGACAACCAGGCCCTATGCATCCATGATTTCCATGGCCATGAGCATGGCAGGGAACCGGTAAGTGTATTTTCCTGGAGGGTTTTCTGGATGCTCACTGCATATAACTCCACAGGAACTCTTTGTAAAGGAAGGTACAGACATGAACACTGATTTGTTTGCACATTGAATAATTTAAAATCAACCAGGGAGATGTTTAAAACCTTTACAAGCAGAATATCTCTGACTGGTTCTGTTTTAGTAGGAAAGAGGTTAGGGAGTATTGGGCAGGAGGGTCATTCACAGCTCAGGTTTGCAAAGAGGGCATATGCTATCAACAAAGATAAGATTCAGCTCACGTTTGTTCTAAGCAGGATAATATTAAGGGATAGTGCTCGGGACCGGGAGGAGCACTTGAGAACTTGTCAAGTAGGTGTGCAGCATCTGAGAACTGGCACTTTTCTGTTAGTGACTCTCACCACCTAAGTTTCAGAAAAATCTGCCTTGTACACTCAGTCTCCAGAGCCTTATTTTAAGTTTTCCCCAAATCCTCCCCTCCTTTGTCCTCACCACCCCCCACCACCCTTTGGTTGATGTCTTCTTCATGTCATGGTAGTTTTTCATCACACTGGGACCCATATAGTACAGTGTCAGTTTAAACATGCATGGCAAGTGATTTATCACCAATAGTTATTAAGTAATGTAGACAATGGATGATTTACTTTTTATAAGAATTATAAGAATTCACTCAACACAAATTGGTATAAATATACTTTGTATACAACCAGAGATATGAAAAATCGTGCTCTATATGTTTAACATGAGTTGTAATACATTCTCTGTCATATATAAAAAAATTAATAAAGTTTTTTTCTAAAAGTAACCATTTAATTTTTTCACTATAATTTCAAGGATCAGGAAGTATTTTATCGTAAATTATTAAAAATTGATGTTATAAACTTCAAAAAAAAATTCAACTCATTTTGGTTATAAACTTTCTTAAGAAAATGTTCAGGTGAGTTATTCTGCTGGGAATTATGCATAACTTATGGCCTATTTGTTCTATACCCCATGGTACCCAAAGTGACTGTATCACCCACATGAATACAAAAGTCAAACTGTAGGTACAAACTACTACCAACACCTTTCAGCAGAAACAATTCCAGTTGACACATTATTTTAATATACTCACTGCAGGCACAATAAAGGGCAATTCTTTCTGATATGGGATTATCCAGCACCTTGAAGGAGTTTTAGTATCTCTGGACCCTGCCACTAAATGTATGTGGTACTTTCCAGTCACCATGGCAACTAAAACGACCCCACAGATGTTTCTAAACTCCCCAGAGCATGAATGTTCTGTCCCTATTTTCTTTAATCTATACTTCATAACAAACACCAGAGTAAACTTTCTAAAATGTATATCTGATCAATGTAAACCCAATAATTTCACCCTCAGCTACTCAAAATTCTTCAGTGGATCCTCATTATGTGCAGATAAAATTCAAACTCCAGCAGTTTCAGACTCAAGTTCCCTGGTGACATGGCCCTGCCTGTGTCTTGGCATCATTTCTACTCATCTGTCCTAATGAACCTGTGCTCTAGTATGTGAATTTCCCTGAAAATCCTAAATTCCCTCTCCTGCATGCCTCTCCCTGACTTTTCTATATTCTCGGCTTACTTCTTGATTCAGTTGAAGAAGACTCTGCCCCTACCTAAGGAGTCCAGGATGGCCAGGGAGTGCCTTCTGCAGGATGTGCTGTCTGCAGCATCAAACTCATAGCAATGCTCTTAAGCTGTTCCCTTAGGTCAATCTTTGAAGACAGTGGAGACATTTTGTATCTACATTGAGCTAAATTTTCAGGGGATGGGGGGGTATCTTAAAATACTTATTTCTTGACCTGTTGACTATATAAATTTGTCCTAGCCACCATGGCTTCTCCTGCTTTTGGAATAATGATGAAGGATCTGAGAATTTTGCTTTTTTACTTACATAATTTCACACAAGTACCCAGAGCACTAGCAGATTATCATATCTGTCAGTAGATACTTAGAACCAGGCAAGTGCCTCTGAAATATTAGGAAATGTTCATTCCTCTCTCCCCAGAATCCTGGCTGTGAATCCCTTGACAGTCCTTTTTTTTTTTTTTTTTGGTAGAAGGGTCAGTGTTATAAGTCAAATTTTGTCTCTCCCAAAAAGATATGCTATAATTCCAAACTTCAATTTCTCAGCCTGTGTCCTTGTTTGGAAATAGGGCCTCAAAAGAATTAATCAAGCTAAAAAATGAGGTTATTAGGGTAGGTCCTAAACAATAAAGCTGTGGTCCTTATAGAAAGGGAGATTTTAACAGAGAAAGACCAGAGGGAGGATGAGGTGAACAGTCACTGGGGAATGCCACATGAAGGCAAGCAACTGGTGTGATGCTCCCACATGCCAAGGGATGCCAGAGGTGACCAGCAAACCACAGAAGCCAGGAGGAGGCAAGGAAGGATTATCTTACAGGTTTCAGAGGGAGCTGTGGACACCTTGATTTTAGATGTCCAGCGTCCAGTGCTGATGACTGAACAGTGTGACCACTGCTCTGCTGCACAGGCTCTCCCTGTGTTTCTCATGCCTTTCCCAGGACTTGACAAGGCAACTGTGCGTGGCTTAAGGCTGACCCAAGGATAAAAACTGCTGCCTTCAACCAACTGAATCAGCTAATAGGGAGAGTTTATGGGCCCCACATGGGTATAGCAAAGACTGATTCTTTCTGAGGCTTCTAGGAGCTCTTTGCCTGCCAGTCTGAGCCCATGATCTGTCTGTTCTTGCAAGGACCTTAGTTCCTCTAGTTCAGACTGAAGAGGAGAATTGTGCTGCTCAGCTATAGCCACTTGTTCCTTCAGACCATTGTTCAGGTGTGTGCTGTCATCCAGCTGCTCTTGAAGGTCCTGCAAGAGAAAATCAGGGCCTAGAGCACAGACCTGTCTGAGTTTTGGCATACAGGCTCTGAGCAGAGTTCTGCGTCTTTTAATTTAAGCATACTCTTGTTCTCTTACAGGATGAAATTTGTTGTCCTCAGCTTTATTTCTCAGGACAATCTGTTGCTTAGTTTGCATTTCACCTTCACCCTATATTACCTTCATTGACTCTGAAGCTGTGTCAGGTATTTGGTTGCCTCAGACACCTGCCAGTTGGCACAGTGAAGCTGGCATTCCATCTCCATCAGGTCCCCTTCCATCTTCTTCTTCAGCCTGGTAGCCTCAAGTCTGCTCTTGGCTTCAGAATTCAGACTAGACTGAAGGGATTCAATAGCATACTGCTGTTTCTGCCTAATTTTAGAATGACATTCTGGGGAAAAATATCACACACCCAAATTAAGAAAAGTTGCCTGCTATGTTCACAACAGCTTAGAAAATTGAAAAAAAAAAATTAAAACTCAAGAAAAATTACAGGCAATTAACAAAATTAGTTTTGTTATTCTGCTTTCCATTGCTGTAACACATGCCTAAGACAAATCAGCTTATTAGAAGGAAAGGTTTATCTTGACACACAAGTTAGTAGGTTTCCATCTACAGTCACTTGACCCTGTTGCTTTGGACCTGTGGTGGCATAGTACATCATGATGGGCACATGCAGCAGAGAATCTGCTCACCTATGACCCCCAAGAAGCAAAGACAAAAGAGAGTAAGGGTCTGGGTCCCCTTATCCCCTTTAAGGGCATGCCTCTAAGGTCCCACCTTTCCTCCACTGGGCCTCACTTCCTAAAGGCCCCACCCTTTTCCAAGAGCACTATAGACTGGTGGCCAGGCCTTGAATATTGGCCTTTGTGGAATAATTTCAAACCATGGCATTCCATCTCAGTTTCCCAGAGTCTCATATCCATTTCATTACACAAAATCCATTTAGTGCATCCCCATGGGTCCCCACAGTCTTACAAGTTCCAGCATTGCTCCAAAGTCCAAGTCCAAAGTCTCCTCTGAGACTTAGGAAACCTGTACTATGAGCCCCCATAAAGATGAAAATAATTATGTACTTCTGAGATGCAATGACACAGGTGAACTCCTCTATTTTAAAGGGAAGACTAGGGACAAAATTAGGAGGAATTAAAGTAAGGCTGAAAAGTAGCAGGGAAACATTAATCCTATAGCTCTAAGTATGGCATCTGGGGTGCCTCATGTGACCCCATGGGACTTGGACAGCCCTGCCCCATGACCTTGCTGGATTCAGCCCATATGGCAACTCTCCCGGGATGGCTGAACTCGCCCTGCAGCTTCCTTCAGCAGGCATCCCACCTTCTGGCATCCCCAACACCCTGGGTTTTCCATTGCAATTTCAGTTTCACTCTCACAGATTCACACATGGCCCCACTGGAGGCTGCTTGCAGGGATTCTGACCTTAACACACATTTCCTGGCCTTCTAGGTTTTCCTTTGAAATATCAGTGGAAACCTCCATAACCCATAACTCATAGAGTCTGCATGCTTACCATATCAGCATCATGATGGGGGCAAGGTCTGCTGCCAGTGTGAGCCATACGGGGTGCAGTGGCTTCTGAGTGCTGGGACAACTGAACATAGGGAAACCAATCCTGAGAGGCCAATTCTACTTGGTGGCCCTGTGCAATCGGGGTCCTTTAGGGCTCTCTTCTCAAAAGAATGCCTTTGACATGAATTTACACTTTACACCCTTATATTATTCAGCTTTCTGTGACTAGAACAAATACCTAGGAATATTTACCTTATAAGGATGAAAGGCCTATTTTGGCTCACAGTTTCAGAGTTTTCAGTCCACAGTCACCTGGCCCTTTGTTTGGGCCCATGGCAGTGAAGTACATCAGGGAAGGAGCATGTGGCAGAGGGTTTCTAACTTCATGGCAGCCAGGAAGCAAGGATAAAGAGAGTAAGGGGCTAGGGTCCCACTTGAAGGACAGAACCCTAATGACCTAACTTGCCTCTACTAGGCACCAACTCCTAAAGATTTCACTCCAATAGTGCCACAGGTTGGTGATAAGTTTTTCAGATATGGGCCTTTTGGGGACACTTTAATTAGAGCATGAGTCTAAAGTATTTTTTTTTTTTTTAAGAGAGGATGAGGGGTTAGGTTGGTGAACCTATGTCCATCATAACAGATTAAGTAAGATTTTTAGACCAATCCCAACTTGCCCCCAAGTTAAGAAAGCACAAGAGTCTTTTCAAGATTCCTGTGGGGAATTCCTAGTCTTCTCTGAAATCCCCTGGAGGATTATTTAGGGCAAATATCTATATTTCCAAGAGTGTTCAACAGTAAAGTGAGGATGTTGTTATATTACTTTTAATGGTGAAAAATGTCAGAACTGGGCAAAAAAGAGCTACCAAGTTTGGAGTAAGTTCTGAGACCCAGAATACTATCCTAATGGCCTGTAGCCACTAACTATCCTATGATAGCATAGTTCTCTTTCTCTAGGAGTTTGAGAAAACGAATTACTATGTGATATTAAATTGTTTTAATATTCCTTCAAAAGAAGCAAAATATTATGCTGAAACCATATTTATAAAGTGACAGAAGCTCGGACAACTGCTGTGTGTACAGGAAAACCATGATAAAAGGAGGACACCCTAGGCAATTTTCATTTCCCAACACTCTTGCAGATGGTTGGGGATCATGTGATCTAATTCTAGCTAGTGGACTGGGGCCATAGTGAAGTGCACCATTCCAAGTCTTGGCCATGCACATTTTTACTTCTGCGAGTCCTGAACTCTCTTCCATATCTATAACATCACAATTGAGAAGAAATCTGACTTCTGGAATTAAAATCCAGATATTTGCCCTGAATAATTCTTAAGGTGATCTCAGAGAAGACTAGGAATACCCCACAGGAATAAAAGATTCTTGTGCTTCACTTGGGGGTGGGCTGGGATTGGTCTGGAAATCTTACTTAATCTGTTATGATGGACATAGATTCACCAACCTATCCCCTCACCTGCTCTTTAAAAAATGAAAACACTTTAGACTCATGCTGTCATTAAAGTATCCCCGAAAGGCCCATATGTTAAAAACTTGTCACCAATCTGTGACACTATTGGAAGTGAAATCTTTAGGAGTTGGTGCCTAGTGGAAGCAAGTTATATGGCTTATTTTCAATTCTGACCTATATTAGACTCTGACTTGGGAAAAACCCAAATTTTTGTTTTAAGCTACCAAAATTTTGTGGTTATTCATTAGAACAATTTAACTGCTATCACTAACATGTGCCCTGTTAAGCTCACACTGTGAAACAGGGATCTAGTGCTGGATGGGGAAGATAAAAGAAAGAAGGGAGGAGCCCTTCTTTCTTTCATTCTTCCTCATGAGGAAGTCTTTCAGAACAAACATCAGAAATGCATTCATCTGGGGTCAGAATGAAACTCCATAATGAGTTGTCATGGAGCCTGTGAGCTGAACTCGGAGGCTGATCAGGGAGGCACACAGCCTGCAGGGGAGCAGGACAATGATCAGAGTTTGCCATTTGGTCACAGGTCGGGGCCCTACTTTTCATGACCACCTTTCTCCTTATGTTGGTGGGGTTGTCTCATAGGAGTTATGGAAATCTGTGAGAAACAAGTCCTTACGGCTCCAGAGCCCAGGGTTAGGACCACTCCTTTGCCAACCCCATCACTCTGGCTCTCACAAACTTAGGTCAAACTTTCATGCCTGTCCTTGGCTGCTGGGCTTTCATGCCTCTGCCAGTGAAGAATCCTATAGGTCTCCATAAGTTAAAAGGAACTCTTATGGGGTGAAATGTTTATCTCCTAAATTCATATATTGAAGCCTAACCCCCAGTATCTCAGAATGAGACTGTATTTGGAGACAGAAGTTTAAAGAGTTAACTGAGATAAAACAAGGCTGTTAGGGTGGGCCCTAATCTAATAGCACTAGTGTCCCTATAAGAAGAGGAGGAGACACCAGGACTGTGTACAAACAGAGGAAAGACCATGTGGGGACAGTCCAAGAAAGAAGCAGCCATGTGTCTACAAGCCAAGGACAGAGACCTTGGGAGACATGAAGCCTGGCAATCCCTTCTTCTCAAATTTGTAACTCCAGAACTGTGAGAAAATCAATATCTATTTTGTAATCTACACAGTCCTTGTATTCTGTGATGACAGCTCTTGCAAACTCATGTAGCAACACTCATGCTCCACATCACTAAAAGCTTTAAGACATTCCTCTGATTTCCATGGCAGAGGCTTTCATTCTTTCTGCAACCGACTGTCCCTACACAGGAAGACAAAAGCATTGCTGGCCTGGTGTCAAAATCCTCTGCATAGAAACACATTCTGCAGCCGACAAACTGAATGTTTCAGATACAAGTTTCCTCACAGTTGTCTATGAGACGTCACGAGTGTCTGCAAAAGCAAACAATGCTGTGGTTTAAGAGGAATGGAAATGGCACAGCCCTGAAGAATGCCTGCTAAACAATCAACACATTTCATGCCTGGTCAAGAAATCTTTAAAATGAGAACTCTCTCAAGCACATTTTTTTTTTTTTTTAAGAAAAACAAAGCACTTAAGATTATGATGATATAGTAAGACATTCCTTTGTTTTTCAAATGTAAGAAACTAAATGAAGAAAACAAAAACAAAAATCCAAGCAACATTAAAACTTAAAGTTTGAAAAGCTAGTGATTTTAAAGGCAGTTCACTAGTTCTTTTATCTTCTCACACGGTTGCTTATCCGTATCACAGAAATATGAGATTCTCAATAATCCAAAGACATGTGATTCCCCTTTAAATGATCTATGAAGTATTTTTGCTAACCATATTAGAATGAAACCCTACTTTCTGAAGATATGAAAAATATTTTCTTAGAAATGGGAAGAAATTTAAACATTCTCCTGACAGACTCAGTCAGACAATTAAAAATTAAATCAAATGGTGCATATAAATTGAGACCATGTGGCAAAGTTTGATATAATTGAGTTCAGAGAAAGGAAAAAATGATGGAGCACCACTAGATACTTAAACTAAGATTGAGACCAGGGTGGGAGAACCATGGGCTGTGAGCCAAATCCCATGGTGCCCATTCGTTGGACTGCTTTTAAACTACAACCTCAAAGCTGGGTGGTTGCCACAGAGAACATGTGTCTCACAGAGTTAAAAATATTTAGTATCTAACCCTTTACAGAAAATGTTTGCCCATCCCTTCCACAGGTAATCAAACCAAAACAGATGTATTTTGGTAGAATATAAAATTTCAGTGCCTCCTTCCCCAAAGCACCTCCCTGGGTAGAGAGTAGTATATGGACCAAGTGTCAGGATTCTAGGCCAGTGGCATGACTCTCACCCATTTGAGCATTTCAGGGAAACACTGGGACAGGATGAAAGTGACTACCTTGTTCGCAGCCCAGTCATGGTGGTCGGGGTTGACTCCACAGCAATGATGGACACCAGTTTGCCTTTAAGCTGGCCTCCTCCCCTATGTGTAGGAGGGAGAGGATCAAAGTCAGTCACCAAAGCTCCAAGTTCTTCCATCAGTGACTGCACTGTCACCTCCCCCCCTCTAGCTATGCCAATAGTAACATTTGTAGAAATAAAACATGAAATAGTTGTATCATCCATAAAAGTTTAAGAAGCCTTAACTAGAATAGTAGGCCCGATATCCTGCCAACATAGAGCTCCAATATTTGCAAATAAGTGAACTATATCACGCACACACCACCAGCAGGTCTCTGGGATGCTCACTCAGGATTAGTCCTCACCAGACTAAGAACAAGTTCAGCAGCCAAGGAGCTGAGGGCCTCATAGTCAGCTGCACTGCCAGGGTCTGGTCTTTTCCTGTGGGTCTCTCCTCTGCTTTCCTGGTCCCTTCAACTCCCTGGGTCATGCCTTAATAGATTGCTCAGCTGGAGGCTGATGGTTTATGTGGATGTAGGACCTTGAACCTCTTCTTCTCTCAGGAAGGTTTTTCTTTGAGCTCTATAATTTCCAGCTTACTTTGGATTACCTGGAAGTTGATGCTTGTGCATTAGCCCTGGCAGTCTACTCAGATTCCTTCTAGTCCTGAAGTCAGATTCGACCAAGGCATTTTGATAGAATCTGCACTCACAGAGCAGATATGCTATGGAATTGTATACAGGATATTTTGGAAAATATGCTCATCTTTCCTTTCTGGATGCTAGATGTACTTATTATGGCTACTATGAATCATTAACTAAAACTAGGTAGAGCTCATCTCCAACGCCTCCAGCCAGCCCCTTCTTTTTCCAGGACCTTCACCACTAATACTGTCTTTGGTTCTTTCTTTTCTTAACCTTAGCTGTGTGGATCTCTAGCTTCCAAAGCACTAAGATTATTACAATTGGTGAACTGTTCTCTGGCATTCAGATGTGCCTGATGAGACACAGACTCTCTGAGGATTCATTCTTTCCTAACTGGGTTTATTTATAGGCACAGATTTGACGTTACCTGTAGTCACATTTTTTTTTTTTTCTTAACTACACAAAGGAGACATTCATTTTTGTTCCTCGTGGAAGGAAGTAGGACAAACATCAAGGCCCAAAGATTTTGCCTTCATCAAAAAAAATTCTTTTAGACAGTGACTCAGAGCCTCTTAAGTAGACCAGAATTTCTCACTGTAGTCAGTTCTCTGAAGGAAAATGCCAGTGAGTGATAGCAAAGATAACTCAAAGCTCAGAGAGGGCCAAATTTGGCCTGACATTCTCATTAAATAGGGACCCCATAGGAGTTTGGACAGAAAACAGACTGTGGTCAATTGAACATGTTAACAGGATTAATTTTTTTTTAATCAAACACATTGAAAATAAATTTCCAGGTGAACCTCTGACTAATGATTTTCTTTGCTGACATACAGCTTTGACTTAAGGAACAGTTCAGATAGATAATATAATCATCATTAATTCCATGTGTTTATAATTGTGCCTTTGATCTGTAGAGTGTGAAACGCTTAGCCATCACCAGGTTGCTGATCTTCCTTACCACCTTCTGTAACATGTGGGTGCTTCTTTATTCCCTAACTTTCCCAAGAAGCTAAGAAATAGGATGTCAACAGTCATCAGCTTGTTATACGGAAGTTATGGAAAGATCCAGAAGTGCCTGAGTCCCATCCAATTGAGTTTCCTATTAAGACTCAGCTGCTTCAACAGAGATTCAATAAGGCTCTTAGCTATGGGCTCTGCCCTCACCAAACAAATGTCTAAGTGTACAGGCAGGGGTATGGGAAAACCTCACTCTGCTCTGATGTTACTTAACATACAGCACCCGACTTTTTAGTTCTTTCCTCCATAGTTCAGCATTTTCAGTCTGTTTCTTGAATGCTGAAGGAAGAGACTTGACACAGGGGACCCAGATAGTACACATGGTCCTTATACATCACTTTTTAAGAATGTGTTATCCTGAGTCACATCTGAGAGCAGAAGCTGATTAAATTTAAAACAATTATATGAAGGTATTCCCTTGTGTTAATAGCAGTGCATTTAATGGAAGATTCCCTTACAGTGTTAGTTTCTTTGGTAACATCCCAAAAGAGGTCAGAAAAGCAGCCAAACACAGTGAGTCCTATTCATTCAAGTATCCTGAAATACATAACTATTGTCTTTTCCAAAATAATCTTAGTTACTTAAAACTTTCTATTTCTTCCTCTTTCTCTAAAACTTTCAAATTCTGCTTTAGCTTCCATGAGTTCTAACTGGAAATGAAGAATCTTGCTTTCCAGATTATTTTCCAGAGCTCCCTGGAATAAGTTTAAAAAAATTAAATGAAGTATTATTTTGGACAAAACTTATTGAGAGAGATCTAGGTTTAAATCAGGTACCTGAGAACTGGGTGACATGAAAAATGAATGATTGCTTTGTCGTTTCACTAACAACTTTGACATTCTAAGGTCTTTCAGCTTAGCTCAAGAACAAGAATTCTAAGGAATTTTTAAAAATAGAAATTTTCAATCTTGTCTGTAACATATTTATATGCTTACATTTATTACTCTTGACTTTTTCTAACATATTCCATCTTCAGGGTGAATCAATAAATGTATCAAAGTTGGGACAAAACTACCACCTTATATCTTTTAATTCCAACATCTCAGAAGGTTGGAAGCTGAATGTGTTCAGAGAATAAGAAATGGAATAGTGCCCAAATATTGTCATATAAAGAACAAATAAAAGAATTTAGAATGCACTAGACACATAGCATTAAGTTTGAGCCATTGTTACCTAAATGAGTACTATTACTACAAATGGATTCTTGTGACACATGGGGAGATCCCCTGAGCCTTTGATTGTTGCCTAGGTCAGGGAATTGTTTCCAGGGATGTTTTAAAGGAGATTCAATGCTAACAGTGTAAGTTTGAAGAAATATTTAAAAGTTTGTTTCACAGATAAAATGTCTATAAAGGAAGAAGAAGCAACACACACATGGAGCATGCTAATGTTATATAAGGGCATAAGCATGATGCTCTGTTGGTCAGTTAACAGTTCTGAGGGCAGTGGAAACTTCCGATAATGTTTTATAATCTGCTCTGAGGAGTGATTAACACATACCATCAAAAGTAAAAAGTAAAATTGACTAGAAATTTTAATAAGGCCTCCTTTGATAGTCTTTGAACACTACCTTCAATAGAAAAGAAATCAAAATGGTTGGATGGCAATTTCTTCTGAGGGAGTGGTATAGTTTCTTCAGGAGGAAACTTTCACTTCTAACCCTCTAGAATACCCTGAGAAATGAATCTTTGTAGAGAAGGTGACCTGTGATAATTTGAGTTTTATGGAATTAAAAGAAGAAATAATAATGTTTTTCACAAATGCTCAACCAGGAAAAGAAATAACCCAAAGCCAAGAGTATATGTCCAAATGGATGAAGTATTTATGATGTGGCTGAAGATACAACTGGAGAAAAGTCTAATAGCACGCATTGCCATCTAGTGGTACTAAATGGTATGAGCGCTGTGGTCTTAAGCCATCACCTTTGATGTGAGTCCTGGTTGATTCAATATACAAAGATGCTTGTATGTTACATAGAACTAAAATCACCTCTTTCAAATGTATTTCTCATTGTCTTGTTATAATGTTTAAATTTATACCATAAAATTTACTTTTTTTAGTTAGGATGGTAGCTTCAGAAAGCCCCCAGGCAGGATGCAGAGGGCCAAAGATAACAACTAGATGAAGCTAAATGCCTCAACTGTACAAGAACCAGACTTGCTATCAGACACCACACTGCCACCTGAAGGGATTCTATATAAAATGAGGATGATCTCAGGCAACATTTGTGCATAAAAAAGCAAGAGCTGTGCGCTTGAAAACTCTTCATAAAGGGTAATGTGGACTTACCTTCTTCTGCATCACAGCTTTCTTACAGAATTGCAGTGATGAGGTTTAACAGACAATGCTTGTCCAGTGCAGTTCTTTAGGTCTAAATTTATATTACTATATTTTCCAAAAGTTCCCTTCCCCAAACTGACTGGCTGTTACACTTTCAAAAAATCATTCTCTCTACCGGTGAGTAGGTGAGTAGACAGGTAGATATATATACACACACACATATATATCTCCATATGTATATGGAAATATATGGATATATATATTTCCCCCCCACACACCCTGTACTGGGGATTTAACCCAGGGGCTTTGAGAAAGCTAGGCAATTGCTCTACCACTGAGGTATTTAGAGTCAGAATCTCACTAGGATTACAGGCATGTGCTATTAGGGGCTGAATAATAGTGTCCTTGTGTCTATTCAGAAGGTTGAGTCAAACTGATGAAATTCAGCTGGAAGAAAAAAGGCTCTTTAGGGCTTTTATAACACCTCATAACTGTCACAGCACAACTCCCTTTTTAGTTCAGCATCATTTTTGGAAAAAGATCTCCCTTTCAATCTCTCACACACACTCAGGGATAAAGCCAGAGACTTTTGCTGAACTTTGAGTCCATAACACTGAAAACATTCCTGAAAAACTGTAGAAGCACATATCTGAGAACATCTCTGGGAATTTCATTGGAAAAACTAAAGTTGTTTTTTTTTTTTTTTTTTTGAGGGAAAGTGTCTTTGATGGACTCTATTTAAAAGGTGTGCAGCTAGGAGGGTATATATTCTTTCAACTTTGGATGAGTACTTGTTGAGCTCTTCCTATAGGCCAGCAGGGTTCCAGGCCAGTGCTTCCCCCAATGTTAGCCTGCATAGGAAACATCAAGGGATCTAGTTAAAATGCAGATTCTGATTCACTGGAGCTGGGGAGAGGTCTGAGATTCTGAATTTCCCACAAGCTCCTGGGTGGTGCCCAGGCACTTGTCCTTAGGCTGCATTCTAAGAGTATAGGCACTGGGGATAAACGGGGGAACAAGATAGCCACAGTTGCTCTAGTCATTAGAATCAGGAGATTTGTATTCACTAGTGTTCATCCTGATCTCTGGGCCTCATTTTCTTCCTTTGTAAATGGGAAAAATAATTTTTAGGGGGTGATTACCTAAAATGATGCATATCAAGCATTTGGCATGGTGCCCAGCATGTAGTAATCAGTTAAGCCAGTGTCAGGATATGGTTGCAGATTTTCTCTTTTGCTTGGTGGGGAAAACCTCCTTTTTCCCGAGATCATACCTCCCTTTCTTCTAGTGTCACTTGGGCTTCAATCTTTTCTTGTCCAATCGGTTTCTTGACCTTTTCCATTTCAGTTAAAGTCTGGGTCCCTTTTCTATCCTGGTTTGTCAGGCTAGAAATCTGTTCTGGAGAGAGGGAAGAATAGCAGTGTGAGTGAGAGGGCTCAGCCTCAGACCCATGATAACAAGCACATCCGAATACTCCTAGAGGCCTGCTGGGACCATGTTCATGTAATCCTTTGGAAACTTGATAGTAGAGCCACCATTAATTCACAGGGGATCTGTGTTACAATTAGAAAAAGGCATCCCTTTGTCTACATATTCTTTTGCCATCTGCCAGGAAACTGTCAGCAAATGGGAAGGATGGTGCTTCTTAGAGTCAGGGACATTGGACAGCCTGTGCACTCTGCAGGGTGGTTCTGCTTGTTAGAGCCATTTCAGAGTCTACCTGGAAGTACACCCAGACACAGACCTGGAATCCCTACACTTCCAGTGGAAGTGCTTAGCTGTCAACACAGTGTAAGCCACCACTTAACACTAGAACAAGACCTTAAAGCATCAGGTGGTCACTGTCTGCCAGCAGCCAACGCATGGCCTCAGATAGGCTAGATGAACACAAGGGGCTCAGGAAAGACAGTGACTTCAACTCAAGCACTTGAAAGTTTTGGCTATCTTAGTATGAACACAGCCTGTGACAGAGGCTTCCAGAAGTCACAAAACCTCTGCCACCTTATACCGGCCTAGTATAGTGTAGGTCTTGTATCTCTGGAAATTACCTCACACTGAGGAGTAGAGAGAGCCCAGGAGTTTACCTGTTCTAGTTCTGAGATCTGGAACTGGTGAAATGTGTAATTTTTTCCCCCTGTACTGAGGACTGAATACAGATCCTTGTGTATGCTAGCAGAGTGTTCTAATACTGGGATATACGCTTACCTTTTTAAAATTTTATTTGGAGACGGAATCTCACTAAGTTGTTCAGGTTGTCCTTGAACTTGTGATCCTTCTGCTTCAGCCTCCTGAGCAGTTGGGAGTATAGGTGTGCCCGAGTAAGATATGACAAAAGTTTTAAGAAGTACAGAACAATGCATTAGATGAGAATTTTCATGTAAATTATACTCCCTTTTCACATATGTCCTATCCAAAGAACGGTTCCTCAGAGAAAACTCAGAGCAGCTTTTCTCAATTCTGACTGCACCTTAGAATCACTTGAAGAGCTTTTCAGAAAAGCCCAAACTCCAAGGCTCACTCTAGACCACATGTGGTCCTCAGATCAGCTGGTATAGGCCTCACCTAGGAATTTATTAGATATGCAAATTCACAGGCCCCATTTCAAACCTATTGAATCAAACTTTGGGGTTGTGCCCAGCCATCTGTTACAACAAACCCTCCAGGTTTGGATGTAGCTGAAGTTTTCTATCCAGTTTTTGAGCACCCCTCAAAGCCCAATCAGTGATCATGGACTGTGGAAGTCAAGACAGAAAGCAGTAGTAACAAACTTGCCTCCAGGGCACCTTGGGGTTATCATGCGATTGATTGGTGGTGGGGTAAATTGGCTGCATGTTAAAATTTTTAAATTCATTTCTTTAACTCTGCTATTTCATTTCTATGAATCCCTTCTGCTGAAATATTTATGTGTATACAATATATAATATAGAATTATTTATAATTATGAAAACTTAGACCTAAAGTAAATAGGTTAAATAAGTTTTGGTCAACCCTATTATGAAACACTATCTAGCTTTTTAAAGCATGTGGCAGCTCTTCATGCGTAGGCATGTAATGAACTACAAGGTACATGGAAGGGAGCATAGCTGTGTCCACCCTGGAGCCCAGCTGCTCAACTCCCAGATCTGCTACTTATCCACTGTGAAGCCACCCAAACCATTTAACCTTACTTATGTGACTCAATATAATATCCATTTCACACATGAAACTAACATCAAGGCTCTTATGAGACTTAAACAATGAATAGCTGTATGAAAAACAGTACCTAGAATATAGCATGGGCTATACAAATATTTGTTAAATTATAAAATATACTGAATAAAAGGTATGGAACAATTTTTAATCTGGTTAAAAGAGACATATGAATATATACATGGAAAATCTATGTAAGGCTATGGATATCAAGAATTTCTTCAGAGTGGTTTCCTTACTGAGTAGAACTGGAGCTAAAGGCATAAAACTAGTTTTACTTTTACAATTAATTTCATGCAAATAACATCTATAGAAAAAAAAAATGCCACAATGAAGCCCTAAACCTTAAAAAATTAGAACATGAATGGGAACATGGATAGGCCAAGGCTCTCCACCCACAGAAGACAGCCTTGCTCTGTAGCCAAGGCTCTTCCCAAGCTCCTGGCTCCTGGCTCTTGCTTGGGTTGGAAGCCCAGCTGAGAGTACCTTGCAGGTTCTTGTTCTCCCTCCTCCGTGTCTCCTGGTCCTCACTGCTCTCTTCATAAGTGTGCTTGAGCTCGAGGACCCTGTGCTGAGAGCTCAGGCCTCCTTCTGAGAGGCAGCCTGTAATGCCTGGGACTCCTCATGCTTCTGCTTCCCTCAGTCAGCAAGGGCCTCCTCAGACTGCTGCTGCTTCTGGTCCAGTGCAGCTGCTACAGAGCAGACCTTCCCAAGCTCAGACAGCGCATCCCCCAGCTCAAGGTGCAGTTGGTGCCGGGCCCTTTCCACAGAGGCATTCTTGGCATTGGCCACCTGCATGGCTTCAGCAGCCTCCTGTAAGCTAATTGCCAGCTTCTTCCTGAGAGGGGCAGGCCCACAGGACATCATGTGAGACATCAACTGTCACAGAGCTCATCAAGTCTGTCCAGGGCTCAGGTACCAAATAGGATGGCCTCAGAGGTTGGCTTAATAGAATGAAATAAAAGCAGGTCCTTCTACCTAAAGAACCCAGTTTTCGGCTGGCCACTGTCCTCTGCCTCCTGTGACTGCATGGATTTTATTTCCCCTTTCTTTGAAGCCTAGACTTGGAACTCAGAATCTCTTTGAATTCCTATAAATATTTACTTGCCCTAAAACTTTAATAAATAATACATAATTTATTGACAATTTCATAAGAAATGGGGGAAATAAGATTGTTCTGAACCCCTTACCAATAGTAAGCTATGTGAAAATCCTCAGGCACACTTAGTCTCTAAAGAACTCCTTGGCTGTGTTGCTTCCAAGGAACACTCACGCTCTCCTGCTCACTCCCTCACCCTCTCATCATTTGGCTCCTAAACGTGACACATTTTTCTCTTCTCTCTTAATGTCTTCTACGTATCAGCTCCTGTGCTGAGATTTCTATTCATCCTAGATCCACCCATCATGACGTCCACTTAACAGGTCCCAGTGCTCTTATGGGACCCTTTAGTCACTCCAGCATCCTCTGTGACAGAGTGGTTTATTAAAGTGCTTCCTCCATCACCCCCATAACACAGCACTCAATAATTCTTAATGAATGAAATGTGTTCTCTTGCTTACATCTCCTGCAGGGTTGCTGGCTGTCCCATTCTTGCTCTCTCATTACACTTCTTAGATGAAAGGAACAGTATATGCCAAAGCTTTCCTTCTCCACTGTTATTAAACTGAAAAAGGTCCCCATGAATCAACATGCACCACACAACTAGTCCCATTAGTCAGAGCTCTCCAGAGGAGTGAAAACAGTAGAATGTATATATAAGAGGGGTTTATTAGACTGGCTTACACAATCAGAGGCTTACAGTTGCACAGTAGTTGTCCACAGGCTGGATAGCCGAGGAAGCCAGTAGCTGCTCAGCCCAAGAAGCTGGAAATCTCAGAACAAAAGGGAACAGTGATGTAATCCCAGCCTAACACCAAACACCTGGATGCCCCAGGAGAGTGGCTGGTGCAAGTCCATGTACAAAGGTTGAAGAATCTATCATCTGATGTCCAGAGATGATGGCAGCAAACAACAGCTAGCAAGCAAACAAAACAACACTTCAACTGAAGAAGTTTCTAGCATACAGTGGGAGCTGCCCTTTCCCTCTGTGTTTTGTTCCATCTAGTCCCCCAGTCCACTGGACCAACATTGGACCACACATTCGGTGTGGGTCTTTCTCATTTCTCTGACCAACAAGGTTCTGGAAACCACCCACAGAAACAAACCCAAAGTGTTTGTGTTCTTTACCAGTGTTCTAGTCATCGCTCATTCCTACCAAGTTAAGAACCAAAATTAAACATCACAGAGCTCAATAGAGCAGTGTGGTAATAAAGCTCCCCCCCCCCGCCCCGTCTTTTTTGGGTGGAATCCTACAAAACCAGTCTCTGCTCAGCATTCAAGAAGGCTCTGTGCTCAAGCAACAACTCTTTGCTCACTGGATTTCTGACCATGTCACTTCACTTTCTGTTTATTCTTCCTAAGAGGATATCCTGATACTTTATCCAACCTAAAACAGGAGTCTTATAAAATAATTACATTCATTGTGACTACTTTAGAAATACTTGATTAGTACCCAGAAAACAGAAGTGTACTTTGGGTGATCCACAATGCTGAGGGACTCAGGACATGAGATTTTCAATGGTAAAACTGGGGAATTCCAGGGCAAATAAAAAAAAAAAACAAAACAGGTCACCCTTATATTACTGATAATTTTATATTATATTTAATAAAAGCTACCTATTTAGCTGTTTAACTTGCTAACCATGAGCACCTACTTAGTTGCTTAGCATAGGTAAATAAATGTGAGAGTAAGAAACCAAATTCTTATTCTTGAAGAATATTGAACTCCAATTTTTTTTTTTAAAAGGCAAAATAGTAATTGGGCTTAGGTGAGCTTGATTCTGCTAATCTAACTCATGTGAACCCCATCCTGAAAGCAAATCAGGCAGATCTTCAAATTTCCAAACTGAAAAACATAGGATCCTAAATATATTTGTAGTTGCCTACCTCTAGGGGATTTAGATATATTTAGGGATATATTTGGCATTCAAATAATTGTTAAATCAAAAGGATCTTCAAATATTACCATGTTGCCTATTCTTTTCCTTTAGTTGTCACATCCTACAAAACTAGTTCAAACAAATTCATGTGGTCATAAAGCAGTCTATATTCTTTCCTTCTTTTCTACCCACCTAGTTTGGCAACTATTAATTGCTGTGACTATAAGAAAAAGAAAAACTTACATGGGAGAAAAGTTTATTTTAGGTTCACAGTTTCAGAGGTCCAATCCATGTGTGGCTGAGTGCATTGTTCTGGGCCTGAGGTGAGACAGAACATAATGGAGGAGGGTGTGGCAGAAAAAGGTTGCTCAGCTCATGACATTCAGGAAGCAGAAAGTCATAGAATGCAGGAGGAACCAAGGACAAGATATAGTCCAAGGACATGGCCCCTGTCAGCCACACCCACCTGCTTATCATTACAAACCAGTAATCCATTCAAATCATTAATCCTTCAAATGGATTATTCCATTGAGGAGGTTAAAACTCTCATAACCCAATCTTTTCACTTCTGAACATTGCCACATTGCCTAATATATGAGATTTTGAGGGGGCACACTTAGCTGCTCAGGCACTAAGAGGCTACTGCAGCCAGGGTTCAAAAAGGCCCAGCTACTACTTAAGCTGGTAGCAGACCTTGGCATCTTCCATGTGGTGCTGTTTCTGCAGGAATGCAGGATGCTGAAGTTAAGAGCTCATGAAGGATTCCACTGAGATTTCAAAGGAAGGCATGGTATTTTAGGCAAAGAGTAGCAGAGTCAGAATTCCTGTGGGTAACCCGAGAGGGTGATGCATGAAGTTGTGACAATGAAACCAACACTGCAATGGAGACTTGAAGAAGTAAGAAATATGAGGACTGTGGACCACCTGCCAAAAATATCTGCAGTCTGTGGACAGAGTCAGGTCAGGAGAGAGGCCATGTGGGTTGCAACCAACAAGGCCATAGGAGTAGGGCTGCCCAAGCCCTTTTGGGCCCACATCTCCCTACCACATGCCTTCAATGCTGAACATGGAGTTAATGAACTTAATATTTGCCCTGCCTAATTTTTTGTCTTGGTTTGGCCCCCCTCCCTTTTTATGCTCCCATTTCCTCTGTTTTGGAATGGGAATGTCTTCCCTTTGCCATTGTATACTATATGTGTAGATTAGTAAGTTTTCTCTAGAGGAACAGAACCAAGAGAATATTTATATGTATGATTATAAAAAGGGGAATTTATTAGATTGGCTTCATCACCAGAAGCTGGATTATCCCACATACCTCTGGCTGCACACCAAAGAACCAGAGGAACCAATAATTGCTCAGTCCAAGAAGCTGTAGCCTCAGATAAAAGGGCCAATGATGCAGCCCAAGTCCAAGACTAAAGGCCCAGGAACTCCTTGGAGAATCAATGTTCAGAGTCCAGACCAAAAGAGAGAAGGAGCTGGAGTCCAATACTCTCAGATAACGGCAGCAACAATCAACACACCCACTAAGAATAGAGCTTACATCTGCCTCAGATTCCTCCTGCTTGGGCTTTTTGTTCCAACTGAGACTCAAATCTATTGGACTGTGATGCTCATATTCAGATTAGATGGGGGTCTCTTCTCAGTTTGCTGCCCCACATGCTAATTATCTATGGATGTGTCTTTTGTGGACACATCCAGAAGTATTAATCCTAGAAACTCATAATCCAATCAAATTGACAATCCAGATTAACCATCACACATTAAAGAAACCATTAAACAGGATGACAGGAACTTCAACTTGAAATCTTCAATTATTAGAAGAAAAAACACTTACTTTAGAAGCAAATGACAGATTTGATGTAAGGAAGCATTACAGTTCAAAGCCCCATTTTTCTGGGGTCCAGAGTTTTTGTAAAACACCTACCACAGGTATTTTTAGTATCTGTCATTTCAAAACCCTTTTTAAGTTACTGCAGATACAGAGATGGATCACTTGGTACTCCTTCTGGGACAGAACACAGCAGTTGTTCCACAACTACACAGTAATGAGGCTCAACGATTTAGGTGAAGACCGCAAAAAACATCATTTCTGGTTGAAGTTAAAAAGAAATGTATTGATCTGCACTGGATTTCTGCCAAGTTACCAGGCCAGGGACACATCCTTTTCAGTAAACCCTTAATGATTATAAGCTGAGGTTAGTTTGATGCTTTCTCTCAAATATACAGTCTCTCAACCACTAAGCAAATATTTTCAGTACTGTACCCTGGTACTGGGTCTTCATTTAGCTAGTCTCCAAATTTCTATAGCTCCTGAGAGAAACTTTTAAAACCTCTTCATGGCATTGGCTATGAAATTGATATTCTAACCTTAGGTGTAGCCTGGGGATGACTTCTTTTCAAAGCAACCTCTGTCCCATAAAGCAGGCTGATAGATGCTAATATGTTTCTAAATATCTCTGTCCATTTTCACAGAGCTGCACTTGTTAGTCTATAAATTATACACCAGAGACACAACTATGATGAATGAATATGTATATTTATATACACACATACTCAATTATTCAGGTGTTCCAAATAAAATGTAGTATTTTAAGTGATATCCCAGTTTTCAGACCATAGTTTGAAGATATATCTTCAATAAAGATTTCACTTGTACCCCTATAAAGGGGCTTCTTTCTTCTCCTGGACTTCTTTATAGTCTCTTCCATTTTAACAATACTTTTTAGCCTCCTAGAGTATGTGCTTCTTGCCACTAGTGATGATTTTGCTCTGGTCTTGGGCTTGCTCATGCATGCTGCAAAGATTTGCTAAATACACCATGAGATCTTGAAGACACAGTCATTATTCTCAGACTCCTATGTGTGATCAGCCCCAAGTGAAGGATAATCCTGCACTACTCACCTAGCATCCTCCAACTCTTCAGTTCTCTGGATGACATCATGTTCATAATTCTTTCTCCACTGCACCACTTTAGTATTGCCTTTGGGTAGGGTCCAGTGAAGCTCAGCCTTGACCTCTGGTTCTTCCTCACATAAGGTCATAGTCATGCCTAGTTTACAGCAAATGGGCCAGGGAACTATTTAGAAGGGACACATGTTTTAAAAATGGCACACCATCATTAACAAGGAAATTCTTGGAGGTGACATAAATTTTTTTAAAGATAAAGTTAATAACAACCTGCCACAATTCAAGCAGAACTTCAACCTCACAAGATAATATCAGGGGTGAAATTTGGGACAAGAAGAGAAAGGATAGGGAGTAACTAATTTTCCATTAAGATAGGAAAGAGTTCCATTTAGGGAAATGGCAATCCAAGTATGTGGGCTTCAGTGATGGACAGGCTTGGAGTCCTAGAAGTAGTGGAGAACAAAAAGATAGCAAGGAGAAGTTCATTATTATTTAGGCACTAAGATTTGTTTTAACTGATATGTGAGACTCAGATCCTGTTTGAATCACAAGGAACCACTGTGTTTCAGACTAGCCTTTTTATTCAGTGGATTAGGAAACATCTTTAATCTCACCTGTAAACCTCTGAAAACTTCACCTCTCATCACTTTAAAATCATGCTCTCCAACAAGGCTTTCTGTAGTAATCAAAATATTCTATGTGTACATTGTCTTAGATGATAATGAATAGCCACATGTAGCTGTTGAACACTGAGACTGTGCCCAGAACATGAGTTGTCAAAACTGAGTCTTTAATTTCATTTTGATTAATATATGTTTAAATCTAGATAACTATCTGTATAGTATAGTAGTAGCTCCTGCTGAGTTTAATGAAAATTTCTGTCATTAAATTGTGGTCTAGCCCCAACAATATGCTGCCNGCATCCCCCTTGATAGTTTTGATTCATATATATATATATATATATATATATATATATATATATATATATGATTAAGAGGTATTGATAGTTTCAAGCAAGATAAAGTATTATGAGAAAATATTTTTAAAGCACTATCAAAATTGTTAAAAAGTCCCTCCATAAAAACATATTCTATATTTTAATGAACTACTTTAAGAAAGAATGCTCAAAGAAGAACTCTAATTACATTATTAATTTTAAACAATGTGGTGGAGTTATAGCACAGAAAACATACCCTAGTCTTCTGGTGATGCCTAGCTAATGATGGCTAGAATCTAAAGAATAGAGAATCATCTGTCTTTGAAGATTAATGCTAAGGTTGTTAAATAATTACAAGTCCAATTACATTAATTACATATGTATACAATTGTGCTTATGATATTACACACTTAATATAATTGATTTCATGAGGTAAAAAAATGAAGTTAAAATTAGTCACAGCTTGATGTTAGGAGAAAGGAAACTTAGGACCAATGGAAAAAAGATTAATTTATCACAATTCCATACTTCCAGAAATGGCAGGCACTTAAATAAATATATTTCAGAAATCTATAAAGGTTTAAAATTGATATTAATTTATAATATGCAATCTTTAGATGATAAAATGTATTAAAAAGAGGAAAGAAAATTAAAACGTGTAACTTTGATATTCCAAACTTTATTCTGTATTAGTTCTTCTATGATAAATAATACTCAATTATTTTCTGCATTTAACAGAGATGTTTTATTGTACAGATAAATCTGTCAATTCTCTAAACTCCTAAAATAACAAATAGAGTTTAAGGGGATGGGCTTAATGTAGTACGGTCTGTTCTAGATACTTCTACAATAAAGAATATTTTTATCAGATGAAAATCCACACAATATGTGCCAATTTAAATATTAATAGACATAATTAATGTATAATAATAGCATATATATTCTTTGTTGGATGAGAAAGAGAATCATGATTATCTGCTTTGACAGTGATCTGATTGGAAAGAACCCATGGTATAATGAATTTGCTAAGTATATCCCTTTTATTAAAATGACCTTTCAATAATACTGGCCTGTTACATTTGCTGTTGGCAAAATATATGATTTTTATGAATTTTTGATCAAGTAAAATGTTTAATATGGTTAAAATTCAAAAATATCAATGATATTTCTATACATGAAAAGTTTAGCTTATTTAATATGGCATTCTGAGCAGGCAGGCATGAGAAATTTTAAATATGCTTTGCATTTCACAATAGTTTTATATTATACAGAGACTCAACCATCTAATGAACTCTATTTGTTGACTCATGCAAGAAAACAAGGTAATTGCATTATCTCAACCCCACTGACTTATTAAGCCATGGTGTGAGAGCTATTATACTCCATATTTAAAATAAAATATATTAAAAATAACCAAGTTGCTTTGAGAAAATTAGGGCATGACCTTTTCATATAAAAGAATGGAAACTCATTGAATTAGAAAGAAGTATACTACTAGGAGGACATTTAACTCACTCAATAAATGTAAAACATTAACACTACTCTTGTAAAAGTTACCAAGGTGATTAAGACGAACATAAAAAGTCCATTACAAAAACTAATTGAATCATGTTTGATAGAAAATATAAAGTGTACTATTTAATGAATAAATGTTTTAGATTTTTTGTTTATCTGAGATTTAATATTATATACATCCCTTTTTGAACATTTTTTTCTTCCCTTAGTAAAGAAATAATTAAACACATATTTACCCAGCATTAGTAATTTACAATTTTTGTTAGTTTTAACCATATGGGAGGGGAAAAAGCAATAGATAGGGATGACAATTAGCAGTATGCATTTAAGCATAAAGCAGAGCGTTTTTTCTGTATCCATAGCAAGATTATTATCACGTTGTTACAAAAATTTAGTCTTGTAACCAATGGTAAAATTATTGCATAAATGACATGTTCTGCTAAATTTCTTAAAATAAAAATAGCTAGGTCACAGAATAGTACTAAAAAGCTTGAAAAAAATCATTTACAATGTATGAGTAAAATATATACAAACTATATTGCCAAACTAAGAAATGTACTAAAGTTATGTTTTTCACTGGAGTAGCAAATCAGAATACAGAATTGAATAAAAATATAAACTTAATCTTGACATAGGTTATATAATACAGAAATCAACACAATAGTAACATGACATTTAAACTCAGATTTTATATTTAAAAAAAAATATTTTGTTGGGAGAGTGGAAGTAATACTATATGCCAAACAGGTTGAAATCTAAAAGTCACTTTTTGCTTTTGATAATGATAATTAGAAAAATAAAAAGCAAAAACCACAAGCATAGGTATTACCAAATATACACCCACTTGTGAACCTTATAATACTTTACGAAATGAAAACTCCTCTTCAGCATGTATCGAACCTCAAAACTTTATGACCTGCGTAAACCAGAGGCGCTATTTTGTGGATTAGCTATGATAGAACCATAACTTAAGAACAAAAGCAAACTGCACTACCCTGCCCTTTAGAAGGTAAAGAACACTCCTACAAATTGCTCAAGACAGAAAAACTCAAAAATGCCCTTCTGGGCTCTTCAGAAAGAAAGATACCAAGAAAGAGCAGTGTAAGGCTCAGTTTTGAGATTCATGCTGAAGTGATGTGAAGCTGATGACATTATCCTTTTTAAGCCTAAGGTTCTATAACCTTCTGCAAAAAGGTAATGAAACTCTGAGCAAATTCAGAATGTTGTAAAAAAATGAGATGATTTCCTCCTTAAAGTTCCTAGCAGGCCTATATCAAATGATTTTTTAAGGCTTAAAAAAATCTTCTTTTTTTCTCTATCCTTCTTTTTTTCCACTTTCTTTTCCTCCTTCTATCTGTTACATGTCATAGACTAAAGTCAAAAATGAAATAATAAAATCATATGTATCTATATAGGTACATGTATGTGTATATAATATATATATAATAAAATCATATGTTTGTACAAAGAAAATAGTATACATATGATTTTATTATATATTATATATATATTCACATACAGAGTCATGGGTTTAAAGTATTTTTTCTGATTTCTAACAAACAACAAGTGCTGGCGAGGATGTGGGGAAAAGGGTATACTTGTACATTGCTGGTGGGACTGCAAATTGGTGCAGCCAATTTGGAAAGCAGTATGGAGATTTCTTGGAAAGCTGGGAATGGAGCCACCATTTGACCCAGCTATTCCCCTTCTCGGTCTGTTCTCTAAAGACCTAAAAAGAGCATGCTACAGGGACACTGCTACATCGATGTTCATAGCAGCACAATTCACAATAGCAAGACTGTGGAACCAACCTAGATGCCCTTCAATAGATGAATGGATAAAAAAAAATGTGGCATTTATACACAATGGAGTATTACTCTGCATTAAAAAATGACAAAATCATAGAATTTACAGGGAAATGGATGGCATTAGAGCAGATTATGCTAAGTGAAGCTAGCCAATCCCTAAAAAACAAATGCCAAATGTCTTCTTTGATATAAGGAGAGTAACTAAGAACAGAGTAGGGTCGAAGAGCATGAGAAGAAGATTAACATTAAATAGGGATGAGAGATGGGAGGGAAAGGGAGAGAGAAGGGAAATTGCATGGAAATGGAAGGAGACCCTCAGAGTTATACAAAAGTAGATACAAGAGGAAGTGAGGGGAAAGGGAAAAATAATACAAGGGGGACAAATGAACGTCAGTAGAGGGGGCAGAGAGAGAAGAGGCGAGGGGAGGGGAGGGGGGATAGTAGAGGATAGGAAAGGCAGCAGAACACAACAGACACTAGTATGGCAATATGTAAATCAATGGATGTGTAACTGATGTGATTCTGCAATCTGTATTTGGGGTAAAAATGGGAGCTCATAACCCACTTGAATCAAAGTGTGAAATATGATATATCAAGAATTATGTAATGTTTTGAACAGCCAACAATAAAAAATTAAAAAAAAAAAAAAGAACTGTCATATGCATTGTAGGATGTTTAGCAGCATCCTCACCTTCTATCCAGTAAATGCCAATATCAACCTCTAGTCACTACAACAAAACTGTCTCCATATATTGCCAATGTCCTTTAGTGCAAAATTACCCCTGGTTAAAACCACTGTGACAACGGAATTAAACAGCATGATGAAAAATAATCTCAATAACCGGTAAGAAATGAACCATTACTCATGTTAAATATTAATGACTTTTCTACTTACATGTGAATTTTTTGTGATCTAAAAGTTAACAGTATTTTAAACTATAAATGAAAATAAATTGCAAATTTTCTGGTTAAAAAAAAAAAGAAAAAAAAATTGTGGTCTAGCCAACTAATCAGCATTATTCCTGGGAGGTGACCTCATATAGTAGGAAGAACAGAGACTTGACCAATCTTCATGGGTCCATTTCACAAATTAAAAGCAGAATCATCTTAGGAAACTGCAGCTCTGAGCACAAAGCTTATTTAATGGCACCCTCAGCCAGACAGGCATCCTTGGGCAGTGAATGAGGAGCCTTGATACAAGTTGAGTCTGAGCAGGACACAGGATTTGGAATCAGGTAAACTTGGATTAAAATTATTTCTCTTCTTCTTTAACATGTATTTTTGAGTACCCATTTTAGGCATTAGTATTATAGAAGTAAAGGAGATAAAGACAAAGTCTTTGCCTTAAGGAATCAAAAAAAGAATAAGGGAATACACAAAAGTCATCATGGAAACTTATTAATAGACATTCTAGTAGTTCTAAAAAACCCAACATGATATATAATATTTGTCTTCTCATCCTTCCTCAAAGAACTCTGGGGAGGGAACAGCAATGGAAATAGCAGTTAAAACAATTCTAAGGTATGAATTATAAAGGCTTATTTAAGAGGCAGACAGAAAGCCAGGGGAACTGGAGGAGATTAATGAAGGAAGCAGATGTGTGAGGTAAGTTCACAAGAGGAGACTGGAGCTCAATCAAGGTGGCTTTGTAGACCAATAGGAAGCCCCTGTGAAGGCAGCCAGAAAGATTTTCTAAAATGTAAATCAAGACATCTCACTATGCAAATTCCTTCACATTGCATCTCTAGCTCTGTGACCTTCATCAAGTTATCTTCTTACAGCCGTTGTTTCTTCATGTATAATGAATTCTACCTGCTTAATAAAACTGATACAAAACATAAGATAACATGATAGAAGTATCTAGAAAAGCGTCTGATGTAAAAACAGTGGTAGTAATTTAAAAACTTAGAGGCCCAGAATGGCTCCTAATTACCTGCAGACAGGGCCAGGGCCAGGGCCAGGGCCAGGGCCCAGGCCCCCACAGACCTGCAGCCTCACCTGGAGCCTAGGCCTAGCCCACCTACATCTTGGGACATAGCCTTCCCCACACAGTAGCCTCCATCTAGGGAGAACAGACAATGCCTGGAGACAGCTTAATGTCCAAATAGGCAGCCCAAAGACATTGTAAGGCCCACTCTTTCAGCCCTATCTCTGTAAGACATTGCATATATCTTGGGGCACCTCCACTATTATCTTGAGTTACCTAAGCTATTGCTGCCACCATCTTTAGTTGCAGTAGCATACACTGAAGGACACCAGCAGGGTCTTGAAGCCCAACATCAAGGTGAGGGACAGACAATCTACATGGGTACTACAAGAATATAGGGAAGAAACTGTAATATCTCAGATCCACACTGCAAGAAAGGAAGACACATAGACAACATGAAAAAACAAGGGAAGAAAGTGCCCCAAACAAACCAAGATACTACAATAATGAATCCATGGACAGAGCAATTGATGAAATGTCAGAGAAGGAGTTCAGAATTTACATAATTAAAATGATCTGCAAAATAAAAAGAATGCCCTAAGTGATCAAATACAGGCAAAAATTGATCTCTCCAACAAAGAGATAAGAGAACAAATACAGGTAACCATTGATCACACCAACAAAGAGATAAGGGAACAAATACAGGCAACCATTGATCACACCAACAAAGAGATAAAGGAGTAAATACAGGTAGCAAAAGATTACTTCAATATATAAAGATTCTGAAAAAAATCATAAATTCTTGAAAATAAGTAAAAAATAAACCAAATTAAAAAACTCAATAGAAAGCATCACCAACAGACTAGGTCACTTGGAAGACAGATCATTACACAATGAAGACAAAATGTACAATTTTGAAAATAAAGTTGACCACTCAGTGAGGATGATAAGAAACTATGAACAGAACATCCAAGAATTATGGGATAGCATCAAAAGACAAAATGTAAGATTTATTGGGATAGAGGAAGACATGGAGATTCAAAGGAAAGAAATGGAACCATCATTTGAAACAAGTTAACTCACTCTTCGTTCTGTACCCAAAGGACTTAAAATCAGCATACTATAATACTGCAGCCACATCAATGTTTATAGCAGCTCAATTCATAATAGCTAAACTGTGGAACCAACCTAGATGCCACTCAATAGATGAATGTATAAATAAACTGTAGTATATATACACAATGGAATCTTACTCAGTATTAAAAGAGAATAAAATTATGACATTTGCAGGTAAATGGATGGGGTTGAAGAATAACATGCTAAGCAAAGTAAGCCAATCCCCCCAAAACCAAAGGCTGAATTTTTTCTCTGATAAGTGGATGCTGATCCATAATGGGGAAGGAGGAGGAAAGAGAAGGATGGTGGAACTTTAATTGGGCAAAAGGAAGGGGGAATAGGGCAGGAAAAATGATAGAATGAGATGAACATCATTACCCTAGGTACATGTATGACTGCACATATGGTGCGATGCTACAAGGTGTACAACCAGAGAAATGAAAAATTGTGCTGAAATTGTATACAATTAATCAAAATGTATTCTGCTGTCATATATACCTAATTAAAATAAATAAAAAACTTATATGTGATATAGAAATGAAGTAGAATGAGAGAACAATATTGTACAATAATTGTTATGGTTTGTATGTAGAATGTCCTCCATAAAGTCCATGTGCTAGAAGCTTGGTCATCCATGCAGCAAGGTTCTGAAGTGGGGTTTTTAGGTAATGATGGATTATGAGAGCTTTGACCTCATCAGTGAATCAATCCATTTGATGAATTAATAATTTGAATGAACTATGAGGTGATATGCCTAGCATGTTTTCACAAACTTGTTTGCCCTTTGCTTTTCTTCCTTAAAGGAATGCCTGTTCTGATTCTTTGCCAATTTCTTAACTGTAGGCAAGTGGGTGTGGCTGGAGAAAGTAGTCTTTGGAAGCATGCCCTTTGGGGCTATATCTTGTCCCTAGCTTGTTTGTCAATCTCTTTGCTTCCCCAGCTGCTATGGGCTGAGCAGCTTTCCTCTACTATGTTCTACCTCCATGATATTTCTACCTTGGAGCCCACTAATCATGGACTGAACTTCTAAAACCATAAGCCAAAATAAATTTTTCCTCTTCCATGTTGCTTGTTAGCTATTTTGATCACAGGGGTGAAACAAATAAAGCTCCCGAGAGGGCATCTCAGAGCTTGTAAGACCACAGCCATCTCAGGCTCAGTGAAGTTAGAGTGAAAATTTTCTTGAGAAGAGACCAGTGGGAATCCTTCTTGCACAAGCGGGCCGTGTGTGTGTGTGTGTGTGTGTGTGTGTGTGTGCGCCTTTTAGTGAGATCATGTATAAGTGAGGTACTGTGGGTCATAGTAAAAAGATACTTGAACATAAACTAATAATTAGCCTGAAACACCTGAACTTAAAAAATTCATCTTTCATCTTTTTACTCTGCTTTCACCCTAAAGAGTAATTTTCCTTTGGGTCACCTGCTAACATTATTTATTCCATAGGAAAAAAATGACTACTTTCTACAACTCAAAGTAAAATAATATTTAGGTAACTCATCTCCACTTTTTTCCATTCTACTTTTCTGTGTAATTATATGCTTTTCAGTGAGCAATTCAGAATCAAATTCATAGAGACTTACTGACATTCTGTTCAGTTAACAATGCAAAATGGAAGCATATACATTGCTTACTCTAAATTTGGTAAACTATAGAAGTGATTTTGATCACTTCCTAGTACTTACAAGGTCCAATATGTTTTTTTTTCCCCATTACATCTATAGCACTTTCTCTTCATCTTTCTTTGGGGGGTGGAGTATGTAAGAACCCAGAGGTGCTCTACCACTGAGCTGTATCCCCAGCCATTTTTAATATTTTATTTAGAGACAGGGTCTTGCTAAGTTGCTGATGCTGGCTTTGAACCCTTGATCCCCCTGCCTCAGCCTTCTGAGCTGCTAGGATTACAAGTGTTTGAACAAAATTTCTTAAAAACACAATTAATGTTAGGAAATAATAAGTATGTTACCCTGATCTCCTACTCTAGCTGCCCTCTCAGTTCTTTAATTTACTGAGTAAAAGTGCTCTTTTCCCTGGTAAATTGGCTTATGAGAGCCCCCTTTTCTTCCAGTCTCTTTAGGAACACAATACAGAAAGATTTCACAAAATAATAAGAGATTGTCACCTCTAATTGGCTTATTGATTTTTAAGGACACTCAAAATGACTTCTACCCACAGTTGTTTGATATTTAGGAAGACTCTAAGCATTCTAATATCATCAAAACCATGGCAATAAATCTGCTAAGGACACACGAGAACCCTAAAAACAGAACTGACGTCTTACCAGTATGAGTCAATAACAGATAATAGCTACTATTATTGAAAATCTTTCTATGCTCTAGGTACTTTATGCATGTTATCTAGGTTAATTCTCACAACTTCTTGGTAATGAAAGTATTATATTATTCATTTTGTAAAGGAAGAAACAGGGAAACTCACTTAAACATGAGACAAATATCATAGATTCAAATGAAGTTCTTACCATAAGAATATCACTATCTCTTTCTTCTGTCATACTCCCTTATTTATTATATGTGGCTCTCCCAATTTATGGATATATAATTTTTTAGGTAATTTTATTTTTGCTTCATTTGTAAATTAAGCTAATGTATTAATCAGCTTTCTGTTACTATGAAAAGTACCTGAGATAATCAACTTATGCAGGGAAAATATTTATTTTGGTTTACAATTTTAGAGAATTCAGCCCATCATTAGTTGGTCTATTGCTTTTAGGGAGGCAGCGAATCATGGTGGGATCATGTGGCACAGCAAAATTGCTTATTTCATGGCTGGAAAGTGAAAGAGAAGAGGAGAAAGGTACTAAGATCTGACAATCCCCTAAAAGGGCGTGGCCCCAAGGACCTCAAGACCTCCCAATAGATTATACTTAATGTTTTTATCACATCCCAATGGTGTCAAGCTGGGGACCAATCTTTTAACCCATGGGCCTATGGGAGACATTTCAGATTCAACCTATGATAGAGAATGGTGGAATAAAGAATTGATATTGAAAACTGATGTGAATGTATTTTGTAGATTGAATTGCTAAATGAATAAGAGTCATTTAATGGTAACAAATGTGACCATGAGAGGGGGAAATTCTAATACATTCTAGCTCTTTGCTTGATTTATTTTATTATCACAGGGTAGAAATACAATGATTATTAGGAATGGTATTAAAAGCTGAGGCAAAACATGTAAAAACTAATTATTCTTATAGTACGATGAATACAACAATAAAAGGTCCCTGTTTTTGTTTTTGTACTTCCCCCTTGCTACTATCAAGTTCTAAAGCTCTCATCATTAAAGGAAGGATCAAGTTCTAAAGCTCTATCAAGTTCTAAAGCTCTCAACATTAAAGCAGCAGTTGTTATGGTTTGTATGTGAAGCATCCTCCAAAAAGCTCACAAGTAAGACAATGTAAGAAAGTTTAGAAAAGAAATGATTAGGTTGTGAGAGCATTAACCCAATCAATGAATTAATCCTCTGATGTGATTAAGTGATCGTATCTGGAAGAGGTGAGCACTGGGGACGTGGCTTTGTGGGAAATATTTGTATCTGGAGAGTAGATTCTTTCTCTGCTCTCTGATCACCATGTGAACTGCTTCCCTCCTCCATACTCTTCCATCATGAGGTTCAGCCTCACCTTAAGCCCCAAGGAATGGACCTGGCTGTCTATGGATTGAGACCTCAGAAACCATAGCCTCCAAATAAACTTTTTCTCCTTTAAAATTGTTCAGATTGGGTCCTATAGTCATAGCAGTGGAAAAAGCTGACTAAAATAGCAGTTCCCAGACCTTTTGATATTTCTTTATCTGCTTAAACATTATTGAAGACCTCAAAGAGATTATTTCATAATACTATTATTATATTAATAATATCATATTTAATAATATATTAAAATGATAGCAGAGAAACTTAAAACAGCAATTTGAACAGCTATTCACATACCAAACTACTTTCACAAGAGTTATATAGGCCTAGTGAAAGACCAAAGTTCCTGGTTTTAGTATAATCATTAAAAAAAAAAAAAAAAAGAAGCATTGAAAAAGACAGGAAAGAGTTATTTATGCCATCTTTCCCTGAACTCCAAGCAGTTTAGAGAGAGATGTCTCCTACATGAGGAAAGAAGATGGAATTAGGTCCAGGCCTTAGGCTTATTACAAGGATTTAAGGAACTCAAAAACTTAATAGTGTCACTGTTTGCTGATTTTAAATCCTTTGGGTATAAACTGAGGAGTGGGATAGCTGGGTCAAATGGTGGTTCCATTCCAAGTTTACTGAGGAATATCTATACCACTTTTCATAATGGTTGCACTAATTTGCAGTCCCACCAGCAATGTATAAGAGTACCTTTTTCCCCACATTCTCACCAACATTTATTGTTGTTTGTATTCTTGATGATTGCCATTATAACTGGAGTGAGACAAAATCTTAGAGTAGTTTTGATTTGCATTTCTCTAATTGCTAGAGATGTTGAACATTTTTTCATGTTTGTTGATCAATTGCATTTCTTCTTCCGTGAAGTGTCTGTTCAGTTCCTTAGCCCATTTATTGATGAGTTATTTGTTTTTTTGGTGTTCAGTTTTTTGAATTCTTTATATATCCTGGAGATTAATGCTCTGAGGTGTGTGTGGTAAAGATTTTCTTCCATTCTGTAGGCTCTCTGTTCAAGTTCTTAATTGTTTTCTTTGCTGAGAAGAAGCTTTTTAGTTTGAATGCATCCCATTTATTAATTTTTGATTTTACTTTTTGTGCTTTAGGAGTCTTATTAAGGAAGTCAGATCCTAGGATGACATGGTAAAGATTTGGGCCTACAATGATACAGCCACATGAATTTTTACAGCTGCTCAACTCACAATAGCTAAACTATGGAATCAACCTATGTGTCCTTCAACAGATGAAAGGATAAAGAAAATGTGGTATATATACACAAGGGAATATTACTCAGCCTTAAAGCAGAATGAAATTGTGGCATTTGTCAATAAATGGATGGAGCTGGAGAATATCATGCTAAGCAAAATAATCCAATCCTTAAAAGAAAAAGTCAAATGTTTTCTCAGATATGTGGATGCTAATTCATAGTAAGTGGGAAGGAGCTAAGGAAGAATAGAGTTATTTTGGATTAGGTAGAAGGGAATGAAGGGAGGGGAGGGGTATGCGAGTAGGAAGGACAGTAGAATGAATCTGACATTATTACCCTATGTACATATATGACTATACGACTGGTATAATTCTACATCATGTACAACCAGAAGAGGGATAAAATACTCCATTTATGCATGATGTGTCAAAATGCATTCTACTGTCATGTATTATTATTTAGAACAAATTTAAAAAGACATAAAAATAAATACGATCATGAACAGAATAAGCTGTAGCATAAGATAAAGAAAATATACACTAAAACTGTTTTCATCTCTTAAACAAGCTTCAGAATCAGTAGTATTGACAGCTAAAAGAAATGAGAAAAAATAATAATTATTCATGCCTTTTTTTACTTTGTGGTGTGTGTGTGTGTGTGTGTGTGTGTGTGTGTGTATGTGTGTAAAATTCATTGACAGAGATACAGGAGAAAAGTCAATATTATAAAAACTGATACCTGTTGAGTGATAAAAAAACTCAATAGCAAAATATCAAATATCCTGGTTAAAAAATTGGGCAATAAACCTAAAGATTTCTCAAAAGAGGATATACAAATGGCAATGGGTTTGTGAAAAAACGTTTAACATCATTACCAGAAAAATGTAAATCAAAACTATGACGTGTCACCTTACCCTAGTAAAAATGATTATTATCAAAAAGACTTAAAGTTAACAAGTGCTGGTGAGGATGCAAAAAAAGAAAATCACGTATTTACTGGGGAAAATGTAAATTAGTCCAACAATTATGGAAAATAGTATGGGGGCTCCTCAAAAAATTAGAAATAGAACTATCATAATGATCCAGGCATTCTACAATTGGTATCTAGCCAAAGAAAATGAAATCAGTATGTTGAAGAGACATTTGCATTCACACATTTATTGCAGCACTCTTATGTGGAAAATAAAAAAGTTTGTCTAGTAAAAGTTGAGAGTACAGGACTGGAGTTGGGGATGTAACTCAATGGTAGAACGCTTGTCCATCAGGGGGAAGCCATGGGTTTCATCCCTAGTACAAAAAACCAAAACACAACAAAAAAAGCACCTAAAAAACCCCCCAGAAATCATAAGTTGAGAGTAGAATGTTAGTTACCAGAGGCTGCAGAGAGTGGGGAGGAAGAAGACATGGGGATAGTTTGTTCAATGGGTACTAAATTATAGTTAGATAGGAGTAAGAGGTACATAAAATGACTATAGATAACAATAATGTACTATATATTTCAAAAACTTAGAAGAAAGGATTTTGAGTATTTTCATAAAGAAATGAAAAATATTTGAGTAGATATGTTACACAACACATACATATATTAAAATAGCACATGGTATCCAAATAAATGTGTGCAATTTTTGTTTTTATAATTAAAAGTAAATTTAAGTTCAAATTAAAAACAAGCAAATAAAAGTTAAATTTTATTTTCTCCTGTATAAATTATATATTTTATATTATTAAAATAGGAAATAAAAATCAAAACAACAATGAAAAAATAAATGCATAATAAATTTCTCAAGAATTTTCAAATTATTTCAATGACTATAGGAAACAAGGACTATTCATTCTCTTTAAATACAAATTTTATATAAATATACTTAGAATGAATTCTCAGGTAGAGAATGCTTATTTGAGAGCATTTATTTTCACAACCTGCTTTGGTTATTAAAATGTTTTCATATTTAGTCCTTGATAATGCCTGTGTTCATGTAGAAATTGAAGGTCTGAATGATACTTTTAAATTTCTAAAATTTCTGAGTCTAGCTAACATAGAACTAAATTCATGGCACACTTTCCCACCTTAAACAAACAGAAAATTAAAACTTACTGACAACATAATTTTTGAAGACTTGGAAGTACTGGCAGAGAAATATCCAAATTTTACCTACCTCAATCTGAGTGGAAACAAAATCAAAATCTCAGTGCACTGGAACTTTTTAAATTTTTAACATTTGAAAGGTCTTGAGTTTCTTAACTGTCAGAGAAGATTACAGAGAAAATATGTGTGCATTGCAGCAGCAAATCATACACTTAAATGGATTTGATCAGGAAAATAATGAAGCACCACACTCTAAAAAGGAGAATCAAAAGGAGAAATTCAGGAAGATGATGATGATGACTATGTTGAAGATAGAGAAGAGGAGGAAGAAGATGAAGAAGAATATTTTGGGGTGAAGAAGAGGAAACAAAATGGTGAAGATGGAGAGGAAGAAAATCATTAGATCTTCTTACAACACTCTGAGCTCAGATTCCCTGATGTTCCTGGGTGTGCAACAGAGCAATCACTTCTTTATTTCTTCATGAACAATAGTTACCCCTACAGAATATAATGTGTAACTTTTTTTTTTTAAACAGGAAAAGTGTGATTTTTCTATTTTTTGTTTGATCATTCCAAATAAGACTCACTACTCTATTAATGATTCTGTTGTATACAGAGAAAAATTTTCATGAAACCCCACTATGAAATTTCCCATTTACTTAGAATTTTAATTTTTCTAAATCAAGCTCACTATAATAGTCATTTTTAGCCCATATTTAAAATTTGTTCACTTTTACATAAGTGTTGTTTGGTGCACTTCATTTCTTGGTTCTAAAGTTATTTAAAAATTAACTGAAATTACAGTCAACTGAGATACAAAATGATGATAGAGATCTTTAATGTAAAGACAATGACTTTTGTTCTGGCTGGGGGTACTTGGGTGCTTATTTGTCATGTGAGTAACTTGCAAAGTAGAAGAAGAACAGTAAAAATTCTATTCAGAAATACAGAGCCTGTATTTTATGATGACTGATAAGATCCTCTTTCCTGTTTTGTTCCCCTCCATTTATCCTAAAAGAATGTTGGGAAACTTCTGGACACCCAGGAAAATCTTTAGTGTAATGTCTCAACCACCTTTTCAGACCTGCCTGGTTTTAAACAAGCAAAGTGGAGGAAACTGAGTATCTTCTGAGGTATGAATATTGTTACTAATACAATTCTATTTAACAAGCTCTGATTCCTGTAAATCTTTTTTGGTTGAAAACAGTAAGACTTGTGGGATGAAGAAAGAAAATCAGTAGAAGAGGCTTTTGAAGTTCCTCAAAATTCAGAACAATTACCTGTTGATAATTAGCAGATGTTCAAGTTTTTAAGATGGCTTGCCCAATGATTTGGATACCAGTTCTTTAAAATATTTATAATTGTTCTAGTACAAGCTTCTTATAGTCATAAAATATGACCTGATATAGAATTTAATTAGAGCTAGGTAGTTAGAAAAATATTTGAAACTAAATCAATATTAAAATTAAGATTTATTTTCAAAGTGGATGTCCATTAGAAATATAAAAATATTTGGTATTAGCTTGTTTTCTTATATAGCTACTAAATGAAATATAATGAGCAGACAATAACATTTCCATTTTTGTTATGGAGGCTCCATTTTCTAGGCAACTGCTTTTTAAATCTAGACTATCTAAAATCTGTTCCCCTTGTTTTAAATATTTGTAAGTTTTATAAAAGTTAGTGTCAGCAGATTAATTGAAATTATGCTTCTATACTGGGACACATTTAAACTACAGAGTATAGTAAGAACTGCTGCTGCTTTTTAGTTTAAAATTTATGACTTGACATTTTAAAGTAAAAATTATGAAGTTACTTGTGGAGAAACAGAAATGTTGTAAAACTGACTGAAATAAAATGCTTGGGATAAATTTAGTGGGGGGATTGGAATCACCAAAAGAATAACATTTCTCTCCTAATTTTAACAACTGAAGTGCCCTGCTTTAGGTTCTAAGAGTTCTCATTGCATATTCTGCCCGATATAAAAGTACTTATTTTTAAAATGTAATCTATATATTGGCTTTCTTATCATCTATGCAATCCAAATTAGAGTTCTTTACCTTGCAAACAATACTTAGAGCCTCCAGATAACTTTTAAGACTTATTTAGATGTGTGGATGGCATTTTTATACAAATAAGTAAAGGAGGGTTTTATATATCATAGTTCTTGATCCCGTTTTAATGCCTTTTGTGTGGCAGTATGTGTACAGGATGTTAAGTTACTCAAAAAGCAATCCTTAAAAACTTTGATGTGAATACTTTCAAGCAACTGTGTTCTGAAAAAGGAATGACAGTGTTAAAAAAACATTTCTACAGTATTCTTTTCTAAAAAAATTATTATTTTAAAATAATACAAAACATGCTAACATGTTAATATAAACAAAAAATAGGAAAAATTGTTATTTCCAAAACCCAGCAAACATTTTTGTTTTGACATTGTTTTATATGTATATTATACACACACATACATATATATGTATGTATGTGTGTGTATGTATGTGTGTGTGTGTGTATATATATATACATATATATATGTATATATATATATGTATATATATATATGTATATATATGTGTGTGTGTGTGTATATGTATGTGTGTGTGTGTGTGTGTGTGTGTGTATATATATATATATATATATATATATATATATATATAAAAATAATTCCCTGGTTTAAGACAGCAAGAGTCTCATATTTGCTTTTATATTATATCTACTATAATATATTGTTTTGTTTGATGTATATAAAGAAAATCAACCTCCTACAGTACCTAGTTACAAAAGGGAAATATATTTTCATAGTCTCTATATGTGATTGTGACCATCATTTGACACAACACCAGAAACCAATAAATGAAAGCTTCTTTTTTGTAAAAAAAAAAAACATTTTTAATTGTAGATGGACACAATGCCTTTATTTCATTTATTTTTATGTAGTGCTAAGGATTGAACCCAGTGCATCATATATGTGAGGCAAGCATTCCACTACTGAGCTACAACGCCAGCCCGAAAGTTTCTTAAAGGTTAATTTCAATATGTAATCCAACTCTATCAGTGAACATTTTTACTCTGTTACATTAAAACCTATTGGTTACTAAATAAAATATAAAAAATGGCTAGAGATGGGGCTCAGTGATAAAGCACCTTTGGGTAACTGAATGGTAATGCATCAGGGTTCCCATGACCCTCTTCTTGGGTTTAATTAATCTTCTAGAGCAGCTCACAGAAATCAGGAAAACACATTACTTACATTTGGGATTATAAAGGGTATTACCAAAGATACAGATGAAAAGCCAGAGGGAAGATATGCATAGGGCAAGGTATGTGGGAAGGAACAGAGTTCTCATGCCCTCTCCTGGAGGGCTGCCATTTAGGAACATATTTAGCAATGAGGATATTCTGGAACCTAGTCCTTTTAGGTTATATAGAAGCCACATTGTGTAGGCACGGTTGACTTAATTGGCCATTGGTAATCAACTCAACCATTTAGTACTTCTCTCCTCCTCAGGGTTTGGGGGTGGGAATAAAAGTTTCAACCCTCTTATCATGCCTTGGTCTATTTAGTGACCACCACAACCCCCAAACTCTTTCTCCTAGCCCCCTAATTAGCATAGAAAAGACATTATTAACACTCTGGAGATTTTAAGGGATTTAAGGTCTACTGTCAGGAAACAAATACTAAACACACACACACACCTCTTTATCCTTGAATTTACTTTCTGAGATGAGAGTTTAGTTACCCAAGGTCAACTCTGGTTAGCACTATGTGGAATATTCTAGAAATAAACAATTCATGTTTCCCATGGTGCACCATTCTGAGTACAGTGACGGAATTTCTCACTGTACCACTCTGTCTCACCAGGGACACAAATCATCTCTTTGTTCACCATATGTACCATGTATGTGCCACCTGCCTGTTAGTCATTAAGTAGGAAAAAAACACAACATAATATACATAGGGATATGTATGGTGTGAGATGTCTACTAGGGGTCTTAGAATGAATTCCCCACAGATAAAAAGGGTCTACAGTATCTCTTTTCGTAAATCACAATATCATGTACAGTATCCAAAAAAAAATCATATTGGTTAACATCACCACTGATCTCATCAAAGAAGTCTTTAAGAACTCAAGCTCATGACATCATACTCATGCTTTCTGAAATCTACTTCTCATCTAAAAGTTCCCATTTTATTATTGGCAACAAACACTGTCAGTTGTTTTTCTCAAAGTGACAGGCTTACTTTGTTCCTTTTTGAGAAAATATCTGCCAAATATGTAAGCCTGAATAAGCACAGTTTGTCAATTGTTCTTTCAAGTTAAAGTAATATTCCCTGAATAAAACCACTAGCTCAGCTCACACTAAAGCACACATCTTACTTCAATATGAAACAGAAGTTCTTAATGCAGACTTGTTTTGTCACACAGAATATTAAAAAGACATATACTCTGAGTTGAAATGTAATACAATTAATTTGTACTGCTTCATTAAGGCCATTCTTTTTAAACTTCGAGTACATATTAATGAATACATTAATTAATAGTGCAGTATGGTGTTACAGGCTGGATTTGTAATAAGGCTAGAGAAGATTTAATTGTCAATGCTTTTGCACTAGCAATATAGTGGCAAAAGAATTTAAAAAGCAAATAGCATCTAAGTGCTAAGATGAAATAACATTAACCTCATAGACCCCACCAAAGATACTGAGGACCCTGGGGATACCAAACTTTAAAGAATCTTTGAGTGAAACATCATATTTAAAAGGATTCTGAAGAAATCTATTGGGATGTTGAGACCAACAAATCATTTATATTACAGAACAAGCACATATTTAACATGGCTTAATCAATCATATGTGCTACTGGTATCCTTTAGAAGCAGGGTATAAGAGGACAGCATATGACAAAGAGACTTTGGTAATAACAGCAGAAAAGCAGCAGATATTAAAAAGTCTGGAAATGGACCCTGTAAGGAGAGCGGGGAGCTTGGGTAAGTACATGCTTAAAATTTAATTTATACAAAAGCCAAAAGGTAAAGGTAAGAATTAAAGGAAGAAAAAGGTCCTGCATCCTAAGTAGAATTACATCTCACACCCACTTTCATTTTACTCACTTACCCACCAATTTCCTCATCAAAAAAGTGAGTGGAAAATTAGTGCCAATAACTAGAAGGAAGCAGTCAGTGCCTATTAAAACAACTTTTGTACAGAACTTTCTTCAGGCCCAGATATCCAAATATACCCTGGCTTTGTTTCTAGACTGTGGAGTCCACACATGACATACTAAATGGTACAGAAGATCAAACTGAGGGATTGTAAAGAGACCAAGTGTCACACTTCCTCCCGACAATCTAAGAAGGGTCCTATTTGGTGTCTTTGCTAGAACCCAAAACACTTTCCTTGGCTAGATTTCCAAGTTTCTAACTCATTTTAATTTTACCTTGACTCTAGAGTTAACATATAGAAAAAGAGGTGTCCAGTGTCAGAACAATGTTAGACAACTCAAATGGCCTTCATTTTGTATTTAATAGTGTGTGCTTCTGAGAATCAATAACACACTGTTTATTTCCATTGACTTAGGAATTCTATCTCTGAAAATATGTTCCTAAAAATAATTCTAATTACAGACAAACATGAAGCCACATGCTCTTTATAGCAAAGTCAAGTTACAGGGATAGGGTAAATAAACTATTGTCCGTTAAATAAACTATTGTCTGTTTATTTACAGGGTGGGGAGCAGCCATTATAAATGACTAAATAGGCAAGATACAATAAAGCTTACAATATAGTGAAAATTAAATGAAAAACATTGGGAAAGTATATAAATAGTGGTTTATAGTAAAGAATAAAGCACAGGGCATTTTACTACTTCTAATTTATCAAATGTATACGGAGCACCAGTACATGCCGGGCAATGTTCTAGATGATAGGCATGTACCAATGAACAAGATGAAGAATCATGCACTCTTAGGGTTTATATCAAACAGAGAGAGACGAATAAGCTAATTGGGTCAAGTAAACAGTTTGTGTAACAAATATTCTGAAAAAAGAAGCACAAGTAGAGAACAGGTTGACAGTGCTCAAATGCCACTTTCTCAAAGGGACTATTCTGACTTGCCCTAGATGTCCACTTGATTAAACCTCATCTCCAAGACTTTGCAGAATTAACAAGGTATTTCAGGCAGATGAAATTGTTAGACCTAGACACCAGGGTGGTAGTGAACCTGGTGTATTCAAGGCAAAGCAAAGAGTTCAGTGTGGCTAAGGCAGAAGGAGAGAGGCAGCAAGTAGAAGAGGCCAGAGAGATAATGGGAGTCCAATTATGTAGGCCATTGTTCAGATTCTGACTTTCACTGAGTGTAAAACTAATGTAGGTTCTTCACTAAAAGTTAGCAATAGTGCCCATTCAATGCAGAAGTTGTAAAGAATTCATGCCTACTAGACAATGTAGATAGCCCCTATGACCCTTTGAGCTTGTCAGTGGCACAGTGCTTTTCTTCTGGGCAGAGCCTCCTGAAGCACCAAAGAGGTGACCCTTTCCAGACAGAAGTGTATCTGTGGACAGGGTAATGCAGAGGTATATTCATCCACTAGAGTCTGTGGATGCCCATCCAGTCTGTGGGTAATTATCATCCCAATTGTGCCTCCGTGAGTCTCGTGGGTGTGAGGATTACTCACATGTGAGGCAGCACATTCACTTACCTCTCTCTGTAGCTTTGTCTTCTGTGCAGTCAAGTCATCGGCCACCTGAGTTGCCTCATCTAGTTTTGCATTTGCTTCATTCAAGGGCTCTTCATACAGACTACAGTCTCTCTCAGCATTAGTCTGTAAGTTAAGAAAGAAGGGTTAGTCATGCTCATTAGCTGCTTGAGGAAGGAGGGAGTGGTTGGCACGAGGACCTGTAGGAGCTCTTCTGTAGTAAAGATCTCAGTCAGCTTTGGGAAACCACATCTAATTTAAGCACGTATAACAAATGTACAGAAAAGGGTACGGGCCTCTAAGAAATCAAAACTAGTTCACATTATAGGTGTAGGGAAGCAATCCAACTCCTAGGGTATTTGGAGCCTCTCCAGGATTCTTTACTCTTCTGGAGAAGGAAACATGTCAAACACTAATGAGGTGTCACACATAATTCTTTTCTGATAGTATATCATATTATATATTCAACTTTTACTCTCACTAGAATGTTTCATGAGGGTAGAAATTCTGCTTGATCACAGGTCTCTAGCACCTTGAACAAGGTCTACAACATAATAGAGCCTCAATGAACAAGCAGGAAGGTGTATAGGGAGGGAAAGAAGGAAGGAAGGAAGGAAGGAAAAAAACCTAGGGAACTGGCCAAGTGGGCTAGGATAAAGTAGATGGATCTGAGTTGCAAAAACCTAATAACAAATTTGAGCTGACAAAGCAATTGCATTCTTCTGATCACTTACGCTGCTGAGTCAAGATAACCCAGTTGGACTAACACTTGAATCTCAAACTTCAACTTCTCAGAATTGACTTTTCATGCTTGAAGAAAAAAATATGCCATTGGCTTTTGCATTTTTGCCTGGTTTAGGTAACCCATAAAGTGACTAGACTGTCACACTATGAAAACTCATGCAAATAATTTTGAGACTCAAGATTCTCAGACTGAACTAAATTGCCAAATGTAGGCTATATGGGGATGTCCCCTTTTACCTAGGAATTAACTGTAATTTAAATCTTATAATTTATACAGCCAGAAATGGCAAAATTACATTGGTTGACTTCCATGGTTCTTTAGATCTTATATAGCTGTTTTGTGAAACTAATCTGCAAATTATCTCTGAATACCTTTCATCTGCCCCCATATTGATGATAATGGATGATGACACAAAGAACAATAACAGCAGCAGCAGCAGCTAACATTATTGGGTACTTATTGTATATCCAGTGCTCTTCTGGGCTTTTTATGTGTGTTAATTCTTATCTTTACAAAGAAAGGGTACCAATATGGAGAGAAAGAAAGAATTGCACACATGACATTGAGAAAACTGTGAGACATAGTGAAAGGGTGAAAGCTGGTGGTAAGCCCAGCTATTAGCCTAATTATTATGAAATAATATTGTCCAAAGGCCAGGAATGTTTAAAAGTCCTCTGGGAAACTTCTGAGTCAGCAAAGACCTTGGCCATCTCTAGTTGGAGCCCACAGTATGTTAAGACTGTTCTCTTTAAGCTTACAATGATGAGCATTCTAAACATCCTGTGAAAGACTGCTACCTTACATGCTCTTACATTTCTAATACAATGCTTGACACACAACATGCTCTTAATAATGGCTAGTACACAGACTTTAGTGAGAGGTTGGACAACAAGCCCACAGTGTTTAGTAATGTCACAAATTTTCCTCATAAATGCTAGCCTCCAAATTTGTTTTTCTAACTTGGCCAAGATGCTTCCCACTGATTAACAAAGAAGTGAAGAACCAATTTTGGTACATGCTCATTTAGAAGAATGCCATGTGGTTCCAGGTTGCAGATGTCCCATGGTGCATACAAGCTTTTTGGTGGTTGTGAATCCAGACCTGGCAGAGATTTGATGACCAGGTTCTCATTCATCAGCAGCACAGAGGTGACGCCAGGTGTGTTCAGTTATTCACTCACAAGCAGAAAAGGCTATTGTAGTGATAAATGCAATGTTTTTTTAGGTTTTCTGCAGTTTCTAATTATATTTTGAATGTTGAATGTTTTCTCTCACTTCTGAAAGTGACTTCGAAAGCAAAAATTGGCACACACTTTATCCCTCACAATAGCTCACAAGAGTTCATCTTTCTCTGTTTTATAAATTAGAAAACTGAGCATCAGAGAGGCTAAATATCTTGTTCAAATTTATACAGCTAATCAGGGTCAGAATTGGGATTTGAACTGAAATGGCCTTTGTAGATACAAAACAAAACAAAAAATAGTAAAAGGGTCAAATGTTAAGGATGAATGGACTTCAGTAGGAGTTGACATGAATTGCCACAAATCCTAGATCCCAGCAGCCACTGGATACAAATGCAATAACTATGTGAAGCATCTTTATTCCATGATGTTTTCAATAAAAATAAACCTTTAAACAAACCAGAATAAACATATTCACATGTGAAAAATGGGACTTCTGGTTGTGACCCTGAATACATTATGTTATGCCCCTACTTGCAAAAAATGAAAGGGCCCAGATCTCTATAAACCCACATAGTCAATGGTATTAGGAAATAATAAGAAAAGGAGCAAAAGATTCTACAGTTTTCAGGAGAGGCCCATGTCGTGAGAGTCCACTGGGCTGTGCATATCTGTGAGTGGTCAGCCCACCTGGGCTTTTGGGCTAATAGGTTCAGGGATTTGTCCAAGCACCTGTCCTTAGACATAGGAAAATTGGGGCATGGCGGCAATGGGACTTTCCCTTAGACAAACCTTCATGTGGTGGTTATCCATAGACACTCTAACCATAGGCACAGTGTTTTCTTTTTTTTTTTAAAACGTTTATTATTTTAGTTGTAGTTGGACACAATACCTTTATTTCACTCATTTATTTTTATGTGGTGCTGAGATTCGAACCCAGGGTCTTGCACATGCGAGGCGAGTGCTCTACCACTGAGCCACAACCCAAGCCCCAGTGTTTTCAATTTATAAAGTATTTTCCAAAGCAGGATTCGTAAAAGACAATATGTGTACTTATCTAAAGTTGGCCTGTACAGGGATATAGAATGCAAAGAGTTGTACTGTCAAAAGGATTTCTAATTTAAACAGAGAAAAACAGTAAATTTTGAAATCAGGGAAGAGGAGGTTAATGCAATAATGCACATTCATCTCAAAGCTGCTTCTTAAAATGAGGAATAAAAATGCTGCCTCCCAGAAATGCAGGAACCAATGGGAATTCAAAATAATCAAGATAATTGTGAGATTGCCTATCACTTCTAAATTGCCCTGGGCCTCTCTGTCAGCATCATATGCTTTTGAAAATGCTTTTGTTTTTACTGTATCACTAAGCATTTGCATTCTTGGCATTATAATTTGAAAAAAGATGAAGTAAACAATTCAAACAAAAGTTGAGCATAACATATACCCACTTGAGAGTGAATAGAATGAATTCATCCTACCAAAAAATATTTGAGGCATCAGAATAGGGCCACTTGCAGACTTATGCAGAATCTGGAGTTGTGACCCATCTCTGCCATAATATTTTGTGACCTTGGACAAATCCCTGAACCTATCAGCCCAAAAGACCTATGCAGAATAATGCTAGTAACTGAGTGCAGATTTTGTACAAAGACCTAGTTTCTGCTTTCCATTACACAAAATTAAAAGATTATAGAAAGCAAGAAAGCAAGAGGGAGTCCCAAAGTGCTACAAGAATTCAAGAATGGGCAAATTTTTAACATAAGATGTTGAACTTGAGTATTCCAGAAAGTAGAAAATGACTCATTTGTGGGAAAAAATGGATATTTGGTGAAAGGCAATCATTTTAGCTGGGGTGAAATGAAGGTCTGTGAATCAAAATAATGGGATCTAAAACTGGCAAGACAGGTTGAGCCTGATCACAGCCATAGGACACCTTGAAAGCAGAGGTTTTGAGTTCATTTTTAAGCAGGGACATAATTCAATAAAGTCATGTTTTAGAAAAATTAGTCTGGGTACTATACAGGATGGATTGGACCAAAGAAAGGTGAGAAGCAAAAAAGATAATTTAGGAAACCACTGTTACAGTACAGCTAAAATGTAATGAGAGACCTATATGGATATAAGACCTATATGGATGGCGAGACAGTGAAGAATTAACCTGCTGCAATAATTGGAGAGCAAAAAATGAGAAAGAAAACAAGTAACAGGCTTGGAGCTTGGGCGATAGGAAAAATCAGTGCTGGTGACAGATACATCCGGAAGGAAATGCCAGCTTCAGGAAAAGTTGGTGGATTGGTTTTACATAGCTGATTGGGAGAAATAAAGATATTGCCAAGTTTTGAAGGAAAAATTTAAAAGCACACTTTCAAAAAAAAAAAAAAAGGGAAAGGAAACACATATTTCAGGGATTGAAGAGTAAGCAAATGATGAGGTATACACCTATGTGTAACCTATGTGTTACACCGTCTTTAAAGATAGCCTGCCAATGAGCCACAATCTCTGGTATTCACACCCTTATACAGACCCCAGTCCCTGTGGCTTATAACTAACAGGAGGAGTTATAGAGACTCTGTAGCATTGTAAGTCACAATATTTGCAATGTTGCCTTAGTGTTTTGGAACACATACCCTTCATACCCTGAGTTGCTGTGTAAGAAGTACAACTCCCCTGTGACTTCCATGTTGTAATAAAGTCCATGCTAGTCCTGTGAAGTGGTCTCAAGGAGAGATCCCAGGTTTCTATCTAACCCAGCCCAAGTGCCAGATAACAAGCAAAGTAACTTTCAAATGACTTCTGTCTCAATTGTCATTTAACTGTATCTTTACATGTTGACTATCAAACTCCAAAATCAAGAAGGATAATAGTAAGTTTTATTTCGAGTTACATGGTTCTCAGGTGAATTGTTAAGACAGCGAGAAATAAAGAGAAAACTACTCTTTTGTTAGAGATGCACATACCAATGCATTGCTTTCCTCTCAAGACACCACCTCTAGCTTCTAAAGTTAGGTCCTTTATACTTGGATTTGCTTCTCTTTTTTGGAATAGATAAATCATGTTTATGTGGAACAATAATTTATTCATTGGAGAGAAAGAAAAAAAAGAAATGGAAAGAAAAACAAAATGTATAAGCTGAGGAGATGAGTGGTCTTAATCTTAATTGGTCTTATTTATTGAAAGAATGTATTCAGAAAGGCAAGTTCAGAATATGAGGAAAGATTTTGTATAAAATAGAATGATCAAGAACTTTTGAGCAAGAAAGCATATCTAGAGTCATACCGGGTTGGAATGAACTGACAGTGAATCTAGCAATAGCTTTCAGATTTTATGACTTTCTACCAATATTTGCAGAACAGAAGAGTTCCTTAGGATGAGAAGCACAGGAGGGGATGGTGGCAGTGAGGACCTGGGCTGAGATAGGATACAAATGAAGCCTGGAAAAATAAAGTTTTTAGTGCCCAGGGAAAGAAGGAATTCTCAGAAAATGCAGAAGAGATACAAGAGAAGGAGAAGGCTGGAGTCCCCTCTAGATAGAAACAAGTTATTAAAAATGCTGGGAACTGGAAGTGCTTCAGATTTCAGATGTTTTTCAGATGTTGGAATATCTGCATATACATAATGAGACATCTTGGGGATAGGACTGTAAACACAAAATTCATTTTTGTTGCTGATATATACCTTACACACATAATTTGAAGGTAGTTTTATACAACATATTTAATAATTTTATGCATGAAACAAAGTTTGTGGTATGAAATTTTCTACTTGCAGCACATGTTAGTACTGAAAATTTTTAAAATTTGGAATATTTTGGATTTTAAATGATCAGATTAGGCATGCTCACTCTGCATTCTAAGATAATGGGAGGATGGTTGGGTGCCAAGTTATGTAGTGTGATGTGTACCATAAAATTCATATGTTGAAACTTATTCAACAATGTTATAGCATTAAGAGGTAGAGCCTTTAGGAGGTGATCACATAATGCAGGAAGAGATGAATGGGATTAGTGACCTTATTAAAGAAGTACAAAGGAATGTTAATTCCTTCCCCCCCTTTGCCATGTGAGGGCAGAGCATTTGCTCTTCCACCATATGAGGACCAGGCAAGAGGAACTTTTTTTGTTGTTTCTTTTTTTCTTTTTTTTTTGGTGCTGAGGATTAAACCTAGAGGTGCTTATTGACTGAGCTACATCCCCAGCCCTTTTCATTTTGAAATAGGTCCTGCTAAGTTTCTTAGGGCTTCACTAAGTTGCTGAGGCTGTCTTTGAACTACCAATCCTTTTGCTTCAGCCTCCCAAATTACTGGGATTATAGGCCTGTGCCACGATACCTGGCAAGGTGTACCATCTTTAAAGCAGAGAGCCCTCACTAGACACCAAGTCTTCTGAAGTCTTGATCTTGGCCTTCCCAGCCTTCAGAACCATGAGAAGTACATTTCTGTTATTTATAAATTGCTCAATCTTAGGTATTTTGTTATGTCAGCACATCCAGATCAAGATAAAATTGGCACCAAGAGATCAAGGTGCTGCTGTAATAAATACCAGTATTTGGGTTATATGTGTCTCCTAGGACTTTACAAATTCTGCTTACAAGGAGTAGAGGCTGCAGTAACCAGTCTTTTGTTTTGCTTAATATAAAGCAAAACTCCTCTCTACTATCAGAAGTTAGAGTTGCTATTACCCGTGATTGGAGAATAACCCTTTAGCATGAGAACTTGCAGTACACAGATTCACAGACTCAGCAAAGAAAGGACATATGATAGCTTCTAGTGCTAGTTGGTAAAAAGACACCAGAGGATGTAAACAAAAAGTTCCCTCTTCTCAACAAGACTGTTTGTGTCCACCATTTATTTAAACAGACTGTTAGTCCCTAGGCCATCCCTAAGGAGTGCTCACAACTCAAAGCTGTTCTTCATGACAGACATGGCTAGTGGCTTCACTTTTTTAGTCAACTTACTAATAGAATCATGAGAAAGCTTCATAAAGAACATGAACTAGAATTCTCATGAAACCAGAAGCCACTCTCAGGTGTCATTCAGAGGATGGTTGCCTGATAGTAATAGCCACTGAAGTCAAGCCTGATCTAGTCATTTGGAAGAGCTATAGCCTGCTTTAGCTAACACCTTGAGTCATCATTCTGCTTTGTTTCTCCCCTCCCTTCTCCTACCTATGTCCATGCTTAGAAGTCTATGAGGAGGGCTTAGTTACTTTAGCTCAACTCATCTGCTCAACAAGGGCCAGGAGGTCATCCACTTTTAGTTACAAACCACTATTTTTCCAGTTTTTGCTTGATATGCTGTAGGTTTTCTTCCTGATCCTTGACTTTGAGTTCACTGCCTATATGCCTCTTTCAAAGAGGCAGACATCACCTACAAATGTGGGCCTCCTCCAGGTCTTGGAGAAGCTTCTGAATTTTTGCTTCCTATTTCTTGGTCATCTCCAGCTAAGTCAAACTGGACCCTCCTCCCTCCTCCAGCTTCTCCTTAAGTCTACAGGTAAGGTCAGAGCATTCTCCTTTTCCACTTTGGCTCAAGTGGTTCTTTCAAGTTCTAGCCTCTTTCAAATCCTGTGATCAAGTCTGTTGCAATAAATAATTCTGATTTATGTACTAAGCACTTTTAGCATAGTCTATATTTAAGATCTTTATTCTATTGGTTTTTCTTCTTTAAAACTAACAAAGATAACATGACACTTTGATCCACAATGCATAACTAAAGAAAATAGAATACACAGAAGTTAAGTGACTTTTCTCCAATCAGTACCAAGACCAGAATTAGAATTTGAAGATTTTTCCAGATCTTTCAGCATTCAATGACAGGCAGTGTCATTAAATTATATGGAGGTGAACCTTACCAAAGAGCACTTCCCAAAGGAACAGGAAACCATCTTTTATATGGCAAGAAAGACAAAATTAACCAGGAATTATTTTTTAAAGCAATTAAGATTTTGTTTGTTTCTTTTATTTGCTGTGGCAGAATTTGAACTTGAGAACTCAAACAGGCCAGGCAAGAGCTCTACCATTGAGCCTTGTTCCCATCCCTCGAGGTGAATTTTATATATAATACTTTACTCATCTAGAATTCATTTACCTTACAATCTCAACTACCAGAACTTAGGCAAAAATCTGATCACTATAATGAACATCAAGTTGAAGCATCTTTCTCTTAAACAGTATCAATTTAATTTCATACAGTTAACAAACTTGGCTTCTTAGTTTCCTTGTCTGCACTAGATCTCCAGTATTAGGAGATTTGCAGCAACAAATTAGAATTACTGAAGGAATGGAGACTACCAAAGTGAATAGTCATTTGATACCACTAATGGCAAGATTATTAGAACAAGGAAAGTAGTGATAAGAACTCTATTTTTTCAGTGCTGGGGTGAATAGTTCCACAAATATTGAGAGCATTGTTGTATTATAGCACAGTAAGGGCATTGATGATCATTAACATTACCTTAACTAATTAAGCATACATTAGGATAGGGAAGAAAAGGATAGAATTGATTTTCGAAAATTTCCTTTCCATTGAAAAAAGTACCATGGCTTAGGGAAAGCATGTTTTAAGGTCAAACCAGATAAGTAGTCTATCAGTTCTACAGAGGAGGTATGAAAAAGAAGGTGCTGAAAGAAAAAAATATGATCTTCACCTCTAGGTAAAATGTGATCTCCTTCCATCTAGAGATCACAGGATCCAACATGTTTACCCCAAACAGCACTCTCAGTGAATCAAACATTTCTGAAATATTTCTTCAGTGATAATTTTGGACTCTTTTAGAAGTGATGAAGATAACAAAATTTGAGTTTTAAATAAATTGAAAATTTTGTTGTTTTGATTTGGGATAAAGTCAAGCATCATTTGGAGACAAGCCTATAAACATGATAAATAATCACCTGGAGATTATTATTGTGTCTGAAAATAAATTATATTCACACAGTGAGATTGATTTTCTTATTTGGCTCACAATGTTTCAGAAGATAAGTATATAAAAAGATGTTCTAAAATTATTTTGAATGTTGGTTACATTATTGAGAAATTTATTTAGCTCCAAAGAAAAATGATCTATCTGGATGCGTATAAGACTATATGTGTATGTGTTAAAATTAATTGGTATGTTTTTAATTACTTTCTAGCAGGGTAATATAGTATAAAAGAGTCACATAGTGTAAAATTTATAAATAATTATGTGCTATCAAATGTTTTGAGGCCACAGTGGCTATAGAACTTACTGATTTTCAGTGCAATCGTCTTCTAATCACCAAGAATAATAATCACAAAATTAAATTACTAACACTGATTACATATCATTGGTCATGCTTTGTGCTTGACACTTACAGTACAGTTGCAGTCAATAATATTAGCTCAAAGGTTGTCAGGAAGATTAATGAGTAAAAAATACATGTCCAGGATTTTAGCTCAATGTCCAGGGTTCACAGCAAACATTAAACAAATTAGCTACTCATTTTTATTATCCTCATAAGGAATTATAAGTTTAAAAAGCGATTTTCCCCAGGGCATACTTCTGTGTACGTTATTTTGCCTTCTTAGACACTGTTCGTTCTCCCTCTGTCTAGATATACTTTTCTGTGGTATGGATACCTTCATATAGACGCTGCTTCACTGACAACTACCATCATACATAGATATAAATACAGGCATAGGCATTTGATAAACAACTACCTAAAGCACATTTACCTGAAGCTGAGGCAACAGTCCTTTCTCATTCTCTACCTATGAATTTACCTGACTCATTTATAATTTTAATTAGAAAAATGTAAAAATCAGAATGTTTAGAATAAAACATTAAAACATATTTTTATGTTTTTCTGAATTTCTTTCTCTTTTTATCCCTTTCTCTCTGTTTCTATCTCTCCCGTTCTACCCGCCCCCTCCCCTTTCTTGGAGATTGAGCACAGGGGTACTTAACCACTAAACCATATCCCCAGCCTGTTTTATATTCTATTTTGAGACAAGATCTTACTAAATTGCTCAGGGCCTAAATTGTTGAGGCTGGCTTTGAACTTGCAATCTTCCTGCCTCAGCCTCCCTAGCCTCTGGGATTACAGGCACCTGCCACCACACTACGTGTCCTTCAACACCAATCCTCCTCTAAATATTCCATGAAATAGAAAAAGGAAGAATCTCTTCCAAACTCATTCTATGAAGCTAGTATCACCCTGATACCAAAACCAGACAGAGATTCATCAAGGTAATAAAACTTCAGACCAATGTCCCTCATGAACACAGATGCAAAAATTCTTAATAAAATACTGGTAAATCACAAAAAAAAAACCACACTACAAAGATAGTGCACCCACCATTTCAAGTGTGATTCATCCCAGTGGATGCAAAGTTGGTTCAACATACAGAAATCAATAAACATAATTCGTCACATCAGTAGAGTGAAAGACAAGAATTACATGAAAATCTCAATAGATGCAGAAAAAGCATTTGGCAAAATATAGCATCCATTCATGGTCAAAACACTAGAAAAAGTAGTGACAGTATGAACATATCTCAACATTGCAAAAGCTATATATACTAAATCCACAGCCAACATCATTCTAAATGGAGAAAAATTGAAAGCATTTTCTGTAAAAACTGGAATGTGACAGGGATGCCCTCTTTCACCACTTCTATTCAACATAGTCTTTGAAATTCTAGGAAGAGCAATTAGATGAAAGAAATTAAAGGGATACATGTAGGAAAAGAAGAACTCAAACTATCACTATTTGCTGATAACATGATCCTATATTTAGGACACCCCAAAATTCCACTGGAAAACTTCTAGAACTCATAAATGAATTCAGCAAACTAGCAGGATATAAAATTAACACTCACAAATCAAATGCATTCCTATACACCAGTAGTAAATCAACTGAAAGAGAAATTAGGAAAACTATTCCATTCACAATAGCCTTGAAAAAATAAAATATTTGGGAATCAATCTAACAAAAGAAGTGAAACAACTCTAGAAGGAAAACAACAGAACACTAAAGAAAGAAATTGAAGAAGACCTTAGAAGATGGAAAGCTCTCTCATGCTCTTGGATAGGTGGAATTAACATTGTAAAAAATGGCCATACTACCAAAAGTACTATACAGATTCAATGTAATTCCTACGAAGGTTCCAATGATGTTCTTCATAAAAATAGAAAAAGCAGTCATGAAATTCATTTGGGAAAAAAAGACCCAGAATAGCAAAAGCAATCCTCAGCAATAAAAGTGAAGCACAAGGCATCACAATACCAGAATTTAAATTATACTACAAAGTTATAGTAACAAAAACAGCCTGGTATTGGCACCAAAACAGATATGAAGACCACTGGTCCAAAAGAGAAGACACAGAGAAAATCCAACAGAAATACTGTGTTCTCATACTAGACAAAGGCACCATAAACCTACATTGGAGAAAAGATAGCCTCTTTAACAAATGGTGCTCAGAAAACTGGAAATCCATATGTCACAAAATGATATTAGACCCCCGTCTCTCATTGCGCACTAAAATAAACTCAAAGTGGATCACGAACCTTGGCATTAGATGAGAGACCCTGTGCCTACCAGAATAAAAAATAGGTCCAAATCTTCATTATGTTGGCTTAGGAACCAAATTCATCAACTACATTTCTAAAACACAAGAAGTAAAATTAAGAATCAATAAATGGGATGGTATTTCTCACTAACGGGTAGAACTATTAATTGAGAAAGCCATCTTCATGCTAATGTTTATAGTAGCACAATTTATTTATTTATTTTTTTTATGACAGAAAAACATATTAGTTTTCTTAATGCTTTCAAATCAATGAGAAAAGTATCAACAAACAAATTTTAAAACATGCAAAACACATAATAGTTGAGTCACAGATATGACTAAATAAATGGGTTTTAAACATAGATATGATGTTGAAATATTCACTTAAACCATGCAAATTGAGCATTATTAAAGTAAAAATGTATAGAATCCCTACAAAACTTGATATGCCCTTCAGTTTGCAGAAAATTAAGTAATGATGAAGTGAATCAGACCAAAAATTAGTAAGGGTGAATAACATTTGAAAAATACAATTAATAAGCTTGAATTACCACACTATAGCATAATTGCCACCACCATATTAACTTATGTTAACAAATATTTTGTGTATCCTAATCTTGCACCAAAGAGAGATTATTAATAAATGATTTTAAGTAATACCAGCACATATTTTTTAAAAAGCTTCACATCATTCTATTCCACTTTTTGAAAAAAAAGTAGCATAAAATCTGCAATGATTATGCAGTGAAATACAATAATTAGTATATCTATGACTGCACTCAATTAGAGACCATATAATTTTTTCCCAAAGTTATAAGGTACCAAACCTCAAAGCCAATCTCAAAGAATACCAAATAATCAAATTCATATACATAAGAAGATAGTCTTTAATAACTATTTAAAGATAAAAATCAATGGTAAAATATAGCTAAAAAGCCATATTCCTTTGGAAGTGAAAAACACACACTGCTAAATAATTCAAGGGGTTGTATAGTAGCACAATTTATAATAGCCAAGCTATGGGAACCAACTTAGGTGCCTATCAACAGATGAATGGATGAAAAAAAATGTGAGTGTGGGGTGTGTGTGTATGATAGAGTATTTCTCAGACTTAATAAAGAATGATATTATTGCATTTCATTTGCTGGTAAATAGATGGAACTGGAGACCATCACACTAAGTGTAATTTTAAAAAGATTCAGACAGTGAAAGGTTGAATGTTTTATTTGATATGTGGAAACTAGACCAAACTAAGGGAAAAAAGAAAAAAAAAGGAAAGAAAGAAAGAAAGTGGTGGGAGAATTCCACTAAAATAGATCAATAGAGAAAAGAAATTGAAGGAGAGGGGGGAAGATTCAGAAAAGGGATGAATGGTAGAATCAATCTGACCTAACTTTCCTATTAACACATACAAATATACCACAGTGAATCTCACTTATTTGTGTATCCATAAGGCACTAATTGGAAAAAAAAAGAACACTATGAATAAATAGAAGATAGATTAGTAGAGTACAGGAAAGGGAACAAGAGGAAGGAAAGGGAATGTTCTGGGGATTAAATTAGAGCAAATTGTATTCCATGCATGATAATGATGTCACAATGTACCATATTATGTATTATTAAAATAAACTAATAAAAATCCATCAATAAGTAATCTTCAAAAAATTGAAAAAGAGAAGAATCCATGTGAGGGCTGGGAATGGAGCTCAGTGGTAGAGTACTTGCCTAGCAAGCGTGAGACCCTGAGTTCAATGCTCAGTCCAAGAAAAATACATATGTATGTACATAAATACTTTTTTGGTACCTAAATATTTTAAAAAATAATATGAATTGAGTTTCCTTAATTTTGATTGTTGCCATGTTTTGCTTTAGATTTTTTAAAAATATTTTTTAAGTTGTAGATGGACACAGTAACTTTACTAATTTATTTTTTACATGGTGCCGAGGATTGAACCCAGGGCCTCACATGTGCAAGGCAAGCGCTCTACCACTGATCCACAATCCCAGCCCCTTGCTTTAGATTTTAAGGTTTAATATTTATATAGTAAATTATTTGACAATAAATACCTACACAAGTACGAATGAAATAGCTATCAAATATTATTTAAGTGTTTAGAGAGTATATTAGTATATTAAAGTCAAATATTTTTGCATTTTATGCCATTACTCTAAGCATGAGTAAAAATAAGTGAGCATTTCTGAGTTTAACTTGTAGGCTTAAATTCCCACTAATTCATATCTCAAGTGCCTTACACCTTTGATTCTCATCTGTTATTCAGATACACTGTTATCTTCTACATTATGCATTTACTGTTTTTTTTTATTATCTAAAAGTCCATCAAAAAAATTCCTAAACCTATTGTCATTGCCTGAGGTCTTAGATACCTGACTAGAGTCTCGAGGATAAGTGGAATGACAGAACTGCTCTCTTAACCTCTTTTCCTGAACCGCATGTCAACAGAAAGGTGCTTACATCCTGAGCCACTCTGCTAGCTACTCTCCAGGTTCTCCACAGTTTCCTGGTTCACCTTTAAATCACCCTGTAGTTTGTGCTTTTCCCTTTTTCAGTTCATTCTTGCTTTCCTCTCAAGGGCACTCTACAGCTGACAAAAGAAGATATTATTTAACCAAATAATAGGGTATAGTTTATACTTTAGTAAATTATGCTCATGAACCACTTACCTTTGGGAAAGGAGAAGAAAAATATAAGCATAGATTCTGAAAATGATGCCCAGTGACATAAGTATTTTAAAATAAATATTGTATACATCAATATGTTAACAAAAGGATCTAGAAATCAGTGATGAAAGGAAAACTCTAGAGACTATGGGCTCTGAGTTATGTCCCAGGAAAGCAATGAGGAGACTCCTGTTTGATCACTTTCCAGTGGTGGGAAGCTTACTTCTTCCCATGGCAGCTCATTTCACAGAAGGATAAGTTCATTTACTCAGCAGTGTTTCCTCACAAGTTGTAAAAACAATCTTTGTAAATTATACTCACAAATCCAAACTCTGCACCCTAGAGCAACATCCAGCAAATTTGTCTCCAGGTGATAACTGATGGATCATTTGAAGCCTTCCCGGCTCTCCTGACTCAGAATCACTGATTATTTCAAACAACATGGCATGATTCCATGTTCCCTTCTCCATCTTGCTTCCCTCTTCTAGTTCACAACTTTATGACACTATTCTGATATCTCACCAAGTTGGTCACAACATCCCAGGTTTATCTGGATTAGTCTTGGCAATGGGGATACAGAGATTAGTTTAGCAGGAAGTTAGATAACAGTTACAACATGAATTTCTTTTTATTGATATGTTTATCTTTTAGCAACGGAAAATATTTCCTATAACCAGCAAAAAATATGAAATTCAATTTGGGTAGGGAGGGAGAATTGCTGGAAGCTGTATATGTAAAAACATGAAAGTGTATGAATCCCATGTATTACAGACTGAATATTTGTATTCCCCTGCCCCCAAAATGCATATGCATCCTAATCTCCAAAGTAATGATGAGACATTAGGAGACAGGGCCCTTGGGGATGAATAGGTTGTGAAGCCCTCATTGAGTGGGATTAGTTGTCATTACTGAAGAGATCTCAGAAAGGTTCATCAATTCTCACACCATGTGAGGACACAGAAAGAAGATGGCCATGTATGAAGGAGGAAGCGGTCCTTCGTCAGACACTAGATCTACCAACACTTTGATCTATGAGTTCTCAGTCCCTGTAACTGCGAGAAAGAATCTCTTTTGGTTATAAGCCCCATGTCTATGCCAGTTAGCATCATGAATGGAGCAGGACAAGATTCTAGTCATCTTTTGTGTCACTGTGACCAAAACACCTGACAAGAACAAATTTGAGGAGTGAAAGTTTATCTGGAGCTCATGATTATGGCGGTTTCAGTCCATAGATGGCTGAGTCCATTGCTCTGGGCTCAAGGTGAGTCAGCACATCATGGGGGAAGGACCCAGCAGGGGGGAAGCTGCTCAATTGAGGGCAGTGATGTTAGGATGCAAGGAGTAGGAGACAAGAGACGAACTTCCAGGGTATACCCTTAGTGACCCGCCTCTTCTAGCCATATCCCACCTGCCTACAGTTACAGTCAGTTACAGTTACAGTTACAGCTCCCAGAACGTAACCATTTCACCTCTGAAAATTCCTGCATTAACACAGAAGATTTTGGGGGACACCTCACATCCACACCATAAGAGACACCAAAGAGAATGTGTCTGTATGCACACACAGAGAAATGCATCCATCATTTCTTATATTGATGTTTGTGAGATAGGCAATTAGTGGAAATAGGAAGAAAGGTAATATAAATAACAGGTAACAGAGGACATTTATAGACAAGCAAGGGAAAAAAGAGATAACTACTAAACATGTAGATTTTTTTTGTTAATAAAAACTAAGTTTTGGAGACTAATATGAAAATTAATGTACCCACACTGTCAGTAGTTGAGAGAGAAATGAAAAATTATGAACCTACACATTGAGACTGGTCTGAAACACTTCGATTTTATAGGGTGTTTAGAGGCAGAACACCTTTAGAATCTCACAAGTAGTTTTTAACAGTACAGGTAGAACATAGCTTGTGACTTACATATCTTTCAATGAAAAATAAAACTCAACACACTAATAAAAAATAAAACTTTAACGGCAACATGGCCTTTAAAACCAGTCCCTCAACACCAGTGTCAAACAGGGTACCAGCATATATGTGAAGCAACACCCGATTCTGTGGAGCTTTGGAAAACAGCCAGTCATAACCCTTCACTATTCATTTCTTTGTTCTTCTCTTACAGAACAGGGTTGTATGAAAGCCATATTAAAAAACTTATGGACTATTTGGTAGGCCTCACTTACGCTGTGGGGATTCAGTATAAGTTAAGAAAAAATAAATAGTTCTACTTCTAAATACTGAGGGAAACATCCTATGATGGGTTTTTTTAAATAATGTCAAGATAAATTAACTAATCGAAAAACCAGACTATGCAGGTGGCAGAATGCAGGTGCTGTTACAGTTTGTATATATGGTGTCCCCCAAAAGCTCATGTATGAGACAATGCAAGAATATTCCAAGGTGAAATGACTGGGTTATGAGAGCCTTAACATAATGAATATATTAATCCACTGATGGGTTAACTGGGCACTAACTGTAGGCAGGTAGGGTGTGGCTAGAGGAGATAGGGCACTTGAGAGTATTGCTCTTGGGTTTATATTTTGACCCTGATGAGCAGAACTCTTTCTCTGCTTCCCGTTTCCTGTGTTCTGAGCTGCTTTCCGTCTCCATACCCATAATGTTCTGCCTCCCTTGACCACAGAGCAATGGAGTCGCCACCTACAGCTTAAGACCTCTGAAACTGTGAGGACCCAATAAACTTTTCCTCCTCTAAAATCGTTCCTGTCAGATCTTTTGGCCAGAGCTGTGAAAACTCTGACAGAGACAGGTGCCCTGCATGTGACTCTGCCACAGAGAAGAACCAGGTCAACAAAGAAAAAGCTATTTCAAGGAGAGTCTTGAGAGGGAACTCTGGAAATCAGCAGAAAGTGAAGGGAAGCCTAAACAGCACGAAGACCTTGAAAGGCAAACTAGAGAAAAGAAAAAACAATTCATACCTTCAACCCTGGCTTTCCAAGTGTGGTGGAGTTGGGGTGGGGAGGGGGGTGCCACTCAAGACTGCCAGGAAAAAGAGAGCAGGGAAGTGCCAGCAATGCCAGCCACAGCAGTTGTCCTAACTGCAGGATAATCCCATTGCTTTATAAGTTTTAAGTCTGATTCATGGAGCAGAGTGCCCTAAAAGTGACTGCTCTACTTTAAAGAATGGATTCACTTTGGTACCTTCAACTTCCACAACCCAAACTACTATAATAATCATTGCCTGATGCGATCTTGGTTTAGGGGCTGGCAACCAGTCTCTCAGACACTATTAGAATTCTTGGGCCAATGTAAACCTCATTGAGTGAGGAGAGTCCCCTCAAACATCCTGAAGCTTAGGACTAGCAGCTGCCCTAGCCACAAGCACTTGCATTATTGGAGCTATGGAAGATCGCCTTCTCAGCCCACAACCTTGAAACTGTAGCTACTATTGCAAAATTCTGACTTCAATTATGTCTGCCCATTGGGATCTGGAAAAACTCTCAGTTGAGTTCTGTAGCTTCAGGAATGTGGCTACCAGTGGCTCCAATCCCCAGTATCACTTTTATTCCTTCTCAGCCCAAGGCCCAGGGACAGCAACTACTGGTGCAAGCGCCTTGGCAACACCTAAACTTGCCTCTGAGGACCAGGAGAATATCCCATCCATGTTCTGCAACCCCACGACAATGGCTACCAACATCACAAATCTTTTCCAAGAGCTTTCCCTGTGTGACCTAGGGGCATTCCCATCCATATCATGTACCACCAGTACCAGAGTCATAAGCTCTAGCAGCACCCATGTAGAAACTGTGTAATATTAAGAAAGTCTCTTCCATGTCCTACAACTCCAAGAATATGGATACAGAAACAGGTCCCAACAATACCTGCACATATACCAGGGGACTTGGGGAAAGTATCCTCCCCACAGTCATGAACTTTGGACCATTGCTACTAGTGCCAAAAGCCCTGATACAGTTTGTGCTTATCCCTTTGGATCTGGAGAAGATATTCTGTGTGTCCCTCTGCTCTATAAAATTGATTAACAGCATTACAAGCCCTAGCACCAACATCAATCACTGAACAAGACCTAGAAAAATTCCTATTTATGTTCTAAAACCTCAAGTCCTTGATTATCAGTACCACAGACTCCAGGATTGCTTGTGCTCATCTGCTGCCCATCAGGACTCAACTCTGTGGAGTCTGGGGACACACATATTTGGAATTCCACTACAAAGTCATACAATCACCTTCCTGAACTGCTACACTCAGGACTACTGAGGCACTCATAGACATTGCTGACATCAATCAAAGGAGAAGAAATCAAATAGAGACTAAGCTTTTGAGCTCCCCTATTAATCAAACCCAACTGATATCCTGTATCCCATCTAAATGAAGAGTCATAAGCTTTAGCAGCACCAGTGTCAAACCAGCATATATGTGAAGTAACACCAGATTCTGTGGGAGCTTTGGAAAACAGCCAGTCATTGTGGGCAGCCCTTGAGAGGGTGATGCCTGAAGATATGAAAAGGAAGATAAAAACTACTTCAAAATATTGGAAGACATAATGTTACATCAGATGTGCCGATATAGATGTAAGTACACAAGAAACAAGACAGGAGATGTGATACTTCCAAATGAGAATAACAATTCTCCAGAAAGAGATCCTAATTTGAAGAAAATCTCTGATGTAGCTGAAAAACAATTTAACAATACTAAGGAAATTCTTATGGTTTAGATAGAAGGAGTTTCCCAAAAACTCATGTGTGAGACATTGTAAACATTTTCTAAGGTGAAATAATTAGATTGTGATAGTCTTAACCTAATCAGTATATTAATCCACTGATGGATAAACCAGGGCACTAATTGTAGGCAGGTAGGCTATGGCTGAGGGAGATAGGTCACTGGGGGGTATAATTTTAGGGTATATATTTTGTCCCTGATGAGCAGAGCTCTCTGTTTTCTAAATGTCTTGGGCTGTTTTCCTCTGCCATTATGTTCTATGTCACCTTGTGCCCAGAGCTATGAAGTTGGCTATCTAAGGACTGAGACTTCTGAAACTCTGAGTCCCAAATAAACTTTCTGTCTTCCATGTTGTTCTTATCAGGTATTTTGGTTACAATAATTAAAACAAAACCAAACCAAAAACAAAACAATCCTGACTAAAACAGAAATTAGTACCAAGAAGAGAGGTGTTTTCTGTGAATAACTTGACCATGTAGTTTAGAAGATCTTGGAGCTTTTTGGAATTTGGAGGAAGAATTTTTGAAAAATTTAGAGATGCAACCTGGAAAAATTTTAGAATGTTGTAAGTGGGGCTTAATGAGTGATTCTGGTGATAGCTCAGAAGACCAAAATACTGATAGAACTGTGAATAATAAAGACTGGGCTCATGAGGTTTCAGAGAAAAAGGAACACTCTTTTGGAAATTAGATGCTATTCATGTTTTGGCAAGGAAGTTGTCTACATTTGCCCATTTTGAAACATTCTGTGAGACTGAATTTAAAGATAATATATTAATTAATCTGGTGAAGGAAATTTCAAGGCAGCACAGAATTCAGGTGATGGCATAAATGTTACAGGCAGCTTTTAGCCAAGTTACTGTAATAATCAGGAGCAGAGAACAGAGAAAAAAAGAGTTGAAAAATCTTGAGTTTGGCGTGAAAAGTGCAAGTAAATCTGGGGCTAAGGAAGATAGGGTTGTTAAAGACATTAGAGTCACTAAAGAAATGCTAAGTACTTTACAAAGATAGTAGGAAAAATGGTTTGAGGGCATCCCAGGAATTGTCATATCACACCCATATCAGACCCAAGGGTCTAAAATGTAAAAATTCTCTAAGGATGGGGGTGGGGTGTAGAACCTCGATTTCACAGGGAGCTTAGGAAGGCTTTTTACCATGCTCAGCTTCCTAGGCATCAAATGCTGCTATAGTCATAGTTCCAAGAGGCTTGGCTACTGCTCAAGATGGTGGCAGACCTTTACATCAATCATATGGTGCTTGTTCTCCAAGAAATAGACCTAGGAGGCCAGGCAAAGGATAGCAGGGTTGGAGTCCTTGTGGGCAGCCCTGAGAGGGTGATGCCTGAAGATATGAGAAGGAAGATAAAGTTATAATGTAGACCCCTGAGATTAAAAGATGTCAATAACTTGGGATGTCTGCCAAAGAAAGCTGCATGAATCAAGCAGAAAAAGAAACAAAAGAGGCCATGAGCTGCAACCAGCAAGGCCATAGGGGCAATGCTACACAGGCCCTTTGGAGAGAACCTCATGATGTCATTCATATTCCCCAGATGCTGGACATGGAGTTATAGGACTTGTTTACCCAGCTGAATTTTGGTCTTGTTTTGGTCCCATACCTTTTTTCTATGCCCTTATTTCTTCCTTGTGAAATGGAAATGTTTACTCTGTACCATTATATACTGAATATATGTAACTTACTTTTAATTTTTACACATGCTTACATTTAGAGAGTTTGCCTTGAGTTTTGGAGATTCTGGACTTGGACTTTTGAGCAATGCTGCAACTGTAGAGACTATGAGGTCTCTTGGAAAAGGACAAAATGCATTTTGCATTATGAGATGTGCACGGATTTGGGGAACCAGGGAAGGAATGTTATGATTTGATGTGAAGTGTCTCCCAAAAGCTCATGTATGAGACAAGGCAAGAGAGTTTAAAGGTAAAATGATTCGGTTAGGAGAACTTTAATCAAAGCATTAATCCACTTGAATTGGCAACTGTAGGCAGTGGAAACAGGTGGAGAGGTAGGGTGTGATTGGAGGAGGTGCGTCACTTAGTATGTGCCTTAGGGTTTATATTTTGTCCCTGGTGAGCAGAGTGCACTCTCTGCTTCCTGATTGCCATGTTCTGAACTGCTTTCTTCCTGAACTGCTTTTCATCCAGTCCAGAGCTATGGAGTCAGCCAACTGTAAACCGAACCTCTGAAACTGTGAGCCAAATAAAATGTTTCCTCCTCTAATTGGTCTTGTCAGGTCTTTTAATCACAGTGATGAAAAAACTGATTAAGACAGAAACTAAAAGACATTCAAGAGAATACAGATAAACAATATAAAGAATGAAGAAAATAATTTAGCATATAAGGGAGAGATTTATCAAAGAAGTAGAAATCATAAAAAGGAAACAATAAGAAATCATTTGGTTGGGCTGGGGATGTGGCTCAAGAGGTAGGGCGCTTGCCTGGCATGCGTGGGGCGCTGGATTTGATCCACAGAAAAATAAAAAATAAAGATGTTGTATCCACTGAAAGCTAAAAAGTAAATATTAAAAAATTCTCTCTCTCTCTCTTTCTCTCTCTCTCTAAAAAAGAAATCACTTGACTAGAAACTTCAATAAATTAAATAAATAATACGCCCTACAGAGTTTCCATAACAGTCTACAATAAGCAGAAGAAAGAATTTTTGAATTGGCCTACTCAGTCCAAATAATAAAGAATGAAACTTAGGGGGCACAATTAAGCAAAAGAATATTTTCATTGTGAAAATTCTAAAAGGTGAGGAAAATCTACTTTATTAAATAATGGTTGAAAATTTCCAAAATCTTAAAGGAGATATGGACATCTAAATCTAAGAATTTTAAAGGAATCCAGCTCAATTCAAACAAACAAGATCTTCACCAAAGCATAATATCGTCAAAGTGTCAAAGTACAAAAATATAGAACCCTAAAAACAAGAGAAAAGCATCAAGTGACATATAAGGGAAATTCCATTAGACTTTTACCAGAAGAGAATTAGATGAAATATTGAGATACTAAAAGAAATACACCCTGCAGTCAAGAATACTATATCCATAAAAATCATCTTTCAAAAATGAATAAGAAATAAAGTTTTACCCAGATAAGCAGATGCTGAAGGAATTTATCACCACTAGACCATCCCTGCAAAGAAATACTTAAGGCATCCTGTACTAGGAATGAAATGATAATAAGTACCACCATGAAAACACATGACTACACAAAACACACTAGAAGAACAAATACATGAATGAGAAAGAGATAATAAAACATTAATAGAAAACTATCAAATCAAAAAATACATAATAATAAAGGTATAAAGGAATAAATATATAGGACAAAAAGAATATCATTAACAAAATAAGAGGAAGTTTATACTATCAATAATAACCTGAAATGTAAATGGATTAAACTCACTAATGAAAACACAACCACTGGCTGAAGAGATTATAAAACCCAGAACTAACTATATTGTCAGCTTTTCATCTCTGTGACTAAAATACCTGATGTAAACAACTTGGAGGAAGAAAAATTTATTTTGGCTCATGGTTTCAGTTAATGGTGACTGGCTCTGTTGTTCTGGGAAGCAGAACATCATCACATAAGGGTGTTGTGAAGAACTGCTTAGCTCATGATAGCAAGGAAGTAGAAAGAGAAAGAGAGAATGAGGAAGGAGCCAGGGACAAGGGCATGCATTCCCCCCAATGATCTATTTCTCCAACCAGGAAACACCCACCCACATTTTGCAATTCTCCTAGTAGTCCATTCAAATTATTAATCCACTAAGTGAATTAATCCACGAATGAAGTTAGAGACTTAATGATGTAAACACTTCACAAAAGCTCCAGCTTTGGATATTGTTGTACTGGGGACCAAGTCTTCAACATAAACTTTTATGACACACACCTGTAATCCCACCAACTCAGGAGACTGATGCAGAAGGATAGCAACTCTGGGGAACTCCAGACCCAAACCATAACACCAACTACAAGAAATTCACTTCACGGACTAAAACTAAAAGATTGGAAAAAGATACATTACACAAATTGAAATCGAAAGCAAGCAGAAATAACCAACATATCAGTTAAGCGTAATTTAAGTCAAAAACTATAAAGAGAGGCAAAGAAAGTCATTATATATTGATAAAAGGATCAATTCAGCAAAAAGATAAAACCATTGTTAATATATATGTATTCAACTAGTGACCACTTAAATACAAAAGCAAATATTTCTAAAAGTAAAGGGACAGGTAGATCCTAAGAATAGTTGTATACTTCAACACCCCACTTTTATCAATAGACAGACTGTCCAGAATGAAAATCAACAAAGAAATATCTGCCCTGAGCCATATTTTAGAGCAAATAGAGCTAATAGAAATTTACAGAGTTTTCATCCAATCGTAGCACAGTGAATATTCTCTCATAAGCACATTGAACATTCTCCAGGACAGATCATCTGTTAGGCTACAGATCAAGTCTCAATAAATCAAAAATATCAAAATCATATCATGTACCTTCTTGGATTACAAAAGAATGAAACTACAACCAAAAAGAAGAAGAAAAATGGGAAGTCCACAAATGTATTAAATACCATACTCCTAAATTACTAGTGGATAATTTAAGAAATTAAAAGAGAAATCAAAAAATTCCAAGAAACAAGTGTAATTTACTACACAATATATCAAAATATGTAGGATACAATAAAATCAGCATTGACAAGAAAGTTTATAGTAATAAATACAGGCATACATTAAAAAATGATCTTAAATAAACAACATGAAACTGCTAAGAAATTGCTAAGAAAATCAAGACAAAACCAAATCCCAAATTATTAGAAGGAAAGAGAATAAGTAAATAAAATAATAAAAGATTAAATAAAAGTAATAAAAGATCAGTGAAATAAAAAAAAATTGAAAGGATTAAAAAATTGCCAAACCTTTAGCTAGACTAACCAAGAAAAAAAGAGAAGACCCAAATAAATAAAGTCAGAGATGAAAAGGAGATAGTATAACTGATACCACAAAAATTGAAAACATCATAATAAACTTCTCATAATTATACACTAACAAACTGGAAAACCTAGAAGAAATGGAAAAATTTATAAATATATACATAGCAAAATCAAATCAAGAAAATAGAAAATCTAAACAGATCAATAATGAGTAATCTAAAATTTCCCATCTAAAAAAAGTCTAGAACCTGATGACTTTACTGTTGAATTCTACAAAACATTTAAAGAACTAATTCTAATCCTTCTTTAAATGAGTTTAAAAAATGAAGTATAAAGAACTCTGATAAACTCTCATCAAGGCCATCATCATTACTCCAATACCAAAACCAGATAAAGATACAACAAAACAAAAACTATAGATTCATACCCTGATCAACATATATGCAAAAATTCTCATAAAATACAAGCAAATTGAGTTCAACAGTATGTCAAAATGATCATACACTATGATTAACTTGGATTTATCCCAGGGATGCAAGGATGATTCAACAATGCAAATCAATAAAAATGATACAACATATTAATAGAATGAAGGACAAAACACATATGATCATTTCAACAGATGCTGAAGAAGTATTTCATAAATTTCAACATTCTTTCATAATGTGTACAGAAGGAACATACCTTAAAATACTGAAGGCTATATATGAAAAACTCACAGCCAATATCATATTGAATTGAGGGCGGAGGGGTGGGGGCTGAAAGCACTTCCTATAAGATTGGGAACAAGACAATGATGTCACCTTTTCTCACTCCTATTTAATGTAGTTGGCAGCCTAAGCAAGAAGAATTAGGCAAGAGAAAGAAATAAATGGCATCCATGGTGGGAAGGTAGAATTACATTTCCTTGTATGTAAATGACATGGTTTTATACATAGTAAAACCTAAATACTTCATCAAAATGCTATTATTATAATGAATCTGTAAATTGTACAGGATGCAAAAATCAACATACAAAAACAGTAGTATTTTTATAAACCAATAATGAGCTTTTCATAAAAAAATAATTGAGAAATCAGTGCCATTCACACAATATCTACAGAAAAAATATTAGGAATAATTTTTTATTTGTTCTAATTAGTTATACATGACAGTAGGATGCATGTTGACACAACATACATATATGGGGTATAACCTCTCATTCTTCTGGTTGTACATAATGTAGTAAGAAGAAATTTAACCAAGGAATTAAAAGATCTCTATAATGGAAATTATAAGTCACTGAAGAAAACAAAGAGGAGAAAAAAAAAGGAGGCTATATCATGTTCACGGATCAGAACTAATTTTGTTAAAAATGACAGTACTAGAAAAATAATCTAAAGAGTCAAGTAATCTATAAATTCACATTTCCTCAAAGTGCAAATGACTTTCTTTACAGAAATAGAATAAAATATCCTAAACAAAAGACCCAGAATAGCCAAAGCAATTCTGTGCAAGGAAAAAAAAAAAAAAACAAAACACTGGAAGTATCATAATGCCGACTTCAAGACTTTCAACAAAACTATAGTAACCAAAATAGCATGGTATTAGCATAAAAACAGAAATATAAGCAAGTGGAACAGAATAGAGAAGCCAAATATTGATCCATGTTTATACAGCCAAAAGTCTTTTATAAAGGCACAAGGAACACATAGTAAATATTGTCTCTTCAGTAAATGATGCTGGAAAAATTGGATATATATATTGCAAAGAATAAAAGTAGATCCTCTCACTGTACACAAAACTCCAAGTATATCAAAATCTAAAATGTTAAACCAGAAGTTATGAAATTAATACAACAAAAGTTAGGAGGAAGAATTTTAAGATACTGGTATAGGCAATTAATTTTTGAATAGGACCCAAAGGCACAGGCAACAAAATTAAAAATATACAATTAGAATCATATCAAACTAAAAAGCTCCTGCACAGCAGTGGAAATAATGAACAGAATTAAGAGATAACCTAAAGAATGGCATAGCGTATTTTGAAACTATTCATCTGACAAGGAATGAAATCTAGAATATCTAGATTTTAGGAACTCAAGTAGCTGAACACCAAACAACAAATAATTCAGATAAAAATCTGGCTAAAGAACTTAGTAGACACTTCTCAAAAGAAGATATACAAATGGTCAACAAATATATGAGAAAATGATCAATCGCAAATGGAAATCAAAATAACAATGAGCTAACATCTCACCCCAGTTAGAATGACTATCAGTGAAAAGACAAATAACAACAAATGCTGCCTAGGATATGGAGAAAGGTGAATTCTTATACACTTAGCATAAATTAGCAAAGCTATTATAGAAAGCAAAAGGAGATTCCTCAAAAAACTAGATATAGCATATGAATAAGCAATTTCACTACTGGATATATATACAAAGAGATGAAATCATTATACCAGAAAGACACTTGCACTCTCATAGTTATTGCAGCACTATTAACAATAGCTAAAATATGGAATCAACCTTCTTTAGTGAACAAGCTGATAAAGAAAACGTGATATATATATATATATATATATATATATGCGCGCAAAGGAATATTATTCACCCATAGAAAGATAGAAAGAATGAAATCTTGTCATCTGCAGCAATGTATTTGGAATTGGGGTCATTAGATTAAGTAAAATAAGCCAAACACAGAAAAACAAATATGCCTTGTTATTACTGATTTGTGGAAAGTGCAGTGGAGAGAGGATACAGAAATAAGTTCAATAAGGGGTAAAAAAACAGAATGGAGGAATTACTTCTGACTTTTCTATAGAACAGTAGGACAATTTTTGGTTAAAAAAATCTATGATATATTTTTAAATTACTATAAGAGCACAAAATTCCAAACATAAAAATGACTCATGTTTGAAGAGATGCAAATATCATTACCCTGATTTGAATATTATACATTGTACACACGAACTGAATTACCACAATGTACTTCATAAAGATGTACAAATATTATGTCTCCATGATTTTTTTTAATTGGAGGTAAGTGTGAACATACAGATTGCTAACTAGTTCCATCCATTGCTACTTACCTCATCAACGTGCTGCCCCAGGTTCAGGATTGATTTGCTCAAGTTGCTCTGTTTCTCCTCTGTGTGCACACACTCCTGGGTCTGCTAAGGAGCTTTCCGCATGGACTTGGTTGCTCAGTTAAGTTTGCTGATTTCCTTCTCAGAGATTCTACCTCCTCAGGCAAGCTCTTGACCTGTGGGAAGAAGACAGAGATCTTCATTAGAGCCACCACTGGAAGCATGAGCATGACACCAAGGGTCTTCCCTTTTGTGGTCCAAAACCCTCATGAGGTATCCAATGTCATCGAGAGCTACATTTAACCAAATTCCTGATACAGTCTTTAAAACTGTTTTCTTCCACAAAGAAAAAATAAACATATACGTATACATATATGTGTATGTAATCTGGCATGGAAAAATGTATTCTGGTCAGTTACCAATATGGCTTGATGGACAGATCATTGTCAGAGCCTTGTATTACTGGATGATAACAACTCCAGTAAAGATAATTGTGCTTTCCTTTGAGGATTCAGGGGACATGTACTAATTGCCCCAGAGTCCCAAGGGAGGGACAGATAAAGAAGGGTTCCAGCAAATTACACATGCAAAAGTGGAAGCTAGCTTTATCAGGCCCTGGTGCTTTTTATATGGAAGGGAATTGATAAACACAAGAACTGATATTTAATTATTTGCCAAAATTACAGAGTCATTTTGAAGATTAGCTGTTTGTCAAAATTTTTATAAAGACTCCTCACTAATCTCAATCCACAAATAGATACAGAAATCAAAACTCACAAATAAAGAAAATACCAGAATTCTCCCTGAACTGGAATTAAAGTGATGGCTACAAGGTGAAAATCCATATCATTGGCAGAAATTGGTTTTCAAACACATCCCAAATTACCTTTTTGCAAATGTCATCATGCTCTTTCTCCTTCCAAAAAAATAGATTTAGGGACCCCATGAAACCATTTGGTTCTTTCCATTAGATTTCAGATGACATAAGAATAAAGCAAATGATAATGTTTCATTTGGTGGATTAAGTGGGGTTTCCTAAATTCAAACTGGAAATTCAAAGTGGGAAATCACAGTTTATCAGACCCTTTATTTTATGCCAGTTCAGACTCAGTGCTATGAAGTTGCAGGCCACTGTGTTAAGTAAACAGCACACTTTGGGTACTGAAGCCTGGTCTGGGAGTAGAATCCAGGCATTTCGGCCTTCCTAATACCACAGAAAACGCACCTGATTCTCTGAAGCATGCTTCTCTTTCTCTGACTTCGCTAATATTGTTTCCAGGACATCGATTTCTTTCTTCAACTCAGAACATTCATCTTCGAGTTTCCGCCCCCTGGCAGTCAGTGCAGAATTTATCTCCTCTTCCTCCTCCACCCACTCAGACAGCTCCTCGACTCTGGCCTCCAGCTCGATCTGGGATTTAATCAGCGACTCGCACTGCTCTTCAACATTTGCCAGGGTGTCTCCTTCTGCCATGAGGAGAAAATTGTTGCCAACAGCTGGAAGTAATTTATCAGTTAGGCGAAAATGCTGCTTAACACATAGCAAAGAGATAATTGCCTGCCCTCTGCCCAGCACCCTCACCTACCTTTCCTAGGCAGCTGAAATAATATTCCCAGGTCCCTGATCCTGTTGTTGAGAAGTGGAGCAGCTGCTTGTGTTTGGAGGAGCTTTCCATCTTTCAGGCCTATTCAGTAGATTAGATGACCTCTTCTAAAGCACTTAATAGAATCCCCTGGCCTAAGGAGTTTGCATGCCTGCAATGATCAGTGATGTGCAGCTTAAATCACACCTTCTGGAAGCAACAATGTGGGCACTTAGCTTGAAGTTGATACCTGCTCTTTTAATAAAGCTGTGTTTCCTCAGCCAATAAACTATTTATAATATTATTATAAGGGCCCAGATGCACTTGTTTAATGTATATGGATTTCTAACAAACTGAGCAGAGCTGAGTATGTTTTATACACAGGCTGAATTTAGAATTCATAGTTATTTACAAGTCACTAACTGGATATTACTATTGTTTCTAACTACATTTTTGCCTCACAGATTCTGTGAGCATTAATTCTATGAGTTCTACACTTAGAGCGTAAAATAGTTTGTTTCACAAGCACTTCCTCCAAATCTCAGGGTGACCTATTGTTTCTATGTTATGGATCAAAAAAAAAAAAAAACCCCAAAAACCGTAGTGTCTTTTTGCTATAGAGTATCTTTCATAACTTTGATCTCCTCTAATTTGTCTTCTTTAGAGGCTAAATAAAACCTCTTGCTTACAAGTTCTTACAGGTGTGTTATGAATAAGTTCTCATTGCAAAGTGACTTCACAAGCCTCTTCATCTTCCACCTCTCTCTCATCCATCCTCCACAACATGCCAGTGGGACAATTTCTTAACTCTCCCTTTGCTTGCATAAGGTGTTTCAACCAATTAGATCAAGAGCTGAAAAATGTAAAAATCTGGACTATCTGCCTCTGCACAACTCTTGGATAGAGAATGTCTACCTGTCCAAGAAACAGGATCACAGGGCACAGACGGAGAGAGGAATAAAATGGTAAATCTCCAACTTCACTGAAGACCCATAAGAGAGGGACCAAATGAAAAAGAAATATCAAGTTACAAAGAAGAGTCCATGCAAATCAAAGAGGCTTCTAATGTTTGGGAAATAACAGGGACATTTGATTTCAGTTCACTGGGGATTGACATGCAAATGGCACTTCACTGCATTTCAGTCAATACATTACAGAAACTGTCACCATCACCAAAAAAAGAGAGGACAGTCTAATAAACACCATTGATCCCTTTGTTAAACAATGATGGAGTTTGGGGGGTCAGCTGAGCAATGGTGTGTCCCATCTTTTCCCTAATGGAAGTTATTCTCACATAATTTTAATGTTAATTGGAATGGATTCACCCAGTTCTGCTGACATTTTGAGTAAATAAAGAATTTTAAAAGGATCTCTGACTTGTTGATCTGAGGGTTAGACATGCCCCTCAAACTAAATTTTAAAATATTTCATAGTTTTGTTAACTTTTTACTCAGTTACAATTTAAACTCACCCTAGTCTTTGTACATTTGCTCTAGAAACTTGCTTCCATGTATTTCTGTGACCCCCAAAATGATCTTTAACAAGTATTTCAAGCCTTTGTACACCAAGCCTCTATACACATTGGATCCATTTCTTCCTTTCACATCACCTTGGATAGCACAGGCTATTCTCCATCAATAGGAGGAATGAAGGGACCCAGGAGTCTGGGTTTCATCCAAAGCTACCTCTCCAATAAGCCAAAATGTATTATAAATTGTGATTATTATATTATGAATTTTAAGTAGGTTTTCAATGGAATTCAGGACTTTATTTTTAACAAAGGTGAATATTTATTTTGTATAAAAATAGAAATCGCAATAAAATGCGAATGTTATACTAATACCCTAATTTGTATTTTTAATAAGCATCTCAAGTGATGCTGGAGTTCTAGAATTGCTGTTCTAGAATTGCTGTTTTGCTAAATATTTATCAAAAATATTGGTTTCAGTGTACAGTTTTATGTGAAATGTGGAGTGCTGGAATACAGTAAAATAGCATATCTCCAAATAAAAGGATAACTTGGATCACTCTAAAAATACATTTTCTGGTTTTAGTTTTTTCTGTTTCCAGTAAGTTTAAAACACAGGAAAAAGTGTTCAAATGATGGTATTTGAGAATTTTTTAAAAAACTTATCAGTGTGCCGAGTGGGCAGAAAATGTAATAAAGGTGAATAAAATTTTATCCTTACTGTTTTGGAGTTTAGAGATCACAATATTCTAGGTGGCTAGGGAGAAGAAATGTGAAGGGGAGTAATACCGCACAGGCATCAAGTGGAGAGAGGGGCTCAATGCTAAGACCAAGAGTTGGAATCTAAAATATGTATATGGCAGGACCTGAAGGTGTCCCATGGAAAGCAGTACTTTTTTTTTTTTTTAAGACAATGGATCTTAACCCTGACCAGATAACAGAATTGCCCATACAGATCCTTGAAACCACAAAGGAGCTGCTTAATTAAAATATCTTAGACTAGGATTAAGCATCTTTTTATTTTTTCAAACTTCATGGTGAATTTGATGCAATGATAAAAAATTGACAACTGATGGTTTAAGAGGACTCATTTTTAATGGTAATTCAGATTTAGGAAGACAAGAATTAGGAATAACTGGAAGCACATTGCAATAGTCCTGAAGATTTCTGTCAAGCCTTTCTCAGAAACAGCAAAAATCTTGGCTGCTGATTTGCAATTAGATCATCGTCTACATACAAATTTAAATTGGACCCAGAACTCTCTGGCCTCTTGAAAGATTACGGTCTTCAATGAGCAGACATTGAAGTGATGAGTTTTTATAAACAGTAAGAGTTGCTAAACTGTCATAATCATGGTAAGTATAAAGAGAAAACTTGTAGCAGATGTATGAAAGAAAGAAACTGCAAGAGAGGAAAAAAGAAACAAAGGAGTAACAAAAAGTCAGAAAACAACAAATAAACCTGCAACAGTAAGTCCTCACCTACCAATAGTTACTTTAAATATAAAAGGATTAAATCTCCAATTAGGACACAGAATGAATTAATTTTTAAAAATGACAGAACCATTTACAAGAAACTCACTTCACCTCTAAGGACACACAGACCAAAAGTAAAGGACTGGAAAAAAATATTCTACACAAATGACAACTATAAAATCAACAAATATTTAGCTAGATGAAGAAACAGAAGACTCAAGTAAGTAAAAGCATAAATGAAAGAGGAAAATCACAACCAGTTTCTCCAAAAACCAAAGGAGGGTAAGAGACTACTATAAACACTTATGAGCCCTAATCTAGATATCCTAGAAGAAATGGATAAATTCCTAGAACCATATAGTCTATCAGAATGGAATGAAAAAGAAATAGAAAATCTAAACACACCAATAATAGTGTAGGGATATTACATCAGTCATCAAAAATATACCAACAAAGGAAATAGAATTTATTTTTCAGAAACAGAAAAAGGTGGCCCTAAAATTCATATTGGACAACCAAAGGTCCTGAATAGCCAAATAATTCTTGAGCAAAACACACAAAGCTGGAGGAATCATATTACCTGAATTCAAAACATACTACAAAGCTCTAGTAATTAAAACATGGTACGGCCACTAAAATAGACATTTGGACAAAAGTAATAGAGAGCCCAGAAATAAATCTAAACATTTATGGTCAACTGATATTCAACAAAAATGACAAGACACACAATATGGAAAGGAAACTATCTTTAGTAAGTGGTGTGGTAGTTAGCTATCCCCATGATGAGATATAAGTAGACCCTTTTTTCATACCATGGGCAAATATTATTTTAAAAATGATTTAAAGACTTCAAACTATAAAACTATTAGAAGAAAACTTATAGACAAACTCCTTGACATTGGTCTGGCAATGATCCCCAAACACAAGCAACACAAGTAGACAAATAGGATTGCATTGAACTAAAAAGCTCAAGAACAGCAAAGGAAACAATCAACAAAGAGACAACCTATGAAATGGGAGACTATATTTACAGACTATGTATCTGATAAGAGATTAATATCCAAAATATATAAAGAACTCAAACAACTCAATAGTATGAAAATAAATAACCTCATTAAAAATGAGCAAAAACTCGGATAGATATTTCTCAGAGATGACACACAAATGACCAACAGGTGCATAAAAAATATTCTACATCATTAATCATCAGGGAAAGGCAAATTAAAACCACAATGAAATATCAACTCACACCTATTAGGATGGCTATTACCAAAAAGACAAAAGCTAGGTGTTGAATAATATGTGTGGAAAAGATAACCCTTAAACATCATTGGTAGGAAGATAACTAGTATTACCATTATGAAAAACAGTATGGAGGTTCTCAAAAAATTAAAAATAGAACAACTGCATGATCCAGTTTATCCCATGTCTATGTATTTTGCCAAAGGAAATGAAATAATGATTTCAAAGAGATACTTTTCCCATGTCCACTGAAGTTTTTCAGCCAAGAAATGGAATCAACCTAATTGAACACCAGTAGATGAATGAATTTAGAAACTGCAGTATGTATGCAATAGAATATTATTCTGCCTTAAAAAATAAGGAAATTCATTCATTTGCAAAAAGGTGAATCCAGAGGACATTACACTACATGAAAATAATCTAGGGACAGAAAGAAAAAACACTGTAAGATTTCACTTAGTTATGAGATATCAAAGAGTCAAACTAACAGAATCATAGGTAAAATGGTAATTGCTATGAGACATGGAGTGGGGGAAATTGGGGAGATGTTGATCAAAGGGAATTCAGTTCCAGTTAAGCAGGATGCATAAATTCTGGAGATCAAATACACAGTATGGTGACAATAGTTGCCAACCTTGTACTATATTCTAGAAACTTGCTCATACAGTAAATCTCATACTCACCATAAACACATACAAAATATAACTATGAAAATGTTAATTAGCTTAATTGTGGTAACCACTGTGTATACATTGTCAAAGCACCAGATTATCTAACATAAATATGTGTAGTTTTTATGTTAATAAAACCTCAACAACTCTGGAAAAATTAAAAAGAATACACCCAAAGCAAGCAGAAGGAAGAAAGGAATAAAGAAGAGATCAGAAATTAATGAACCAGAAAACAAAGAGTAAAAGTTGGAAAAGGGGGTTTTATTAAATAGACCAAGTAAATGAATGATCCTATGATAAGAATAGGAGAGAAGATACAAGTGTAGAATGAGACTCAAGGAATAATTGGGGTTATGTTCCAGCAACATAATTATAAACACAGTCAAGATTTAAAAATCACACTAATTGGGCATGGTGATATACACTTGTAATCCTAGGTTCTTGGAAGGCTGAGGCAGGAGGATCACAAGTTCAAGGACAGCCTGGGCAACTGAGCAAGACCCTCCTTCAAAATAAAAATTTTAAAAAGGAGCTAGGGATATAGCTTAGTGATAGAGTGATTTTCTAGCACAAGACCCTGGATTCAATTCTCAGCACCACAACTTAGTTAATTAAAATCCTTATCTATAAAATTGAAAAAGGTACAAAAATTTAAAATTCCTTTTTTTAAAAAAGAAATATATCTAAAATGACTCAAGAGGGATCAAAGTCCCAAAAGATCTATAATAATAAATTAACACAAAATAATAAAAAACAAAAGGATTACCAGATCCAGCTAGTTTTATAAGCAAATTCCACCAATATTCAAGGATCAAATGTCTCATATTATGAAAAGAGAACATTCAACAATTCTTAATGTTTTGTTCTTATTTTTCAGTATTAGGGATTGAACCCAGGGGTAGTCTACCACTGAGCTACCCGTTTTTTATTTTGAGATGGGGTCTCACCTAAATTGGTTAGAACTGGCCTGAAACTTTCCGTTGCTTTGCATCAGCTTCCCAGGTCATTGGGACTATCGACATATGCCACCATACCTGGTTCTTTAATTCTTTTCTGAGGATAACCTTGAACAGATGATAGAGCAGAGGAAAAGAAAATTACAGGTCAATCTTATTCATGAATGTTACCATGAAATTTTGCAATCAAACCCATCACTGTGAAGCAAACTGTGTTCAATATTTTAAAAAGTATTTTAATATAATGCAATATACTTACAGATTAATTTAGAAAAATTGTCTTACTGTTTCAATGGAAGCAGATACAGGATTTCATCATTTTCCTGATAAAAAAAAATTTGTTCAAAAGAAAATGGAAGGAATGCTCTCCATACAATAAATCACTTTTACCAGAAACAATGGAAAGTATCATTCTTTAATTGATACTTTCCCAATATCAGAAATACAACAAGCGTTAGTCAATGTTTTTAAATCTTGAAATACCACAAGTTGATATGACTATGAGGCCATGGGACTCTCCTACACTGTTGCTGTAGAGAAATTGGAAAGCATTTTGTAAATGAAATTCCATGTAACCTAACACTTACTAAGCATTGCTACAAGAATTGTCACTCTAAGTGTGTGCCTAATTTCAGCTGCTGTCCATAAACTGTTATCATAGAATGGATCATTTGAGTAATGCCACTCTTAAGAAACTCTAGCAAATGTGCCAGGGGAAGCAATTATGTTATTGGAAGAAAAATGTTATTGGAGAATTCTTTAAAATAGCAAAAAATTGGAAATTTACTTTAGTTGGACAAATAGTGTTATATTCATGCAATGGAATACTATACATCAATTAAAACCAGTAATCTTGTCATAGATTTACCAACACTTCTATATTTGTAATATTAGTACTGAGTATAAAAGATAAACTTCTGGATCAACTAAACAGAATATTGTTATGTGAAGAGTAAATCATGTTAGATTGTGCCATTTTTAAGGGTGTCTACATTTCTAATAAAGGTAGAGAATATATTTTATATGGCTTATACATGAAACATGGAATGAGATAAAAGAAATTCAAGGCCTGGGGAGGGAGGGATAGGACTTAGACAAAGGAAAAATACATGGCTCTTTTAACTGTGTCTGATAGGATTTTTTTAAAAAAATAAAGCTGGCTCTCTGGACCACTAGCAAGAAATTAATTATGAAAGACTATCTAGTCTTCCATTGTTCCAAGTCAGAGCAGGCAAAAAAAAAAAAAATCAGATATTAGATATTAGATCAAATATCAGATATTAAATAATAATAATTTTTTTGTCAGCAATTAGAGGGGGTAACAAAATAGAGCTTCCATGACTTATAATGAACAGGTCATAATGGCCTCACTTAGAAATAAGGAAGTGAACCACAGAGAAATTAAGAGTTATACCCAAGTTTATGCAACCAGTCCTAGAAGCTATGTTCACAGGATCCCCAAACTCCCATACCACACTGAACACTATCTGAAAGTCACAGAAAACCCTTAAAATGTTGCCTCATTAATATCTTTGACATCCATGCAATAATATTTATTTCTTTAGGCAAACTGAGATTAACAAATTGTCAATTGAACAAGTTTCACTAAGAACCTGTAGACGTCTCTCCAAAATATAAATTATGTTAAGAAAAAGGTGACTACAACCACTGCAGAATCCCTTGCTGACAGTCTCTGGAGATTTTTTTTAGCTTGCTTTCCATAATTCTATTAGAGAATAGAGAAAACCTACATGGAAATGTCCAAAGGTAGTGATAAATGCCTCTACTGAACCTGCCTGAGACAAAAACTTGTGATTACATGTCACCAAAAGCCATATTTTCTGACCTAGGGGAAGCAATAAAGTGGTCATAACACCTCCCCACTCTGAAGCCACCTTCCCTGCAGAGTTGGCGGTGGGGTAGGTATGCAGGCCTGTGCAGGTCTGCTTCTGTTATAAATTGTGAGACACACCACCTGCAGAGGTCTACACTTCTAGACCATAAACAATCCCTCCCAATGGGAAAGCTAGAAGCAACGGAGGTAATATCTGAATTACACTCATACTTGGTTAGATAAGGCAATAAAGTCCATCACACTGTCTTTTTGGTATGCTATGATTTAAAAACGTTTTAGACTCAGCCTAATCAGAGGAAGCATCTCTTTACCACAACCCTGAGATAGAGTCACATTGATAGAGGAACTAATTAGATCAAGGCACAAATTATGCAGCAGTAGGGATTCAGAGTAGAGATATAAGTAATATAATACCTTTCTTCTAGAATCTTCTGGAATATGAATCACATATTTTTTAGTATGTTTGACTTGGAACAATGGAAGACTAGATAGTCTTTCATGATTAGTTTCTTGCCAGAGAGCCAGATTTAAAAAAAAAAAAAAACACCTAAAAAATATCAGATATTAGTTTCATTCATCAGAGATGTTCAGCAAATATGTGTTGAATGACTATAAACAATCAAAGTATTCTTCAGGACAACCTTATCCATCCTGTGTCTTCTTGGATTGTTTTTAATGTATAAAATATACACCCTAGAAAGTTTTGGTTTCTAAGTCTTTGCGAAGAATATTTACTTAATCTGTGGTTATGTTATTTGCTTAATAATTAATATCATCCTTCCTCTTATTAATAATAGAGCACCTGGTTTAAGGTCCCAGATGGGTGCAGGCATAAAGTGCTTTAAAGTGCCAGAAGGCGTCCATAAGCTTTTTCCATACAATCTCTGTAGGATATTCTTATTTGTTTTCAAATAACTTCTTTAAAAATGTAAACACACTTTTAGCTAGTGGAACATATTTTAAAAATAGGCCATGATATGACCCCTCTTCTGGAAGAAGGCACATTTGTCCCATGTGTCAATGATTCAATATGATATTTTTTCAAGAGTAATTAATAACAACCCAGGTAAAGCAAGTTGCCGGAAGCACAAATTTTTGGGAAGCACTCACTTAGAGTACCTCCTTAAAGGTACCTTACACAAACCTGTGAGTGCCCCCTTAAAATATACACAATTTTAAGAGTCAGTGCCCCTTTAAATATGTGCCTTAGGAGCCTCAATTGCCTCATGTGAATTTTGACCCAGATGAGTGCTATATAGCAAAAATAACTGGACACACCAGGAAGTGAGGTACTGTTAACAAAAATCAGTGAAAATAACAGACTGATTTCCAAGTACTCAAAACCTAAGAGTCAAGTAACATTTCATAAACATATCCTACAGAGTTCTTTTTCTCTGGGTTCTACACTGGATCCTCCTAATCTCCTCCAAATAATTTGGTCCTTATATGGATGCCATTAGGAGCAACCTCATGTTGACTACCAGATAAGACCAATCAGTGGATTCCCAAAATACCTAGGTCTCTTAGATGTAGTAGAATTTAGAGAATCACATTTAAGTCAGACAGTTTGGGTTATTTATTCATTTACTGAATGTTTGGTTGGTATTAAAGTTGTTAAATTATTGTAAAAATCATTCAGATAGCTTAAAAAATGTATTCCTTAAAAGAGCACACAGTAGACAAATCAGTTCACACAGACAAGCAGTTATCTCCAGGAAGCTTTGATTTGTGTACAGCTTTCTAGCACTGTTAAGATTGATTCAGTATTTTATATCTCAGCCAAATTTGCTTCTATGATTAATTATAAAAATGTAAATGTAGTCAAGAGTGAGATTTAAGTAGCATTGAATTTCAACAGCACTGAAACCTCCACTTTGAACTGAGCTCTATTTGTGTTATTTTTGGTCATAAGAGCTAAAGAATACCTCATATTATAATTTAGTGTTCATGGATATTTTAGGAGACACACTCTTTCCTCCTACTCTTCTCCAAATGCTTTCTTTGCAATTTCCTGGTTACCTTAGTGACTCCAAGTTGGTACTGGGTGTGCCTATCTCCAAGGAGCCAAAAAGGTCTTCAGTTGCTTTCCTGCTGCTCTCAGACTTGCTCTTTGGAAAGGTCATTGGGTTTCAGAATGCACTACTTAATTTAAAATGGGGTCGGAGGGATTATGTGATTCAAGAGAAGATTAATCTGGACAAGTGGGGAGAAAGGAAATACAGGTATCTATTTCTACTACTAATATTGCAATTTTCACAAAATTTTTGGTAACAATAATGAAGAAAAAAGAAGTAGTCTCTTCCGTTGGTGTAATAGTTTTGTATTTTTTTTTTCCTTTTTGTTTTAACTAAAAGGCACTGTGAGCACCATCAGATGTATTATTTGTACATAATAGTTGGGTTCATTTTGACATAATCAAACACACATGGAATTTCATTTACCATGTATCAGTTCCCTGTTCCCCTCCTTTCCTTCCCCTTCTGCCTCCTGCTATTTATCTTCCTCTTCTCTACTGGTGTACCTTCAACTTATGTATTTTCAGCTGGCACTTTATAGATACACATGCACATAGTGCAATTTTGTCAAGTTCATTAGGCCATTTCCTTCTCTTTCCTATCCATCCTCTTCATCCTCCTTCTTCTGCACCTTCCCTCTATCTTTTTTTTTATATCAATAGCTCCCTTTCCCCCTGTTTGCTCTAACTTCTGCACATGAAAGAAAACATTCAACACTTTTTACAGTGCTTTAGTGATGAATCTCATTTGTTTGTCTGCTCAATTATGGAGACGTATTGGAAGGAGAAATAAAAATGGAAGCAAGAATAAGTATCTCTATCAGGTAGGTAGATACAGAACTGAATGCAGAGATATTAAGTATCTTTTCCAAGATTCTTTTACTCTATTGGTGAGATGGGGGAGAATGCGATATATGCTTGATTCTGAGACTGGTACACTTCTCTCTACTACACTTTGCGAAAATTGGCTTCATGATTATAATCATTACTTCCACTTTTAGAATTTGGGAAATGGAAGGCAAAGATTCACCTCCTACCATGCAACCTGCTGGCTTCCTTCCATTCACAGGCTTGCTAGGAGAGCATCCTCCTGCTCAGATACCAGCTACTATTGATTATGCACAACATTTCAGAGATTCATTTTAAGTTCCTGGTTTTTCTTCTATACATAATTCTTCTCAATGTGGGCCTATTATCTGTTAATAGAGATTTAAGGATATTACAGCTTCATAGATGTTGAATTTAAAGAGAAATAAAAATGGAACTCTGTCATATATCTCACCGACACCAAAACTCACCGATTTGTAGTCTGGAGGACATCCACCAAACACACACTGTGTGCCTAAACAGAGAGGAAAACAGAATGGACAGCCTCACATTTCTGGGATCCTAGAAAAAAATGTTTCCCTTTGTTTAAAATCACCATATAGCAGTCAGTTTGGAAAACCTTATGGTACATCTTACTCCCTTCCATGATATCATTATGGCACAGCTGCTGAAGAACGCAAAAAATGGTCCATTGCACCTTTAGAACAGGGTCACACTGGGTCAGTGCCTAATAATGACTATCCCAGATTTTGTCCTAATTCCTGCATCTTGGAATAAAAAATCTGAATTTGGTGTGCAAAGGTCATAGGCATTTACTGACTCCCAGCCTGATGGTGCTCACAGTGCCCATCTCTTATGGAAGAGTCTCTAAATGTTTTATCTGAAATTCCATTAATATGGAACAAGCCTCTGAGTTCACAGATCAGATTTTAAGCAAATACTCCTTGATGATGAAGAAAAAAGGACATTATTTTGCTAGAATCCAAATGGCTGGTATCTTATCCATTTGTTAATCACAAAACAGCTAGAAATGACAAGACCACAAAAGTGCACTGCCATCTCCAGGTAGGAGGGACGACAAAATGGGGGAATAGGCACAAACTCAAAATTCTGTTTATAATTTACTGAGAAAGGACTTGGCCACATCCTGATCTTCATTGTTCTCTTATTACGTTGACTAAATTTTATTCTACAGTCTAAGCATCCTCCTATCGACCTCTTTGTCCATCAAAAGCAGCTCTGTTACAACAATCAGCTGAAATCTCTGATAGAAGCCTTTGAAAAACTTTTCACCAGTTCTCCTGGGAGAATCCAAGGGGTAATCCTAACAAAATATGCTGTGACTCTGCCTATGTCTAGGATCACAGAAATAAACTATCTACCTGTACCCCAATCCCTGTCAGGGACAGAAACAGATGATCTATAACAAGGAGAATGTAGAGTTCTCAGATACCTCGAGATCAAACAACATCTGTTCCCCTTTAAGTACATATGAATTGTTTTGATTAGATCATGAAGCTTTTCTTGAAAACCTATTGAAATCAAAGCTGCCTGGATGGAAGACAACTCTAATAGGTAACAGAATTGCTCCAAATAGAGGCCTCTAATTAGTTTCCTTGCTAGATGGAAGCAGTGTCCTTAGATGCATTCAGAAACCCAGCTGATAAGAAACAATGAGGCAAAAACATAAAGCCCTGAATGAACATGAAGTGTTTGCATTGCAAAACTACGGCATCATTGTTTGGCATCACACTTTCCCAAAATAGGACACAGACTGTCAAAACTGGGGTCTTAATTACAGTAGGTTAATAAAAAAACGCAAGCTACTACAGAACCTCAGAAACCAGAATTAGAAACATCTGGCCACATATTCCAAGGGTGGTTAGTGCCCTGAAGACACAGGTGCTCATCAGATATGCTTGTTTGAGGCTGGGAGCTCCAACCATAGCTCCACGGGGGACTAGAATTCCAAATAGAGGATAGCAATCTTAAAATCCACTATTTAAAGAAGACAATCTGTGTTAATAGCATAAAAAAATTGTTTTGCAAATAAAAACACTTTCAGAATTTGCCACTATGGCCCAGCCCATTATCCCCCTACCACCGATTCACTTGTCAGAAGCACATAACTAAGAAATGGATACCATTAGACAGAGAAGGTGTTCCTATTGGGAAGAAAGATTAGAGGGAGCTTTTCACAATTAAAGATGGATTTGCAAACTATCTTTATTGTCAATTTAGATAATTCAGACTAAGTAATATCCTTTATTCTGAAATATCTACCCTAATCCCCCAATTGATTACTCAATCCCTTTTTTTACTACAATTTTCCCTCCTAGAAATTAGAATAGGAGCACACTTACATTTTAACACAAAATTCAAGTTGAAATAGAAGTAGCAATACCAAGCACTGATATTTCTGAATACAGCTAGCTTTGTGAAAACCTTTCAACATGTCCACTTGAATCTCAATTCAAAGTCAGCCATGAAGAGGTTCCAAAGACCTTACTTTTAACTTGCTTTCATTTTTCTATCTAAAAATCTGTCCTTATGAAAAATGGGCCAGTAAATGATTCTTAAAAATACATTCATCAAAGCTGAAATGAAATGGGTTTCCTAGTATAGATTACAAAATATCTAACTCTGACCTGGCATTCTGTTCACTGGGGATTTATGCATCTCACAAAATTAAGCACTATTGACTTCAGATTAGTCACCAATATATTTCACGTTTCCTAAAATGGAGACCATAATAAATACAAAATCACTTTTCAAGTCTCTAAGAATACCAATCCACTTCACAAATATCTCCAAATCTGTCAGTGTAATCTTAGACCCAACATACACACCAAGAGTAAAACAATGAATACAACATTATTCCGTGCTTACCAAAACACATTATTTCTTTCCTTTGGCAAGTCAGTATTTACCTGAGAGACATAATTCTATTATGAATCATGTCCACTTGTGTTGAGTTCAATAGCAATGAGTTATGACTGAACAATAAAATGGCTTATAAAAAATAATTTCTCAAGTTTCCTATCTATTGAAAACCTTCACTTTAGGCCAGGTTCTATGGAAATAGAATCTGAGATTCAGATTCTGGTTTGAGAGGTTTATTTGGGTAGTGAGGGAAGCAGGGGAATTAAAAAAGCAATGGTGTCAGCTTGGCTTCTGTCTGATCCCTGCAGTACCTGTGAGCACAATGCACTAATTGCAGGACAGATGGTCTCTTCTCGAGGCAAAGAAGGGGCCGGAGTCTGGAGTGGAGGAAAAGGAGGCAGATTAGCTTCCTTCTTGATCAAAGACAGTTCTGTAACTGGGATGTTTCATAAGGTAGGATTCACATTAACTGGAAAATGGGTACAGGACAAAGGTAACCAAGATAGGTGACCAACACTGTCCTCTAAAATCCTTAAAAAATACCAAGATAAATTTCAACTGTTTCAACTTGGTTAACTTCACATACTTTACCCTAATTTAGAGATGTGAAATTTCAAATAAGTAATAATAAATGCAGATTGTGAGACAGTTAATACGTGAATAGATTTAATTAAACTACTTTATGCAGAGATGATATTAGAATGAAGCTCCTTTCTGGCATCTCTCCTACCCAAACTCTATAGAAGGAAAAGAAAAAAGGAGAAAGAAGAGGAGGGTTTGGAGGAGGAGGAGGTAGGCAATGGCATTTAGAAAGCTCTATTATGCTGGGCACAATGGTGCACACCTGTAATCCCAGCAACTCAGGAGGCTGAGGCAGAAGGATCACAAGTTCAAGACCAGCCTCAGGAACTTAGCGAGTCCCTAACAACTTAGCAAGACTCTCTCAAAAAAAAATAAAAAGGGCTAGGGATGTGGCTTAGTGGTTAAGCACCCCTGGGCTCAATCCCCAGTACTAAAAAATAATCAAATCAAACAACAAACAAATAAAACAAATACAAGCTCTTCTATCACATACTCTGTTGATGGAAGCATGAATTCATCAAAATTCTAGAGACAGTGCAATATTCACCAAGAGTTTCAAATATTCCCATTTACATCTCTTAAAATATCTTTTTCTGGTGCTTTTTCTTAAGGAAATTATCAGGCAACAGTGTAAAGATACTCATTGAAGCATTATTTAGTCATTACAAACAAAATATTAACAAATTTTATCAACAGAAGATTGATTAAATTCTGAAGGGACACACTCTAACTTTTTAAAATGACATAGATGCATATAAATAATGTGGAAAGAACGCTAGAATTTATGTTAACAGAAAAGTAGGTTACAGAACCTATGCTTTGTGCATTATGATCCTGAATGCATGCAGTTTTTAAGCACAGTTGTGTTATAGATGATTATAAACATAAAAAGTGTTGGGAGGCTTATTTGCATTAACAATTGTTATTTCTCTATTTGGGATTATAGATAATTTTTATGTTCTTCTTTGTAGTTTTACTCTATTCTCTGTGTTTTTGGCAACACTCATGTATTAATTTTATGATTTATAAAAATTATATCATTTTGTCTTCTTGAACCTATACTCAGCCAAACTATCTTATTTGTCATGCTAACTCACTAATATGTACAACAATAGCAACAAGAAAATCCATAGGCAACCAGGAGAAAATAGGCCAGCCAAGAACAAACAAAAGTAAAAAAAAAAAAAAAAAAAAGCTCTCTGACAAGCAACTGTGTGGAGGTAGATTTGATGAAGCTTAATTACTAATGTCCTTTTGGGAGGCCCTGCATTCTCTACGTGTCATTTGACCTCCTTGTGCTTCAGTTATATATATATATATATGAAAAGGTAATAGCTTGTCTTTTTTTATTAGTAGTACTTTTTTATATTTAGAGAATATTTTAAAAGTTTATTTTGCTCCTGAGTTTATAATAGAATGAAATAGTGTGATCATTATGTGCCATATGCTACATGCATTTTTTTTAGTTTTTTAATTATTTATTCTAATTTGTCATACATGGCAGCAGAATGCATTTTAATTCATATTACACAAATAGAGTACAATTTTTCATGTCTCTGGTTGTACACAAAGTAGAGTCACATCATTCGTGTATTCATACATGTACTTAGGGTAAATGATGCCCATCTCATTCCACCATCTTTCCTACCCCCATACCTCTCTTCCCCTCCCTCCCCTTTGCCCTATGTAAATTTCCACCATTCCTCCCATGCTCCCCACACACACTTATTAATTTTTTTAATTGAAAAAAAACCTCATAACTCTGGTTAAAGTACTTAAGATTCCCAGAAAAAATATGGTTATTATAGACAATTTAATGTTGAAAGGCATAAAAACTTGGAGGCAATTATTTTTAGGGAGTACTTAAGTAAATACAAAAAGAAAAAGAAGAAAATGGACATCTTATATTCTAGAAATTCTTTTGGTTCCAGAACATGGCACACACCCTGAAGAGTTAGAAGATTATTTCCTAATTCTCTGACTAAACCACTCTTTGACCTCTCATGATCAGAAAATCACTCAACTGGGAGCCATAAGCTTATGTGGCCACTACCTTACAGACTCCTCAGAGGCAACTGAGAAGCTATTAGAATCGGGCAAATGCACAGCCTGATGACTAGCAGAGTCCAAACACAAGAGCTTCCATTTCTCAACCACCTCTTAAAGCAGGCCCAGAGGATTTCAAGCATGCTCCTGAATTGTGTCATCATGGGCTAATGAATCTAGAAAGTGCTAACTGCTTTCTCCATTCCCTGATTAACCCAGCAATCAAGAGTCCCAAATCAGCCTGATAGTGAAGCCAGAATTAGGCAGATAGGCAAGGGTCAGATCCAGAAAATGGAGGGATTGAAATGTTAATTCCTTCAGAGCCCTTCCTCTAACCTATTGCTAAGGTAACCTGTCCCAGTGATTGTCCCTCCCTACAGGGAGTTACAACAGTTGTTGATTATGCCCCCTTCCTACCCAGATCATACCACTTCAGCCCCTCCATCCCATCTGCTTCTCACATTTTGGCCATCTCACTGAGCATCTCCTGGATCTAAGTCCTATAAAAAAGGCAGAATGCTGTCACTTCTTGGGATACATGATCCCAGCTATGGCCCCCTCCTCCCTCCCAGAAGAAGTCTATGTTATCCCTTCTTAAATAAACCCTGCTTTAGAGAAGCATGCAAACGCAACCATATAATGTCATACTTCAACATGTGAGAGAGCAGTACCCCTCACTGATGACCAGCGATATCAGTAGGGGTCAGGAGTTCAGGAGAAGCTGGGTGTAAGATAATAGGAAGGTGAGGACATTAGGCAGTGAGAGTATGAGACCCATTTAAAGAACAGCTGGTGCACTTTGCCCCACTGCTGCCATGAGGGAATCTGAAACCAGGCTGGTCAGATTTTGTATTTTCCCAGATTTTCATGTTTCATAAGAAAAAGGAAATACACAGGTGCGAAATCCTTTGACTTTTTTTTTTAACCTGTGTGGACCAACAAAACATATCTGAAGACCAGATTCTACTCAGAAACTGCCAATCTGTGACCTTTGCTGTAAATCATGCAGAGCTTCTCTCTGTGGTTACTGTTAGTCCAGCTGTGAGTCTGGTGTCAGCCACTTGGGCTCAGTGTCTTTAAACCCATTGTATAATAATGCAGAAGTGTTCACTGAATCATAAATGAATGGGAGTCATTGAGAGTAGAATAGACATGGGACTAGGAAACAGTCTTAGTTACTACCTAGACTTTGCCATTTAGTGGATTCAAAAAATTGGAGATGCTTTTTTTTTTAGGTTCAGAATTCCATTTTTTCTTTCTTTTTTTTTTTTTTCCCTTTGGTGAATAAACAAGTTCAAATGATTAGGTTGCTCCTTGCTCACACGTCATATAATCTGTGCTGGCAGAATCACATAACCACTTAGACCTTTGAGCTACTTGCCTAGTGCTCCTTCATTTATTCATTTTTAAAAAAATTTTAAATTTGTTTTAATTAGTTACAAATGACAGTAGAATGCACTTTGATACATCATATATAAGGGAGTTTATTTTCTTATTCTTCTTGTTGTACATGATGTAGAATCGCACTGGTCATATAGTTACATATGTACATAGGGTAATAATGTCTTATTCATTCTACTCTCCTGACTACCCCCATACCCCCTCCCCTCTTTTCACTCCCTACTACCTAATCTAAAGTAATTCTATTTTTCCCTTGACCCCCTCATTGTTAATTAGCATCTGCATATCAGAGAAAACATTTGGCTTTTGGTTTTTTGAGCTGTTACTCTAACACTTCTGTCCTTATTCCTGCAAGATAGAGTCCTCTCTCTCCCTCCCTCCCTCCTCGCTTTCCATACACACACACAAATATATATACAGTCCTGCCTCGTATATATAGTCTCTGACATTATATAACAGTGATCCCATAAGATTAAGATGAATTATTATTATTTAGAAATCATTTTCCAGTGAAATTGTTGCCCTTGTACTGCTGTAAATAGTGCAACACATTGCTTACATATTGGTCATGATGTTGGTGTTGCCAGTCTTATGAAAGTATAGTAGAGCACATGCAATTATGTATAGTACATAATACTTGATAATGATAACAAATGACTATTTTGCTCAATTATGTATTTACCATAGTATATATTCTTTACTGTTTACTGAATTTATCAAGTTACTAATGTTCCCTCAAGGGGCCTGTCAAGTGATTGATTTAGACCATCTAGGTGTATATACACTCCGTGATGTTTGCAGAAGGATAATATCCCTAAGGAGTTATTTCTCAAAACATCTCCATCTTTAAGCAATGCACGATTGTATACATTTGGGGCTGGCTATTGCCCCCAAACCATTTATCAAAATGTGTTTTTTATTCTCTCTTTGCAGATAAGTCAAATAGGAAATAAAAGCAGGATAAAAATGGACTTCTTGAAATACCTCTCAGAGCACCAACACCATCTCTCTGAAGAACCAGCAGCCTGAGGATAGAAAGGCCAATAAGAGATGATGATTCAGACCACAGGGAATAGAAACAGATATCACGGGAAAGAAGCAAGAATTTTTGTAAGAGCTGAAAAACCCATGGGTTTCATTCTGAGGCTGAAAAAAAAATCAAGGAAGATTGATTGACTTACCACTGTCAGTACTGATGTAATTTTCCGAAAGGCTTGCCAGGAGTCTGTTGGAACACTTCTGAAGTATTGCCACCACTGTTTCATTAAGGTCTTTGTTCTTTTCAAGCCAACCACTGATGTTTTAAGGCATGCACTTCGGTAACAAAAGAGGGAAAGTGCATGAATTGACACAGCAAATTGTACGTTACTTGAAAAACATCACAAATTGTGCGGGTCATTTATTTTAAAACAGTTTGATATAACCATACTGATACCCCAGAATTTCACTGTGCAGCCCAAAGAGATTTTCAAGCTTCACTATTTAGTTGTCAAAAGAAAAGAAGAGATAGGAACAAGAAGAAAGGGGCAAAGAAGAAGTAACAGAAGGTGGAAGTGATGGGGAGGGGGGAGGAAAAGGGACAGCAAGAAAGCATTAAATCATTTCCAGTGTTAATAATTCACCTAGGCAGTCCTTCACAGGCAAGGCTAGATAAATTGTCAACTGTCCCTGACCACAGTGAGCACTTGAAAAAAAAAAAGTTAGCAAATATAATGGCATTTTACTGTAAAAATCATCATACTTAATAATATTCCATGATATCAAAAAGAAGTATTAGCACATCTGGGGACACTTGGAAAGCCATTTTTAGTTTGAAACATTTTTTTTTCAATCAGTTCTCTTTCTGTTCCACCCAGAACCACTGGAGAGAAGTGGAAAAGCGGGGGGGTGGGGGAGAAAGGGAACATGCTCTAGAGGGGAAACGAGAAAAGGATGAGGGTCATTAGAAAACTTTGTGGGCCATAGTTTAGAGACCACTGTTGGACACTGACTCTTTATGGGAGAACAAAAAAAAACCTCTTCAATAAAAAGATCTATTGAAAATAATTCACATTCAAACAATGTTGAGTTAAAAAGAGGACAAATAAGAAAAAAAAATGTCTTTGATGGTATCCATTCCTTTCTGTAGCAGTCCTGCTTTGAGTTGGGGTGACAGAGTCCGTTTTGAAATTTTTGACCTCTGTGCACATGGGATGCTGTTTCACTTCATGAGTGCAGAAAGGTACACTACCTTTCCTTTAGAACTGAGGTGTGTTTTGTTCATCTCTTCATTTAACCTAAACTTTACTTAAATATTATCTGAGGGCTTTGGCTAAGTGCATTTGAAACAGAGTCAGGAAAATTCAGGACGGGGTGTGCCGATAACTTTCCACTCCGCCATAATGGATGAGTTCAAAGCGAGCTTCATAGTTCCCCTTCTCATCAGACTTGGGCTTCTGGAAATAAATCAACTGTTCAAAATAGAGTTTTTTCTTGAAAGTTGTGTCTGTAGCCTTAGGAAAGGCATTTTTCTTCGAGGATAAAGAGGAGGCCCATGGGCTGTTGAACATACATGAAGACAGCACATTTTCAAAACCTCTAAGAAACAGTGTGTCCAGTGGGGATCAGTATGAATGCATTCCCTAATAATTGAAAAAGGAGAGAATATTCACTAGATGTAACTAGCCAATCATCCTTTCAGCAATATGTATTAAATACCTACAATTCAATACTGACACCTGCAGGAGCTGCTGATTCTGCAGTGACCACATACTCTTCTCAGGGTGCTTACATTCTGGTGAAGCAGACATATCACAGCCAAATTAACAAAGATATAAAATAAATAACGTAGTCTCATAGAACTTCTTTGAAGATGCAAAGTCAAGGGAGACACTACTGGAGAGAGCAGGCCGAGGAAAATCTATTTTAGATGGGAGTGGTCAGGGAAAATCTCTCTGACCTGAATGAGAATAACCACCTGAAAAAATCTGGGCACAGGTATTCAAGGCAGAAAAACGAAGAGCACAAAGTCCCCAAGGCAGAAGCACACACTTGGCAAGTTTGAGATCCTATCATCGGGAACCAAATAGGGACAGAGCCAGATATGGAGCTCATGGTGAGATGCTATTGGTGTAAGGCTTGTGTACTTAAGTTATAGACTTAACTGCAGCTGGACCCCAAAGAATTTATAGGCTTCAGTAAGGCATTTGGACTTTACATGTAATGAGAAGCCTTTGGAGACTTTTAACATGAAGTGATGTGACTTAATTTATGCTTGAAAAGAACCATTGGTTTGGAACAGGAGTCAGCAAAGTCAACAGGGAAGTCCTGAACTAATAATGGTTTTTTATATTCTTAAAGGGTTGTAAAAACGAAAAAGAATGTTGACCGAAAACCCTATGACTATCTTAAGCAAATTCTTGTCTAAAGGGTCATTGAGTCTCTTTCACACCTTTGCATCCACTCAGCCATTGTGGCACTGAAAGCAGCAGTTAACATGTAAAATAAATGAGTGACAATGTTCCAATAAAACTATTTACCAAAACAGATGGCAGGCTATATTTGACCCACAAAATTAGTTTGCTGACCCTTAGTCTAGTCTAGTTATAGTGTTGGGGCTTGTGAGAACTCATTAGAAATGTGAGATATGTTGAAAATGGAGCTTTCACAACTTCCTGATGGATAGAATGTGAGGTGTAAGATAAGGAGGTTATTGGCCTGAGCAGCTGGATAGTGGATACTGCCATTAACTGACATACACATACTTATATACAGGGAAACACACAGTGGGCAGGGGCAGACCAATGAATTTTATATTTGCATATTTATTTATAGATTCCTTTACCTACTCCATGAATATTTTAAAATGCCTTCTTTTGTGATCAAATCACTGTATCAGACACTTTAGACTGTACTAGAATGAATCAGACACGGGCTCTGAGAAGTATCTGAGAAGACAAGACATGGGCATAATACACAGACCTCAAAACAGATGAAACATGTGCAGATAAAATGTGACATTTCAAGGTACGGCAAGTAAGACAGACCATGTCCCCTTGCCCCAACAACATAGATTTCATGATTCTGTATCAACCCATTGAAACTAAGAACCATAGACACTCAGATTTGGAAGAGACATTGAAGTTGTGGTCCAAATTTCCTAATAGATCATTGAATTCCCTTCAGAATTCCCTCCTAAAAGGCTGGTTAGCTTATGCTTGAATTTTTTTTATGGCAAGAGAACACACAAACTCTTAGTCAAGTGTCTGTACAGGTAAGTTGTGAAAACAAAATTTGTTTATAGTTTGGAATCCTTTTTTTTTTTAGAAGCCGTGCAAATGTGTCTAATAATTCTTCTCATCAGATATTTGAAAATCACCTTTTCAATCCATCCGAGTCTATCACTCTAATGGTTTTCTACCACTTGTGTATTTTCTCATGTTCCAAGAACTTGAATTTTATGAAAAGCATATTGAACATTTCAGCAATAGCTCTTGAAAAGTTCTAGGCAAGAACTCTCTTTACCCCAAGCATCTGACTAGGGAATCCTGCAGAGTGAAGAGGTGAACTTAACTCTAATGAGGCAGAGTTCTCCTAGTGAAAGCAACACCTATCTTGCTCCTACAACACTGACCTTGTGAGTTTTAGGCAATGTTGGAAGTAAGGAGGGAGAGGGAAAGGGGAAATCTGGAAATTAAACATTTGATTCTCTGGTGTTAATGCTCGGATGTATGAACTTCACGTGTACCGTGTTGAGTACAAATGGAATTCATACATCCTACATATCTCTAGCAAACCCTCAGTGAAAATAAAAATGATTCATTTAAAAATGCAAGCATCTTATCCAGGCACAGTGGTGCAAGCTTGTAATCCCAGCAGCTCAGGAGGCTAAGACAGGAGGAGAGCAAGTTCAAAGCCAGCCTTAGCAACAGTGAGGTATACTAAGCAACTCAGTGAGAGCCTATCTCTAAATAAAATACAAAATAGGGTTGAGGATATGGTTCAGTGGTTGACTGCCCTTGAGTTCAATCCCCAGTACAAAAAAAAAAAAAAAATTTAAAAAAATGCAAGCACCTCCTGGGATGGTGCCTGTTAACAAGAGTACTGAGCCAAAACTTTACCAAGAACAGCAGCTCCCAACTGAGGCAGAAGGCAGAGCAGCCTCCCACACATGAGGATCTCAATTTTCCTGGTTTCCAGTGAAGCCAACTTTCCCCTTTGGGATGAGGGGAAGTTTTATGTGAAACAAGCAGATTTCATACCTCAAAACATAACAACTGCACCACCGAGGAGAGAAATACAGTTCCTGTAAGGTCTTCTCTATTTCTCAAGTACTCAGGATGTATAAAACTTCTAACAAACAAGGGGCTGTTAAGCAAATTAATTTACAAATAGGTTGGAGAATAAAGTAATTATTTTCTGCCCCACAGAATCAGTTGTCCTACGTTATACACAAATGGTTTGAATCAGTTGCCCTGACTCAGAACATAGTCTGACCTCTTTCACTCTGAATATTATCAAATCTGCCTTTCCCCCTTTCTGTTACTTTCTCACTACTTGTACTTCTGCTGTTCTGGATCAAGACCTCTTGATTTCTCACTCATGCTGCTATACCAGCTTCCTACCTGCTTATCATTAGCCTGTCTTCCCATCCCAGACATCACGTGCAAACCTATCAGATTAAGCACAAGCAGCTCTGACTTCTCCATTAACCAGCTCAGACCCCTCCGGACTCCACTGCGTTAAAGTCAAGTATAAATTAAAATCCCTTCACAATTTGATTCTCCTTTTTTCTTCAAGTTTCTTTCTTCTGCACATTCTGTGCTCCAACTAGACTCCTGGACATTTTAGAACATGTTCTTTGTTTTCCTGTCTCTGTCTTTGCTCTGGCCTGTCTCCCTTCTTGCTGTCTTTCTGTATTTATTTGCTAAAATTATACCCATTTCTTAAGATCTAATCGAAATTTTGTGCTCCTCCTCACCAGACTTTTCTAGATTCTTATAGACAGGGGGACCTCTATGCTTCTTGTCACTTGGGACTTTTCTTTGTGCCTTTTATTGCATTTAATAATTTTAAAATATACTTTTACATTTCTTAGACTTATAAATCCCTTACTTGACTGCATATTTCCTAAAGGCAAGTGCTACTTAAAACAAATGCTATTTTTCTATAGCATTTAATTCAAAGACTTATACAGAGCAGTGTGCTATCATCAAAGCCCAATTATGTATGCTTTGAAATCTGGGGAAAACCAGGAGGGGCTCAAATGACCTAATCACAAATTCCCCTCCTAGGTTAAACCTCCCAGCAAAAACAGCCCTTCTATGACAGGGAAAAGACACAGTGTCTGCTTATTATCCCTGAGTAATTGATCTTGATTTCCTCTCAGCCTGTGGAATTACGCAAATAAGCCAATCATATCCTTCTGCTGGAACTTAGGGCCACCCCACCTTACTTTTACTATAAAGCCTGCCTCTCACTCTCCCTGCAATTCATTCTATTCTGAGGGACTGTATGTTGTGGGGTATCTATGTTCCTGGAGATATGAGCATTTGAGACTGAAGAGATGCTGATCTCATTCATCCAGGGTTGGATGTCATATATTTGGCCATCTCCATAACTCTAGACCAAGGATCCCTCCCTTACCAATGGATGAGAAGAAGCAGGCAACCATTGGTTGCTAAGCAGATTCACTTGTTTAATGAAAACGAACAATAAAATCTTGGTTTTAAGACATCCTTTCAAGTATACCAGCAGTTCCTTGAGTGCCAGGGTGATGCCTTCTGGGTTTTGCATTCCTCCAGACCCTTAGCACAGTAGGTCCTGAGGTGACTAAAGTGTAGGCCATCTGCAAATTTCTGCAGAGAGATTGATGGACAGGTGAAAACTGAGACACACAGGTTTGAGTTCGGGAACCTTGCCTAATTTGCTTTGGTGATCAGTCAGACAGAAGTGAGAGTTGCCAACAACAATGACAAAAAGCATGAAGTTGTATTTAAAGAAAATATTCATGTGTTTACAAGATATAATTAGATAGTAATGTGGTTAACTTTATATTTAAAAAACCCAAATTATCACATTCAAAAAGCTTCCCTTCAGAGGCAACAATATCTATTTAGTGCCTCAGTGCTACCAGGGTTTAAATATTTTAGAATTTATTTAGAATATTTGATATTATTGACTATGGACACATCAAAAATTCCCACAGTCTGATATTCAGACCAAGTTCAGGCAGATAGGCAAAGGATGTATCAACAGAATAATATTGTTTAGACACAAAGTTCAGGAAGATGTAAGTATAGAGCGAATCTTCTCTTGAGATAGATAAAATTCTAAAATTATCTTAATCCCACCTGTGAGAATGTCCAAAAAAAGCTAAATTACTGAGAATATAGCCTCTCCAGGTTAACACACTGAACGAGTTACAATAAAAAATATTATTTCCTAAAAATACAAGTTTAAATGTATAAGAATAATCTCTGCTAATATCTTATGTATAATCATAAGTCTGTAATTGTATATTAATATGTTCAGAAGCAAATTATTATTGTTCGAGTTCTAAATGAAGTAGAATATTTTAAGTAATGAAGAAAGTGTGAGCTAATACTATAATAGATTTATTCACAGCATATATATTATGGAAGGAGTTTATGGTAAGCCTGAAATTAAGTTAACAACATATTTTTATTTGAGATAGACTTTTTTGTAAACTTAATAGGAAATTTTTATGTATGAAAATCCTTTTTCCAAATACGCAGAGATGCAGATTATAAAACATTATGCAGATATTCATGTATTTTAGTTCTTTTGAAAGTTAAAAACTTCCATGATTCATGCTATTTTAAGGAGTGGTTTTAATTATTAGTATTTTCTACAAATTTTCTTCAGATATCCTGAACCAACATAATGGTTTTTCAAAATATAAAATGTCTTAGAGAAATGTTTTTGTATGCCTTATTTGCCTGACCTGAATTTTGCTGAAATCATTCATAGGAAACCAAAGACTTTGCTTTGCTTTCTTTTATCTGTTTTTTTTTTCTTCTCATTTTATCATATCAGTAGAAAATACAACAGGAAATTACATCCTTCTTGCTGGAGTAACTGAGGCTGGCAAAAATAAGGCAATATACTTCATTCTACTAAAATCAGTAACATTTAGAGAGGTATCAGCATCTAAACAATATCTATGTTTCACTTTCCTGCCTGAAAACAGTATCTTGTCATCATCGAAAAAGCAGAATTTACAGGTGACAACTATCAGAAACTAAATCAGTCTCTCTTAGGAACTTCAGTTTGTTTCATTACTTATTCATTTATCTTTTAGTTGTTGATGGACCTTTATTTTATTTTATATGTGGTGCTGAGAATCAAACCCAGTGCCTCACACATGCTAGGCAAGTGCTCTACCATTGAGCCACAACCCCAGACCCTTGTTTCATATTTGATCAGAAAAATGTAGCTTTTAGAATGCCACAAATAATTTATCAGATCAAGGTTGGATCATTATTATTTTTTCAAATCAGCTCATGTTTGATTTATTAATCATTTTTAAGCATTTTAAGCAAACTGTTCTCCCTACAAGAAGTCACTGGTTATAAAATGAATAAAATCAACATGATGTCTACTCCTGTTAGGAATCACAGCAATTTTCAAGGAAGATTTAGTTTCATGTAAAGGCTAATAAAAGTGATAGGACACTCAAAATGATAGAATCCAGGACCTGCAAAGGACAGAGAGAGGTCAGTCTCCCAAGTGCCTTTCTGACATGGTTGTTGAGAATCAAAGGTGACAGTGTAGCTACAGAACTTTCAGAAAGTTAAAGGCTTTGGTTTGCTCAGACCTGTCTCCAAAATTCACTGCAACCCACAAGCTTCTAACATGTTACCATCTTGTTCATGCAGACAAAGCCACAGAAAAGACCATGCCAACTCTCCCAGAGCATGCAGAAAGATTCCAGAGTACAGGGACATCAACAAATTCACAAACCATACACTGAAGCTAATTTACTAATAAGGCATGAAATATTGTCATAAATTACTGAAACTAACTGGTACTTGTCCAATTAAATGAACAAACTACAGCCTGCAAGGTAGTGGCCTGAGGCTTTATGGTAGTTGTTTGTTTGCATGCTAATTTGCCAAATTTCGTTAAGCTCTTTGGATCTACTCATTCACCTTATGTTAATCAGCCATGCTCTACAGTACCCATGTTTTTAGCTCTGTTTTTCCAGTCAACAGAATGACCATTTTTAATCACAACAAGCCTCTTTGCGTAAAGAGGCTATGCACAAATTGACAAATATGTAGCTACATCTGCATTAGAGATGATAGAATAGGGCAAATGACATGAGAGTTTAGCTAGGATGTTAAAGACTCTGCACACAAAGACCCATTAGGAGAAAATATGCAGGACTTTTCTGCCCCATTTCCTATCCCCTGACAGAGCTTGATTCCTGACATGGATCAACATGTCAAGCAGGGACAATTCTTTTTAAATGAAAATGGACAAGGAGACAAACAGATATTACGTTTTCAATGAGATCTATGCAGGCTTTCAAATCCAGACCAGAGTCAATGGATGCCCGGTCAATGCCTGCTTTCCTCTGTTCCTCTTGCTCCAGAATAAATATGTGCTGAATGAAGAGCTATTGAAATTTTTTAATGCTAAAATTAATTCAAAGTTGCTCACAGTATACTTCAAAGATATGAATAGTTGAAAGGGGAGAGAAAAACAGTTCTATTGCAAGAATATAAAGAAAAAACAATACCCACTATCATATAATGGCAGATAGAGCCAACAATTGACAAATGTTCAATTAAATTCTTGTCTCCTTCAGATTTGTCTAAGGACTAAAGATTATTATAAACATTTAATGGTATTAGAATTCAAAATCATAGAAGATTCCTTTGCATATATTTATACTTCTATTTAAAACAGAAATGAGTGTAATAAATTCTCAATAATATAACAATAATTGTTAATATAAAATTATAGCTCTTTTCCAACCAAGGTAGCTCTTAAGAATGTACTGAGAATGAATTCCATTATTCTTTGATCTTATTTTTTCCACACTTGGGTCATAGTTTCAAATCTGCTTGTAAATATGGATTGACTGCATCCTCCACATATTCTTACATCAAGAACTTCAAACAGGGGCTGGGGTTGTGGCTCAGCGGTAGAACGCTTGTCTAGCACGTGCAAGGTCTTGGGTTCAATCCTCAGCACCACATGGATAAAATAAAGGTATTGTGTCCAACTACATTAAAAAAAGAACTTCAAACGGTGGTGTTGAGAATGGCAGTGAAGAAGAACCTTGACAGCTTGGCATCCAGGACCCTGCTGATATGTGCCACCAGCCACTTAAACATCCTTTCACATGTTGACAGGGCATCAAGAGTGTAGATTATCTAGAAATCACATCCTAAACACTTTATCATCTGACAGAAGTGCTCATTTTAATCCTGGGCATTCTCTATGAGCAATCATCTTCTAGTCAACTTAGAATGCATTTACTAACCTGTGGTTTTCATGTTCTGCTGAATATAACAAGTGAAAAGAAAGAAAGAAGCAAGTGAGGGAAAGAGGAAGAAAGCACAAGGGTAGGAGAAAGTAGTGAGCAAGCTTGCTGCCTCCCTACTAAGAGCATAGGTGGGAGAAATTATATTCCTAGTAATAAAGAGCAAAATATGCTGGGACAGGGTCCTCTAATGGCAATGTGCTCTAATGCTTTGCTACTCAATGTGTTCTAAGACCATCAGCCTCAGGATCACTTGGAACTCATGAAAGATGCAAACTCTAAGCCCAGTCCTAGACCTATAGATTCTGTACTCTAACCCTCATTCCAGATGCTTCCTGTTGTCAAAAACTCTCTTTGAACAAACTGTAATCAGGCTTCTGTGATCTTACCTTACTTGTCCTGCCTTCTGCCTGCTTAGCTCAGTTGCATCAAGAATCCTGCTAAATTGTTGAGCACAGTGCACAGGCCTATAATCCCAGCAACACAGGAGGCTGAGGCAGAAGAACTGCAAGTTCAAGGCTGGCCTCAGCAAAGGTCCTAGGCAACTTAGCGAAACCTCATCTTAAAATAAAACAGAAAATAGAAAACAGGGATATGTATCAGTAGTAAAGCACCTCTGGGTCCAATCCCCAGGACTTAAAAAAAATAAAAAATAAAAAAAGCAAAGCAAAGCAAAAAGAATTCCGCTAAATTGCTTCAGGGAAGATATCCCCATCCATGATATCCAATTGTGTTCTTCATGGCCTATATGGCATGTGTACATTCTTAGTCTACCTTCAGCAAGAAGCCTGTTAGGCCAGCATCAGCAAGAACAGCTCTACCCTTTAGGCTTCTCTATGATTTTCCATCCACCGCCCTTTGCTCAATTCCAGTACAATCATCCTCTTGTCCTGACTGTATTGGAATTGAGTCAATATCTGTATTGTAAAAGTCCTGAAGAAAAATCTTCCTTACCATTTTAACAAGTGTCATGAATTTTTTTTTCTTTAACACTACACACAGCAAAGGTTGGCTATTTATAAGTATGGTAGGTTAGAAATTTGCAATTCCTAGACTTTGCTCAGTTGCTACTGTTGCAGCTACATACAAATTGTATAACCCATGGCAAATGACCTACCTTTTCTGGGATGCAGTACTTTCTTCCAAATAATGAACTTTAAGGTTTTTTTCTAGCCTCGGCTTCTAACTCTTCATTATATTAGTTCCTAGAGTTGCTCTCATCACCCTAAATGGAGAGTGGCCTTTGGTAGCATCATTCTGATTCAGATTTCCTACTGTCAAAGTGAGGCCGCATGACCCTTCCTTGGAAGGCTAAGGCAAAGGCTCTCATGAAACCTATAGGAGACACATCCAATCTCTGTGCCTGAATGATGCCACAGGAATGCAAATCCAGCTTCCACAATGCAAAAGTGCTGTTGTTGTAGCAGGTTTCTGACAGACTCCAAGTAGGAGTGAATTTCAGGGATACTCTCCAAGCCTGGAAACAGAATGTACCCCAAAGTGCAACTAGCAAAACAGGCCTATCACATGCCTCCTTCTGCCCAGGAGAGAGCACACAGCAGGGCCATTTGGTGTCTGGTGGTGATTTAGTTGTGAGTCACCTACCCTGATGGTTATCTTGTGTCATTCCCACAGGAATCCATAAGCTGGATGGCATCAGATTTTCATGATGAGCATTAAGAGGGTACAAATAAAGCATCAAGAAGATTTTCATCCTGTTGACACCAAGGAAAGCAGTCTGTCTACAGCAGTCAGTTTGAAACTTTAAAAAGAACACGAATCACTTGCTCACCCCATTTTCATTTCCTAAATGCTTGAGAAGCTGTTTGAACAGGTGTGGGGAGTGGCAGAGAAACACAGGAACAAAGTCTGGAAATGCAGGCAGAGGGAGATGTCGACAGTACGATGTCTGCTGAATGAATTGATGAAACCCCTAGGTCAATATGCTGGCTGGCTAAGGAATCACCATAATCTTTTTCATCATTTTCTGTCCAATGAAGAAGCAAGAAGGGAAATATTATACTTCCATTTTTCAGGAGGAAATGGACCCATTTCTTGGCATTTAAAAGATAACCTTATAGAAGATTTTGATTACTGCAGGGCAATAGTTCAGGAAAAAAAAAAATAGAAAAACAAAGAAATGAAGTCAAATGTTAAAGTTCATTGCCTTTTTAATCTATAACATAATGACATATGCATATCTCAGGTTTTTGTCAGAGATCCAGTGAGTCAGAGAATGTAAACTTACAGAGCACGGCACTTGGAATTGGTATCCAATGTTGGCTCCCCTTTCCCATTTCATTTCCCCTGTATCACTTCTCATCCTCACCCCAGCATTTACTAGCTGTGTCACCTTGTGCAGTGACTCTTTAAGAGTTACTGTATTCAGCTGTAAAACAGAAATATTAATAAGACATACTTTAAATGGTTGCTATTAGATAGGATATGATAATCCACACACATCTCTTAGCACAGTAGCCATAGTTAAGTACTTGGCAGACACTGATTACAAGTATTATTGTTGTGTCATCATTATCAATCTTTTCTAAAATCAAATATCTTATTTCTAATAGATGTAGAGCTATCATGAAATTATAAAATACTTGATAATCATGTTTAATAGCTCTCAACTTGGGAGCAGCCCACTTGGAATGGGGAGGGCATCTTCTGGCTGCCATAATGACTGAGAAAGCTACTGGCATTTAGTACCTGGGGGCCAAGGATGTCAAACATCTACAAAGTGCCCTATTCTCTCATTCATGAAAAATTTCCCATCATAGATGCCAAATGCCTCCCCATGGAGAAACAAAAAGTCATTCAACCTCTTCACTGTGGAGCTCAGAGATGTGAAGATAATTGACCAAGGTATTAGAGTGAGGTAGAATTAGAGCTAGGACTAAACTTTATATAGTGTTAACACTGCAGGAATTTTCTCCATCTTTTGCAATTGTCATCAACAAAGCATACTTGTCTCTGTTCTGAGCAGTGAATATTTTCTCTATAAAGTCTGTTAAATTCCTAAGAAGAGCCTTATAGTATGCTCACTGTAACTCTAGGAGAGAAAGAGGTTTATGTTTTATGTTGAATAATAATAGACTAGCTTGCTTTACCTATTACAGGCTGGACTGGTAACTGAGTCCCCTAGAATATAATATTTAAGGGATGAAAATTTGATTTCCATCCTCTTATGGGCTCATTAGTTTTATAAAGAGAAATGTCCCATTCTATCACCATCATAGGTCATGCATATACATGTTATGGTGAATATCTATGAAATCAGGAAACGGCCAAACCTCCCTAACTCCAATGCTGAGAAATAGGTCAATTATTGTTCTGTGGAACATGATTCAAGTTCCACTCAGGGTGGCCATTTTTACATTGGAGATTACCTACTGGTTGCAGAGCACTGTGTTAGATGCCAGGGTAATGAGATGAATTAGACACAGACCAAGGCCTCAAAAAGGCTAGGTTACCAGGAAGATAAAAACGTAGGCAATTAGTTCAATATAGTAAAATTAGTATTGTGGTAAAATTAGAATTATTGGTTTATAGAGTAAGCTAATCTTACTGTAATAAAAATTAATAAAATTGATTTTGATTATAATTTTTATGTTATAAATAACATGGACATTGTATGGCAATATGTAAATCAATGGATGTGTAACTGATGTGATTCCGCAATCTGTATACGGGGTAAAACATGGGAGTTCATAACCCACTTGAATCAAAATGTGAAATATGATATATCAAGAACTATGTAATGTTTTGAACAACCAACAATAAAAATTAAAAAAAAAATAACACGGACACATCAGATACCTTAAGAAAAGAGTTTATTATAGTCAAAATGACTATTTTCTACCACAATTATGTACATTCATCTATCTTTTTTTCAGGTTTGATATGTATGCAGAGAAAGACATCTGAATGTCACCTGAATACTAGCTGTATGTCCTTTGGAATATTACTGAGATTCTTTTAACCTCAGTTTCCCCAACAGGAGAAACACAGGTATTCCTGCCCTGATTCCTTCTGAGTATTTTAAGAATGAAAAATGATCAGACTTGTGAATACTTCACCAATATTATACATGACAGTGAAGGCTATCACTTCACCTTGCTAGTCCCTCCTCAAGGAGGCTCTATTTCTCAGTCCCCTGTAGCTAAAAGGACAATTTGACAAATTCTCACCAATGGAATGTTAGTGAAAGTAATGTCACCTCTACCCCAAGCAGTTGGGCTGGGTAGACTTTCTCTACAAATTATCTTTTCTACCTTCAGCAACTTCTGACCAAGTGTCCCAGAAAGCATAACTACAAAATGGAGATGACTATACACATTTTCTGGGACTTGGTACGAGAAATATTTTCACTGTCACTGAGGTTTTAGTGTATTACTGTAGCATGGCCTATATCAGATTAATCTATACAGCAGATATAAATTGATATTTTGAAAGGTACCAGCTTACATAATTGGTATCATTAGCTAGTAGCCCTGGGAACATTTACGGCAAGCAGGCAAACCTCAAGATGAGCAGTCCTCAGCAAGTTCACTATTCTGTCATTGTAACATTGTCCTAGATGCTAAGCAAAACCTACAAGACCTTCCATCTCTCATTTCCAACACTTCCTCCCTTCAAATACTGACTTCAGCCTATGTATTAAGCCCCTTCCTCAATTGTCAGGTCACCATGTGTCTGTTACACTAATGAAGTCAATGTGCCAAATAGATGAGGAATGCCAATTTGTTATTTTTATTCATATCAGAAACCAACAGTTTTGAATGCACCATAGCTACAAACAAGGTGCTGATCACAAGTGAAATATTTGCCTGTATCTACAAAGAGAACAAAGAGACATGTTACCTAAGGCAAGACTGTCAAAACATGTATTTCAGACTAGAGAGAATCTTAGCATAGGGTCAGTTACTGTCCCATGCTTCATAAATAAACACATTTGGAATACTCATCACAGTAGCTATTTCATGCTTCTTAATATAAGCTTTCATTGTTGACAATCTCAGTAGTTGAGAATATACAATATTTACACAAATAGTACAAGATCAAATAATTATAATGTTCTTGAAATATCACCTTACCTGTTCTACATTTTGACTTCTGGTAACATTCATTACCAACTTTGGTGCTGAACCAAGCCCTTCATCAACTCAAAGTAGTTAGTGCCCTTGAAGAAAGCAGATTTGTTAGCACCTGGTCATAAGAAAAGAAGGAAGGGAAGAAGGGAGAGAGGTAAAGAATAAGTGAGGGAGTAAAAATCTATTCCATTATAGCCAAACACATTACATATTACTACATCAATGTAGTGAGATAAAATTTAAGCTTGAAATAAATGCCTGAATCCTAAATGCTTAAAGGAATCTATTTCTTGGAGATGCAAATCAAAACCACACTGAAATGCCACTTCACACCCACTATAATGGCTATAATCAAAAAGACATAGACAATAACAAGTGTTGACAATGATGAGAAATTAGAACCCCTGCACCCTGCTGGTAGGAATGCATGGTGTGAACACTATAGAAAACAGTTTGACAATTACAAATTAAACACAGAATTACTAAAGGACACAGCAATTTTTCTCTTAGGTATGTTTCCAGGGAAAATGAAAACACATGTTTACACAAAAAATTATATGAATGTTCCTACTAATATTATTCATAATAGTCAAAAATAGGGGAAAATGTCAAGTGATGAACAGATAAACAAAATGTGATATATTTAAACAACGGAATAATATTCAGGTCTAAAAGGGAATGAAATAATGACGTATTATGCTATGATATGGCTGAAACTTTAAAACATTACACTTCTTGGAAGAAGAAACAAAAGGCCCCATATTGTAGGATTCCATTTTTATGAATTGTCAAGAATGAGAAAATCCACAGAGACAAAATGTAGTTTTGTAGTGACAAGATGCTGGGGAAAGTAGTAATTACTAATGAGTACAGGGCTTCTTTAGGAGAGATGAAATGTCCTGAATTATATGGTGGTGATGGTTGTACAACCTTGTGAATACACTAAAATTCACTGAAATACACACTTTAAAAGGGTGAATTTTATGATATATGAATTATTTCCCAATTTAAAATAGAATTGATTTCTTGATACTAGCCCTTTCCTAACAAGAACTATTTCTAGGTATATGCTTACAGATTCTTTGAATGAAACAGGGACTTAGGTTGTGAAATTTGATCATTCAAGACAACCACCACCAATCAACACAAGTCAGGACACTTGCCCAGATCTATCAAAAACCCTTTCTTTTCCTCTGAAGTCTGTTTACTCCATAGTGCCCTCTGCTGCCCAACAGGAATACAGATGTTGCACTGAATATTTTCTAAAACAAAACTTCAATTTTCTAAAGAAGTAGGAAGGATAAATGTTGTCAGAAGAAAACATAAATAGGTCTGTATTCCATTAGGGGTTTAAAAAATGAAAATTATATGAAAGAATGCTACAGGCAAAAAATTATAAACATATTTCAAATTGTTGATTTCAGTTATGAAACAAAATGAATATTCCACTCCTTTGGCACCTCTCTGGTATGCCTTCCATTTTAATTAAATTCTGAGATATGCTAGTATATCTTACATAGTAATTCTGTAAAATGTCTTACAATGCAAGATGAGGCAGTTTTTCATTAGTGCACTAAAAAAGAAAAGAAAAGAAAAAGGTAGATGTAAGGGAGATGGAAAAGGTTGATCAATGGGTCCTAAGTTACAGTTAGATAGGAATAAAAAGCTCTGGTGTACTACTGCACAGTAGGGTGACTAGGGACAACCATTATGTACTCTACATTTCAAAAATCTAAAAGGAAGTATTTTGAATGTTTTCACCATAAAGAATTGACAGATGTTTGAAGAGATACACATAATTAATCTGACTGAAACATTACATGGTGTATCAGAGCACTGTTACTCCAATAATACTGTACATTTTTGCTTTTTATGAATATTAAATATATTTTTGTAAAAAAAAAAAAAAAAGAAAGAAAGAACTCCAGGTAGCAGGGACAGCATAGGCAAAATCCTGGAGCTGTGAAACAAGGCACTCTCTTATCGTTTCACTTATGAGCTCTTCCTTTTTAAAAACTAAAATTAGCCGTTATTCTGTTTAAAATTTTTTTGTCTTTTGGGTTTCCAAAGCAATACACGTTTATTTCAAGTATTAAAATGATACAGAAATGAATAAGTGCATAGATATTGTTTTCTTATGTAAGTGCTAGACTAAATCATACTTGTTCTTTTGGAACATGTTTCTAAGTCAGTACATGTAATCAAGTGCATTTTACTATAGCCTCATCTTTGGATATTTAGTGTCACATTGTTCAAAATAGGTGGTATGATAGCTTAGTGATTAAAGGGGTAAGCCCTGGAGTCACATGAATCCCAGAGATGCATCTTACTGTGTAACATTGGGTAAGTGCTTAACTGTTCTGGTCTCAATTTCCCTCTGTGTATTGTAAGGATCAAAAGAATACATATCTACTTCTTGTGATTGCTGTGACGAATTAAAAAGTTGACATTTGCAAACTATTTAAAATGGTGTCTGATGCAGTAAGTTCTTTAAATGTGAGCTCATATTACCAGAAAGTATTTAATCAGGATTGACAGTATCTATGCTATTTTCATTTTTTTTTTTTTTGCATGTTTTAGCTTCTAAAGAAACTTCCAAGACAAGTTTTGAATTACTTTTACCCTCTATTATATTTGGGCTCTCCTCTTTCTTACCTACCACCACCCAACCAGTGTATACTAATGGTGACTGTAAGGGGCAGCACAGAATGTGGGTGGTAAAGTCCAGTGGAGGAACTTCTAGGCCAGACCCAAAAGGAGCCATTACAGATTTTCTTTCTGCATAGAGGCCTTACTAGGAAGGCAAATACTAAGCAAAGACTGGGAAAGAAAGCAGCAAGATTAGGAAGTAAGGAAACAGTAAGTTAAACGGTGGAGGCCCGAGTCAGAAACCAGGGAATGAATGCAGGTCAGAAACAAAACCAGAGACAAACCTGTGGACAGAAAACTCAGAAGAATTCTTTGGGCACCACATTTTTGATGTACCTTCTTTGGGGAGATACTTCACTGTATCTACGGTTCTCATCAGCCTGTGGCTACGAATGAGATTGTGTTAATAATAATGACAACTCACAAGTCTTTCTACCCTTCATGCTCATACACAGAACTTTGCCTTCGACTCCCAAACTCTCCCTGGACCATTTCTGGGAGTCAGGAGACTAAGAAAAGAAAACAGAATATATATATATATATATATATATATATATATATATATATATATACACACACACACATACATATATACACACACATATATATGTATGTATATATACATAGCTGTGCACACACACATGTGTATATCTGTATATATACAAGTATGTATTTGTATACATATACCACCATGCCTGGCCTCAGGCCTTTTCATTTGAGACAGGTTCTCACTGTGTTACTGAGGCTGGCTTCAATGATATATGTATACATATCATTTCCTGAGCAATAATCCTAAACAGGGAACAAGTTTAAAACAAAGAAAAAACAACTAGAAAGCTACATGTCATTTATATTAGCAACATATATCCATTTCCTTTGTTTGGACCATTGAAATTCTCACAGGGGTTTTAACAGCTTGAAATGTTTGGTAAGTTATTAACTAAAAATCAATATTTTATTTGCATACATTTCTACGAACATACTTAACTTGATGTCAATTTGCAGTGTCAATGGCTTGGGTCCTCAGCTGCTATTGAGACAGAAGAGGCCAGGCTGTGGAGAGTAGAGAAGGGGCAGTCAAAGTCATAAAGAGGGCAAGCACAATCATTTTAACAACACTAACATGTTAAAACAGTTCCTGTGTCTAAGAACCCATAATCCACTGGCACCCACAGTGGGCAATTGAAATATCAAGAGGCCACCAAAGAAGCATATCAACTTCTCCTTACGTGGCTGTAAAAGGAGGAGCACTGAAGGACTTAAAGCGCACTCTTGCCCCTGCTCCAGGAGTTCTGAGTCTCTTTCTCACTTTGCTTTAAAATAAAATTCCTGCTTGCTTACTTACCTCAGCGTTAGAGGTATTCATTCTTTAACTGCATAAACCACAAACCTGGTCCCAACTCTTGTTGGTAACACTATAAAACTTTCAAAATTTAAAATATATTTGGGAAAATAAATAGAAAATTAAAATAGAACAAACATACCCATCCTATGCTGAGATGTTCCTGTTAAAGGTGCCAGGTTTGGGGACAAAAGCCCTATTATTTCAAGTCAGAATTTAATGAGTTAGAATTATAGGCTTTTTAAATTGGAAAAAAAAGTATAAAAAGCATCTAATCCAATATGAAAATACTTGAAAAGGGAAAATGCAACAGTATGCCTGGTCAATCTGAGTGGAGACAAACAAGTACATAGTGGCTGTCCAGGCAACAGATAAGGGAAAAAAAAAAGTTGGTTTTATAAGCTTTGGAAACAGTCAGATGGATAATATAGGTAATAACCGTCTCAAAGATTAGCTTCTCACACCCAGAGTTGCTTTCTTTTTTCCTGTGTTAAGGCATAACTTTAAAGCTATTTTCATCCACAAACAAAATAAACCAAATTCTTTGTATAGTATCTCACCTTAAGTTTTAACAGAAATAGCATCCAATGTTACAGGATTATTTCTCATCCACTCCAGGGATAGTTGAGTAGGTACAGACTGAACCACATTGGATTTTTCCCAGAGGTTTACACTAAACATCATAATATATGTTCTGTTTTGACTGGGCAGAAAATAGTCATGGTCATAATGTTCTGAAAAATGTTTATAATTATATAATCAAGACAAAGTACAAATTTACGGGTAAAAAGTCCATTTGGCATTCACAAAATATTGTTTTAAACCTAGTAATATCTGGAAATACATTTTCATCATGTTCCTAAAGAGGCTTATAAAATTCTCACCAATAAGTACCATTAGGACTTAATGAATGATCCCATTGACATTATGAATGAACCCATGGCTTTTAATTAGGTTTTAACTACAGGTTTAACCATAGATTTCATTCAGCAGCAGCATCTTACCCAGGAGTGGGTAACTTGGCACAGTGGTTCTCTAATGTTGATGTGTATTAGAGTAGCCTGGAAAGCTGATAAAGGACCTAAGGATGAGCCTCACTAGAATAGGTTAGACCCTGAGACTATAGGTTTATCAGGTTACCTACATGATTCTGAAATACTTCTTTTTTATTTCTCCATACTGGGGACTGAACCCAGGGACATTTTACCACTGAGCTACATCCTCAGCCCTTTTTACTTTTTAAATTTTATTTTATTTTTTGGGGTGCCATAGATTGAATTTAGAAGCACTCACCTACTGAGCCACATCTCCAGATCTATTTTGTATTTTATTTAGAGTAAGGGTCTGAGTTGATTAGCACCTCTCTTTTGCTGAGGCTAGCTTTGAACTTGCGATCCTCTGTCTCAGCCTCTGGAGCTGCTGGGATTATAAGCGTGAGCCACAATGCCCAGCCTCAGCCCTTTTCATTTGAGACAGGTCTCACTATATTACTGAGGCTGGCTTCAAATTTGCAATCTTCCTGCCTCAGCCTCTCAAGTAGCTGGGATTAGAGCTGTGCAACCCCCCTCCACTTCTGATACCCAGAAAAGTTCCAGGACAATGTCGTTATTTCAATGGACTGCAATCTTGCCCACCTACTGGGATCACCTAGAAAGTTGTAAAAACAAATACTGATACCTGCATCCTACAACCGGAGACATCAGAGACATTTTCTTGGATCTGGGTGATCCCTGCACTTCAGGCATTTGTCTTTCAGGAGATTCTGGTATATAGCCAAAAGTGCAAACTTTCAACTGGAGATGGGTAGTCAGATTTGGTAAGTGCATTTGGAAGTCAAGAAGATGGAGAAATGAAGTACAACTTCACCTAAAATCTGCTAAAGAGAGAAATGCGAGAAGCATTGTTTTCCAACTTTATAATTCTATCTCAGTGCAGTCCCATCTGTAAATAAGGAGATAAAAATGAAAGGAACAATGTCAGTTTTATCGATCTAAAATCTGGCTAATCTGAATTTATGATAATGACATTCAGTATCTCATGGAGGGTTAATGATTTCTGAGCTGTTCACATTTCATTAATTTATTGAACAAAGTTTTAGTGGGTACTTTGCAATGTACGAAACTTGGTGCTATGTGCTATGGAAGATGGATAAGCCAGAAAAAATTCCCTGGTATCAAGGAGTTTATCAACCATGAGAGTAAATAAAACACAAGTATAAATTAGCTGTCAGTGAAACAAATGCATAAGACACAGAAATCAAGTGAAAAACTCTTCTAGAAGAGGAGATTCAAAAAGGGAAGATTCAAAAAGAAGCAACATTTAATTTGAGACTTGAAAGGTTTTGATGGGTAATTGTGGGAGAACAAGAATTTCTGAAATACAACGTTGAAATCATAAGGGTGGAAGAATTTGAGGTATGGTCAAAGGAGAGGTTATAATCCAGATTGTACCATGAAAATCTAAGAAAAATCAGTAATGTCTGGTTGTGATCTGAGGCAGATTGTACCATGAAAATCTAAGAAAAATCAGTAATGTCTGGTTGTGATCTGAGACCACATTAAGGTATCAGTTAAGTAAGAGAGGAAATGTTAAAGATACTTTAAGCAGATAATAATATAGAGTTATGCTTCAAAATAATTTTCTGGAAGTGTGGAAGACAGACTACTATGGGAAGAATTTAAAAGTATAGTCGGTGAACCTGTTGCAGAAGGCCAAAATGCAAGATGTTGATGGTCTAAACAAGTAATGCGAAAGGGAAAATAGAGACTGAGAAACATGACTAAGACCTTTTCTGTCTATGAAGTAGAAAGATGAACAATATCACGAACATGGATAGGAACTCAGGAAGAAGACAAGAATCTGGAGAAGAAGCTGTGCTGAGTTTTAGCCATGCAGAGAATATTCAATAAGAAGTTAGAAAGTGGGGGGTGAAAGTCAAAGAGGTAAAGGCTAGGACTGCACTTTGGGTGTGATACTCTCCCCTCTCTCCCCTCATCTCCATCTGCCCAGCTCCTTCAATTTTTTTTTTCTGAAACAATTAGCTGCAAAAAATTATCAAAGCTTATTATATTAAGAGCCTTTAGTGGAATATCCAAGATGTTTGAATAGAGGTGCCCAGGACTCACCTCCTCCACACAGAAGAAATACTACTGTATTTCAAGGAGAATGAGGAAGGAGAACACTAGAACACAGCATGAATGTGACAGGAACCTGAAATGGCATAGAAACTCAGGTTGGCAGCATAGAGAGCAACAAAATGCACTGCAACTGTGACTGCGGCTCCCACACAGCAGGATCTCCATGTAGTCAAAAGGTCAGCAGGAGAGTTCCAGTGACCCCCATTATCACTGTGGACCTGGAGTCCTACCTACAAGGGAATTCTGTAATTCTCACAGTACTGTTTTGCTACATAGAATTCACATTGGATACTTGCAACCCCCAGAGCCCAAGCCACAATAGCACAGCAACATCTTGAGAAAGGAGACATTGCTAGAGTCCATCCCATCACAGGTACCAGCAGTCACTGCATCCCCCATTCTTGGGACCCCACAATCATTCCACCACACTCACCCAAAAGGCTGGAACCTCACAAATACAACTAAGTTTAACCATGCACTTGTAGCCCTGGCACCCGAGTCTAGAAAGTGCTCTGCACTCCAGGAAACAAGTAGGCTAGCACAGCAGACAGGCTGACCCCACCAGTGAAATTGACAAGCATTCCCCTTGGGCTTGAGGACAATATCCCTATATCTTTGTCCCAGGCCTGGTGCCTCAGATGCCACCAGAGTTATCAGCCCTCCTTTTGGGGGCCTAAGGACATGTCCTACCAGAGCCCATGGCCTCAGCATTGTGAAGTCCATGGTCAGACACTCTGGTGCAAATAGCAATTATCACCATGGGGACAGAGGACACACCCCTCCACAGACATTACCTCTAGCATTGTGGATACTACTATTGCCATTAGCATTCACTTCAATGGGACCTGAGAGCATGCTACTCTGCAACCAACCCGCTCTTCCCCAGCATTGCAGCTACTGCTGCCAGAGGGTACACTGACTTTGTTACTCATTCCCCGGGCAGAGCCTGAAAATATGTCCTTCATGTGGCCCATACCCCTGGCATTGCCAGAATTATCATCAGTACTTGTCTCTTGGGGGCCTACGTTGATGTCCACTGTAAAGTTTCACCACTATTTCCACAAACAACTGCAGTCTAGATCCTGAGAAAATTAGACACCACTGACATTGATTCTATCTGAAGAAATCACAGAGAGGCTACAATTCTGTGCCTACTCAGAAACAAAGCCAAATGAAAATGTCTTTCCCCATGAAAGCTATTTCATAAAATTGGGAGAGTCGATGCACAGATATCAACATAGAGTTACAAGAAGATGTAAAAGCAAGGAAGCATGACACCTCCAAAGAAACAAAATAATTTTCCATAAACAGACTGCAACATAGAATTTACTTAAAGCCTGAATAGATTTTAAAAAAATAATAATCCTATGGAAACTCTGTAAGATGCAAGAGACTATCATTAGACAATTCAATGAAATGAGGAAAATGATTCATGATATGGATGAGAATGATGGGATAGAAATCATACCCCAAAAAAGAACCAAACAGAAACCTTGGAGCTGAAAAATTCACTCCATGAAATAAAAAGTAATTATCGAGAGTTTTAAAGAGAGTACACGAAGGAAAAAGAATTTCTGAAGTTGAAGAGAGGTCTTTTGAAATAGCCCAGTCAGGAATCAAAGGAAAATATAAGGAAGAACAGAAGAGAACCAGGGAGGAGGAGAGAAAAGGGCAAGAAAGAAGAAAGAGGATGAAAAAGCCCAAGAGACTTCTGGGACACCATTAAGTGAACAAATATCTGCCCTATTGGGATTTCAGAATAAAAGGGGAAAGTCTTTAAAAATCTACTTAGGAAATGATATCTAAAATATTCCAAGAGGTATTGACATCTAGATCCAGGAAGCTAAACAACAACAACAACAACAACAAACAACCCCAAACCTAAGCAGGCTCAACCATGAAAGACCCTCTTTGGGGCAAATTATAATCAAATTGTCAAATCCAGAGACAAAGAGAATTTTTAAAACTGCAAGAGAAAAAGATTCAAGTCACATATAAGGAAAGCCCTATTATTCTAACAGCAGATTTCTTAGCAGAGACCTTAAAGGCCAGAAGAGAATGGGATGATATATTCAAAGGCCTGAAAAAAAACACTGCCAACGAAGAATACACTACTCAGCAACGCTACCTTCAGAAATTAAGGTGACATACAGTCTTTCCCATACAAGCGAACACTGAGGGAATTCTTTTTTTTTAAATTTTAATTTTAATTCTTTTAGTCATACATGACAGCAGAATGCATTTTGACACATAATACATACATGGAATGTACATACATCAATCATATTGTCTATTCTATTCTGCTGCCCTTCCTATCCCCCCTAATCCTCCCCTCCTCTCCCATCCTTTCTCTCTATCCAATCTAATGTGACACACTTTTTTCTTTTTCTCATTACAACATCAGATATGCATTCTGTATAACAATGAGGTTCTCCTTCCATCTTCCGTGCAACTCCCCTTCTCCCTCTTTTTCCCTCCCACCTCTCTTCCCTATTTAGTGGTAGTCTTCTTCTCATGCTCTTCCTCCCTATCCCATTTTGAGTCACCCCCCTTATATCAGAGAAGACATTCGGCATTTGTTTTTTAGGGATTGGCTATCTTCACTTAGCATAATCTGCTCTAATGCCATCCATTTGCCTGCAAATGCCATGATCTTGTTATTTTTTAGTGCTGAGTAATATTCCATTGTATATTAATGCCACATTTTTTTAATCCATTCATCTATTGAAGGGCATCTAGGTTGGTTCCACATTCTAGCTATTGTGAATTGTGCTGCTATAAACATTGATGTGGCTGTGTCCCTGTAGTATGCTCTTTTTAGGTCTTTTGGGTATAGTCCGAGAAGGGGAATAGCTGGGTCAAATGGTGGTTCCATTCTTGAGGGAATTCTTCATCACTACAACAACTTTCTAAGATACATTTAAAGGAGTGCTACATTTGTAAGCAAAACATTGGTAACTACCATAGTAAAGCAGAGGCAAAAGAGTAAAACTCACTGGTAGACAAAACAAAAAATGAACAAGAACAAAAACGTCTCATTATAGAAAACTACCAAATCACAAAGATAAATAAGAAGAGAGATAGGAAAGAACCAAAAAAATAGAGAAAACACTCAAGAAAACTATAACAAAAATGGCAGGAGTAAGTTCCTACATATCCATACAAGCTGAATGGAAATGGATTGAATTTTCCAATCAAAGGAAATAGAGTGGCCAAATGAATTTGAAAAAAAAACAAAAAACAAAAAACAAAACAAGACCAACTATATGTTGTGCCTACAAGAAACTCACTTCACTGGTGAAGATATACATAGATTTAAACTGAAGGGAGGGGAAAATATTCTATGCAACCTGAAAACAAAAGTGAGCCAAAAAAAACAAAACAAAACAAAATACTAAGTCAAAATCTTTTAGGAGAGAAGGAGTATATAATGATAAAAAGATCAAATCAGTAAGAAGAAATTATATATACACACACACACACATATATACACACACATACACACACACACACACATATATATGATGTTTTATATATACACACACAAACATATATATATACACACACATATAATGTACATATACATGTATCCCAAATACCCAAGCATCCATACATAAAGCTAATACTATTGCAGCTAAAGAAAAAAACTAGATGCCAATACAATAAAATTTGGAGAGTAGTTATAGCAAAAATCCTGCAACTAGAATGTGTTCACATACTCCAAGAAGAACCAAATGGCCAGCGAGGGCTGCATGTAAAGGAGTAAGAGAAAATGGCAGAAGATGGAATTAAAAGGATTTAGAGAAATATCACAGATGACAAGGAGGCTATCACTAAGGGTTGGGTTGTATTTACAGTAAGGTGGAGACACGGTTGGGTGTACAGCAGAGGAGAGGCATGGTCTGATTTACACTGTGAAAGAATTGATGCTGGCTCCTATGTGCAAAAGAACCTACCATCGATGAGGGTGGAGGCAGGGGGATCAGTAAGGAGGCAACTGCAATAATGTGGAAGAAAATGATGGTTCAAGTAGGTGGTAGCAGTGGACATGGTCATGGAGAGAAGTTACGAGTTGGGGTTTGTTTCAAAGGCAGAAGCAGTAAGAGAGGAGTTCAGGATGACGCTACAGTGATCCACTTGACACCTTCTTAGGAAGCAGAAATGAAGAGCTGGTAGCAAGAGCGCTGAGATATTTTGTTCTACACATTGAGTTGAAAAGGTAACCTAAGAAATGAGAATCGAAAGGAGAGAGACAGGATTCAATGTTTGAGCTTCGCATCCCCACAGCATGTAAACATTGGGACGATGACAACACTTTGGTAAAGAACCTGAGGAGCCACTATGGACACTGAATGACATTACTTACTTCATTTGCTCATCTGTGTCTTCTTTGTTAATGATCTGCCTCCTTTTTGTAATAAAAACAAATCTTCAAAGGACTTTCTTTCAATGCATGGAAAAAGAAAACAATGACAACAACAACAAAATAAGTCACCATAAAAGCATCTATTCCCATGTTCCTGTATAAAGCCCTCACACTCCCTCCACATCACCTCCCTGACTGCACTCCTGCCTGTACTCAAGTACCCTCTTCTCTGAGGGGACATCCTAACCAAACTACGTACGAGAAGCTCCTTCTCCTTTTACTCTGCATTGGCGTCTTTTCACTATTATTTCACACTTATTTGTTCATTGTTTATGTTCCACACAGACAAGGCAGGGACAATATCTTGTTCATAGATGTATCCTCAGCAGCAAGAATAGTCCTCAGTACAGACTGGCCTCAAAAACTACATATTAAATAACAAATGGACAAACAATCCAGTTAATAATGGGCCAAGGATGTGAATAGACATTTCTCAGAAGAATATAAATAAACTGCCAATAAGCACTGAAAAGATGGTCAATATCAATAATCGTTAGGGAAATACAAATCAAAATGACAATGAGATACTTCTGTCCATCCATTAAAATGACTATTATAAAAAACAAAAGGAGGGACAAATAGTTATCCATATGTAGAATGAGACTAGATCTTTATTTCTCACTCTGCATAAAAATCAATTTAAAAATAGATCAGATAACTAGGAATTAGATCAGAAACAAAGGAACTTCTAGAAGAAAACATACAGTTAACACTTCAGCATAGAGGCACAGGCAATGACTTTCAATAGGACTCCTAAAGCTCAGGAAAATAACAACAAGAATTGATAAATGTGATGGCATCAAATTAAAAAACTTCTTTACCGAAAAGGAAATAATGTGGAGACAGAACCTACAGGATGCAAGAAAATTTTTCCTAGCTACTCTTCTGACAGAGGATTAATATCCAGAGTATATAAAGAACTCAAAAAACTTAACACAAAAAATCAAAAGACCTGATTAATAAAGGGGCAAATTAACTAAACAGACACTACTCAAAAGAAAAAATACAAATGGCCAATAAATATATGAAAAAATGTTCAACATCATTAGCAATTAGGGAATTACGAATCAAAACTACCCTGAGATTTCATCTTACTCCAGTCAGAATGGTAGCCTTGAAGAAAAAAAACAAAACAAAAAACAGAAAATTGGACTGCACAGTTATCACTGTAGAATATTTTTGCCTTTGGTGAAACGTGATATTTGTTACACTACACAGTTTTAGTTTCTTATCCAAAATAGTCCTACCTTTTAATGCCACAAAATATTTTCTGTCTACTTTCTTAACAGCAAAATTAAATCAGTTCATTAGTTATCAAACAAAAAAGCATACAACAATAATAAATGCTGGAGAAAATGAACACTGACACTGTTGGTAGCATTATAAATTAGTACAACTGAAGCCAGATTTAAAGATAGGTAGTTAGTGTAGTTATAGAAATCAGTTCTAAAATGAAGTCTAATAAAGAAAATGGAGTCCATCTGAGCCCACGAAACCAGAACAGCACTTAGGAGAGGAAATGTTAATATTTCTAAAGCTGGGGTCCATCCCAAAGAACTGTTAATGAAACAGCTCCCAGCAAGACAGGGAGATGTTAATCAAATCATCCCAGGCCTTTTCTGCCCAGATCACTCCTCCCTCCCCATGGGCCTCCGTTTTCAACCTTTTGGCTTTTCCACCAGTATCCCCCACCACATGCAGCCTAGAGGGACATAAGCAAAATAAAGGACAGGAATGTAGAAGAACAAAAGAAAACCTTAGATATAAAAGGGAGAAGACCTCCCCTTCCCTTGAATTCTGCCTTTCAGGTCCCTTTCTTCCTGTGGTGGGTAGGTGGGGAGGGTGTGGGGGGGTACTTTCTGCTATCCTTTAATAAAGCCTTTGCACGCTTCCCTGGTGTTATACTTCAGGATTCTGGGAAGCAAGGACTCATCACAGTGAATGGTATCACAACCACTGGAGGTTCCTCAAACAACTAAGAATGGAGCCATCATATGGCCCAGCTACACCACTTCCCCAGTATATATCCTAAAGAGTCACTTTAGGATACTACAGCAGTACATGCACACCCATGTTTATAGCAGCCCAATTCACAATAGCCAAACTATGGAAGCAGCTGAGGTGTCCATCAACAGAAAAATGGATAAATAAAATGTATGCCTATGTACACAATGGAGTTTTATTCAGCCATAAAGAAAAATGAAGTAATGTAATTTTCAGGAAAATGGATGGAACTTGAAAACACAATATTAAATAAAATAAGCCAAACTCAGAAAGTCAAGGGTTGTATATTTTCTCTCATAGAAGGTAGAGAGAGAAAAGGAAAAGAAAGTTTAAGAGGAACTCTCAAGAAAATCAAAGGAAGATCAGAAAAGCAGAGGAAAGGGACCAGAAGGATGGAGGATGGAAGGGAAATGGGAACTACTGAGGAATGATAATGGCCAAATTATATTGTTGTATTGTGTGCATGTATAGATATGCAACAACAAATACCACCGTTGTGTACAACTATGCTGTGCCAATAAAAATATGAAGGCAAAACTAGAAAACAAGTTTTGTCCAGGATGTGAAGAACTGAAATCTCATGCATTGCTGATGGGAATGCAAAATGGTACAGACACCGTGGAAAACAGTATGGTGGCTGCTCAAAAATATAACATAGGATTACCATAAAATATAGCAATTCCACTTCAGGGTATACACACAAAAGAATGAAAAACAAAGACTTACACAGGTATTTGAATACCAACATTCATAGCAGCACTATTCACATGATAACTCAAAAAATAGGAGAAACTGAAGTGTCCATGAAATGAATGGGTAAAAAAAAAAATATGATATATACATATGATGGAACATTACTCACCCTTAAAAAGGAATGAAATCCTGATACATGCTAACCTTGACACACAACACAGATGAAATGGGAAACATTCTGCTAAGTTAAAGACACCAGAAAGGAAAGATGAAATATTACATGATTCCACTTATACAAGGTCCCTAGAGTAATCAAAGTAGAACAGTGGTTGCCAGGGGATAGGGGAAGGAGCTAAAGAAAAGTTTTTGTTTAGAATATACAGTCCAGTTTGGGATTATAAAAGTATTCTGGAGATAGAGAATATTAATGGTCATATGCAATGAGAATGTACTGAATACCACCTAAATTTTATGTTATGTTTTACCACAATTAAAAATACAAAATTAAAAAAAATTATTTGTTGAAAGACTTGAATGAATGGGTTACTTCTTTCCATTATTGTTGTATTCCATTTTCATGATCATTCTATATAAGTTATTTATTGTAAGAGGCCTCAAATCTTCTTGGTAAGAAGGCAAGAGTATGTGTATGTATATGTATGTGTGTGTGTGTGTGTGTGTATATATTTTTTTAAGTATGAATTGAAAGCCACAGGAAATGAAGACTTATGGTTTCACCCCTGTGGAATTAGTTACTTTGCCTTTGAAATTCCAAAGGTCTTTGTTCATACCTCCTTTATGTCACTAAAAACATTTTATGGCAATTTATTCCTTTCCCTGTTTTTCCCAATGGTCTGTGCGCTAAAGGCAGAGTATGTCTTAGTCAACTTTACTTCACCAAAATTTAACAAATTCCCTGGTTTCATCAAATATTAACTGAGGAATGCTTATTTTGTTATGGAAGAATGATGGGTGACAGAATGTTGAAGAACAATTAAAAGAGATGATATTAATTTCAATATTTTCCAAAACCCTCAAGTAGTGGGTTTAAATGTAAGGAAAACAAATGGGCTTGGGGCCAGGGATTTGAATGGAAGTACAAACCATGTCTTCAAAGTAATTCTTACTTTCTGTGCCATCTGCTTCCAGATGCTTCTCTCTGGATTTCTGTTTATATTTCCAAAGTGCTTGATGGCTCCAGAGAGTCTGTAGCATCCATACTTCTCATCAGGAAGAAAGCACAAGATGTCCATGGCTTGCTGCAAAAAGAGAAACAGATGGTCCTGTCTTCTTTTTTTCTAATGGCTGCAGTAAGCATCTCACCCCACTGTGTGTCACACCTCCCCCTCTAGGCTGTAGGCTGGCAGGAATGAGACACCACAGACCCCAGGGTTGACAGATATGTTCAAAGAAATGCAAATAGGCCCTGTTGGCAGTTGGCTACCTACAGTCTGCTAATCCATTTTAAAAAGAATCAGGCAGGCACAGACTTGGCTTGTTTAATTTCCAATAGCTTTAGAACTTTCCTTCAACACCCTACTCCTCTCCTGTCCCTACCAGCAATAGATCACTAACTGGTTGTATGAGGTCAATTATTTTGCATTTCATGGTTATGACGGCAAGTCCCATATCTGCTGGGTTGCTTGTTTCTGTGGTCCCATGTGTTCTCCTTATTTTAATCCAGAGTCAGCTCAATTCAAAGACTGGTAGGAGGAAGTCTTTAAGGAAAAAAATACATCATTATAGAATTGCATCTTGAGAAGCCTCTGTACATGGTAAGATGTGCACTCTCATACATTCTAGGACGGTGAAAATAGGTATGCTTTTTCTAGTGATTAATTTAAAATGTGTATCAAGAGACTGTACAAAATTTGTGTTCCTTACCTGGTAATTTTATTTCTTAGAATGTAGCATAAGATGAATCCAATATGCAGAAAAGTTTCCCTACCATGATATTCACGATGTGGCGGGGTGGGGGGCAGCTTGAAGCTAGTATAATAGCACAACAATAGGACAAATGCCTTATAAAATACTGAGTATCCATTTAAATGTTTATAAAGAGTTTGTGACAATACTTAAAATGCTTATAAGATGAAGTTGAAAAATAGTATATGAAAAATAGTACATGCAGTATATTTATAAATATCTATTGAAAAACCTTAACTAAAAAAAACCACCATAATGTCCCTACCAAAGCAACCCCAAGTAGATTAAAGACAGAATACTATAGCTAGATATACCCAATAAAAGAGGTGCTTGTCGTTGAGTTGAAATTTCTTTCTGTAGTTCCAAATTTACTCCACTGACAATGTGCACTCTTAGTAAGCTTTGGACAGAAGCAGCTCTCTCCCATAAGGGTCACTTCTGCAAGTCCCTTAAGAAGAATGGAGCACTAAGATGCTTTCCATCATTCCTCATTGTCATTAACAGAGTGTGCTTTGACAATTAACAAGCCTTACTTCTGTGGCCAGCAATTCTTCAGCATCATCCAGGCTCTCCACAGCAAATACTGCACAGGAATAATCATGAAAGTCAGGGGGATTTGCAGACACCAGGAACATGGCTATAGTGGGGAAACCATCATTAACCAGCTTGGAGAATGCCAAAGGCCTGAGAAAATTATTGACCAATATTCACCGTTTACTCTCACAGCTTATAGTATACATGTAAATAAGCCACAATAAAATCCATATTGGACCCAAACCTCTCCAGTCAATTTTTACCCTCTATTAACTTTTCAGTCATGTCAGTCATGTGTTAATACCTCTCAAGAGGAGGCTGGCCAAATCCAAAAGCAAATTCAACTATAACAGCTTGAATTGGTGTGAAAACAACAACAACAACAACAAAACTAAGATAATGTGTGTTGGCAAAACTTTGAAAACAGGAATTTGGCCTAGACTCATGGCTGAGGGCCAGGGGATGAAAAATGTTTTGTAAAATTATAAGTAGAACAGACCTGAGCTTCAAAGGCTAGGAAGCAGCCAGGCTCTGGTGTCAGCACCCAAGGAACATCAGCAGTGTAGCCTGTCACATCACATCCTCACTCTTAGGAGGCCGAGTCTGACTTTCAAGGGATCCATAAATTGGCTACTGTGTTTAACACTGCACCACTGACATGTCTGACTCCAGATGTGATTCACTTCATCAGGAAACATGATGCAGGCCAAAGCCAAGGCAGGCTGTCAGCAGCACATCATCAACGGACTTGGCAGAATCACTCCAGACCCACCACCAAACACTTGCTCCTGAGGAAGTTGGGTTTGGTTTTTTTAAGCTCTTTTTCCTGTTTATCACTCATTGAAGTGAAGATCTATTATCCTGAACCTCAATCTCAGACACAAGAAATTGGGCTACAGGAATGCTCATGAATGTCTATTTGGAAAGAAGCCAAATATCTATCGCAATTGACTTAACTGTTATAATATTCACACAGTGGGTTATTATTTAATATACAAAGTTCCATGAACCATGAGAGAATGTCAAAATAATTATGCCAACAGAAATCAATCAGACAAAAAGAATATATATATATATGATTTTGCATTACAAAATTCTAGAATATGCAACCAGTCTCTAGTGACAGAAATCCTAAGTAGTTGCCTAGGGATTGGGAAGGACTCAAACAAGGGGCAGGAATCAGGGATTCTAAAAGATCCAGAGGAAACTTCTCAATGGATGTGTGAGTTATCTTGATTGTAGTGATGGTTTTACACATATATGACAGCACATTCCAATTGTATACTTCAAACATGTAAAGTTCATCCTAGGTCAATAATAATAAAACTGTTTTATAAAAATTTTAAAGAAACTGGCTAACTCAAAGAAAATCAAAGAAAAGTATATATTTTAAGTAGAAATACATAAAAATGTTAAGTATTTTATAAATGATTTTTATTTTCCTACTTGACAAATAAAAGCTACATGTATTTATGGTGTGCAAAATGTTTTGACATATAATGGTACAATAGCTTGATCTTGGTAATTAATATATTACCTCATATACTTACTTTTTTTGTGGTAAGACTATCATAAATCTACTCAGAAATTTTCAAATATCTGATGCATTATTATTAACAATCACCACATTAAGCAACAGATCTTATGAACTCCTTCAACTGTTTTAGATTCCACCTATAAGTGAGCTCATGTGGTAGTTGGCTTTCTGTGTCTGGCTCATTATGCTTAGCATGACACCCTCTAGCTTCATCCATGTTGTGCAAAATTATTTTTCCCCCAGGCTGAATAGTTTTCCTTTGTGTAGACATACACCAAATTTTCTTCATCAATTCATCCTTGTTGTGGTTTGGATGTGAGCTATCCCCCAATATCTCCTTTGTTAATGTAGAAATGTTTTTCAGAGTTTTATTAGATTGTGAGAGCCATAATTGAATCAGTCTATTCTAGTTTGGATGGTTGTTAACTGCATGTTAACTGTAGGCAGGTGGCATGTGGCGAAAGGAGGTGGATCACTGAGGTGTGCTCTGGAAGGGTATATCTTTCCCATGACCCTCTTCTCCCTTTGTTCTCCCACTCTGCTGCTTGACCCCATCAGGAGCTGAGTAGTTTTCCTCTACTGGGCTGTCTCCCCATAGTGTGCTATCTCATCTTAGGCCCAGAGCAATGGAGTCAGCCTTCTATGTGCTAAGAGCTCTGAAACCATAAGGCCCAAATAAACTTTTCCTCTAAGTTGTTTTTGTAGAATATATTAAAACAATCTAATAGTGGTGCAATAAACTTATTTCATTGCCTTTAGATATATAACAATAAGTAGGACTGGTGGATTTTTTTTTTTTTTTAGAAACCTCTATACTGTTTTCCATAATGATTGCACCAATATTTAAATTTCTTTCTTGTCAACACTTGCTATCTCTTATTTTTGGAAATGGACATCCTAGCAGGTGTGAGGTGATATCCAGTGTGATTTTGATTTATATTTCCTTGAGAATCAATAGTGTTGGGCATCTTTTCCTAAACTTTTTGGCCATTTTTATGCCTTTTTTTGAGAAATGTCCTTAAATTCTTTGTCTACTTTTTAATCAGTTTTTTTTTCCTTTTAAGTTCCTTGTGTTTTAGGTATTAACTCCTTATTGGATGTATGGTTTGCAAATGTTTCCTCCTATTCCATAGGTTGTTTCTTCTCTATGCATGATTGTCATGCACTAGAGGAAATGAATATTAGGATATAGGCAAAATATCAAGGATTCTACCAGGCAAGGACTTCTTGGTTGCAGACTGCTCCTAGGGTTTTTAGACCAACAGTAGGAAGAATCAGTGCAATAAATAAATAGAATGAGGAAAGATCAGAAAAGAAGAAAAATATACATAGGGTCAAGCTACAGAGATGGCATTAAGAACTAAAGGATTTTGAAGGAGCCACCTCTGAAGGGGCTAAGTGGGTCTGAAACATGCCTAGTACAAGGGTCAGACCTGAGAGTTAAGAAGCAAAGGGGTATCCACGGCCACATAGTGTCTAGTTGGGGGCTGGCTCATTTCATTTCCTTTGCTCCTTCAATGGGTGGACAGCCTGCCTGCTGTCCAATTAATGTGTGGTATTGACAAATGCCTATGTTTAGGAAGTTTGAATAAAATCCTCATATTGCTGAAGTTTGCTGTCTTGTATCCACCCTCAGGACACTTTGAAACTCGTGTTTGGCAAGAATGGAAAGAATTCCAGATCATCTTTTGAAATGTCCCCTTGAATGACAATGAGTACTGAAAACAGTGGTCTGACAATACCTAATTTGGACCAGCAGATGTCAGACTTTGCACAGTAATCGATCTGAAAAAAAAAACCCCAATTCTCAGCAAGATAAATTAATTGAGGAAAAACATGAATTTTTCATAGTACAAAGGCTTCCATGTTCTGCAAATTAGTAATCATAGATTTGTCACAAAATCTTGAGGTTGTAATCAGTTTGTAAACTTATGTGTCAGATGTCTTGCACAGTGTAAAAATTCATGTCCAGAATGTGAGATCTGACAGGGCTAATCAATGGAAGACAAAAATATCCTGTTCAAGGCGGGGAGGACAATAGCCGCCATTTACATATCATGAATTACACTCTGACAACAAGAATTGTCTAGGATGCAGTTTTCCCCATCAAGTAAACACAATTTGGAGTTGAAAACCAAGTAGTCAAAATGCTGCCATATGTATATCATGCTTAATCTAAACATAATGGACTGTGGGAAAGGTTCACATCTTTTGCTAGCCTGGATCTGCAACCTCAGCCCATATCCACTCCTGTAGGAGCTTTGCTGTGCTCAATGGCTTATCTCAAATGCAATGGAATCAGCTTGTTATTCTCCCCTTCTAATGACTTCCCCTAGCATTTAAATATAAATCATCTCTGTCGTGACCTGCAAGATGCTTCATAATGTGGTTCCTGCCTAATTCCCTCTCTATGATCCTTCTCACTCAACTACCCATAGTGGCTGTTTGCTATTCCAAAAAGCCGCCAGATGCATTTCTGCTTGGAGGCTTTCACACTCACCATTTCTTCCTCCTGGAATTTTATTCCTGGAAATATTTGCCTCCTCACTTCTTCACTCATGAATCTGCAAAAAAAAAAAAAATATTGTTTTCTAGAACAATTGCCTAACCATTCCATCTAAAATTAAAGCACCCACAACCTTACCAAAGACCATTCTCTTTACCCTTCACCCTTTTTCTTTTTTGGCGGGGGGCGGTATTGGGGATTGCACTCAGGGGCACTGGACCACTGAGCCACAACCCCAGCCTTATTTTGTATTTTATTTAGAGACAGGGTCTCACTGAGTTGCTTAGTACCTCACTAAGTTGCTGAGGCTGGCTTTGAACTAACAATCATCTTGCCTCAGTCTCCTGAGCTACTGGGATTGCAGGCACACACCACTGTGCCTGGCTGAATACATCATCTTATTCTCTCCTAGCCTTAAGATGTATTTTGTGTTTTATTTAGAGACGGGGTCTGAGTTTCTTAGCACCTCGCCATTGCTGAGGCTGGTGTTAAACTCAAAATCCTCCCACCTTAGCCTCTGGAGCCACCGGGGTTACAGGCATGGGCCACTCTTGTACACCACTCTCTGAAATTATGTATTTGTTAGTTTTTTGTTGCCTATTTCCATACTCAAATGTGATTTCACAAGGGCAAGGAACTGTCTGTAACCACTGTATCCCTCATGCTTAAATAGCTGTGCCTGCTGCATACAGAGCAGTTGTAACATACAAATACATGTTGAATGAATACATGAAATTCATTGTCTGACCCCATATTGTGCTTTTCATTCTGTTCTTACCACTACAATTATCTTGGTCAAATAACACAACTTGGGAATATTTTTTGAGTAATCATTCTCTCATTTTCTCAGTCGTTGCCAAGGCTGTTTTGTCCATGAACTCCTTCTCTATTCCCCCTATTCCCACAGATACTACCTTGGGTAAATGTCTTATCTTACACCAACTATTGTAATCACCACTTCCCTCAAGTTTCTGCCTGCAGGCCATCCTGCCCACCACGTCAGCTTAATCACCCTAAACACTGCTCTGTTGACCCACCAACCCCTGCAACACAGATGCATGCACACCCTCCCAAGTCCCTTAGTGCAGAACCTATAATAAAATCTTGCTGTTCCTATATGCAAATCCTCCATTCCAGTCAACCTGGACTCTATTCCTGATCTTGATTTGCCCTTTCCTGGTATTATTTACATTGCTTCTCCTTCTAGAAACACTCTCAACTGTCTTGTTAAATCCCCCCCCTCCCTACCCAAATCCCCCTTGTTTATACACCATGGTGATATTTCTCCTCTGTCCCCTTGTCTATACTATTCACATTTGAGGCTTGAGGCCTTTATTATCTAACACTTTCATAAATACATACATACACACACACACACACACACACACACACACACACACACACTTTCCTGTTTCCCAATCCTACCAACCCTCATTCTTTAATTTCCAAATTGAGAAATTTGGAATAGTGATGCTATTTATTCTCTACATTCAAACATATAGAACATCCTAAAATACTTTTCAGGCCCTCAATCTGTTTCTTTCTCTTGTTCTAGAATGAATACATGGTAGTTTCTCTCTCTCCTGAAATTTTATTCCTGGAAATATTTGCTAGTTTGCTGGTAAATCACCCAGGATTTTTCTAGCAAATATGAATGATGGGAGAAAATGTATCAAGATGGATATTTAGATGTTCCTGCAAAACTCAAAAGAAGCCTGGCATGGTGTTGCATGCCTGTAATCCCAGTGGCTCAGGAGGCTGGAGAATTTCAAGTTTAAACCAGCCTCAGCAACTCAGCAGGGCCATAAGCAACTTAGTGAGACTCTGTTTCAAATGTTAAAAAGTAAGAGGGGCTGGGGATGTGGCTTAGTGGTAAAGTGGCCTTGAGTTCACTCTCTAGTACAAAACAAAACAAAACCAAAAAAAAAAAAAAAACCCACAAAGGAAAACTGTTAAACACCCAAGAAAAGCAATCAATACAATTGTGCTTTCTGTAAGTCACTTATTGTAGAGACTTAGAGATCATAATATCTGCAGATGTATTTTGTCTCTGGTATCAAAGTACATCCTGACAAATATCCCCTAGGTGAACACAGAACTCAGTCTAATATTCAAACTTTCCAAATAGTCAGAATGCTATCTATCTCAGTATGGGTTTAATAGGAGATGGCACCTGTTAATGTTTGGAGTATAGTATGATTGCCAGGACTAGTAATGGTCCAGACTTTTCTCCAGATCTGCCTGTTGCTTTGTATTCTTGTGTGCACTGTGGAATCTCTCTGGGTCTCAATGTTCTTATTTAAGAGAGAAATATCTGCTCAGCATACTCCTTCCTTCATTCAACAAACAGTCACTGAACATCTGCTATGATCCAAGAGAAACAGCCATGGTCCCTTCCTTTATGAAACGTATAAGGGCAAATGGCTACTGCAGAACTTCTAACAACCTTTGGCATGTTTTGAAATCCAAATAAAAGCCAGTGCTACATCTTAGTAGGTAAGAGAAAAGGAAGAATAATTCCAGATGTGAGAGGTAGACAGCACCCTGACTTGTACACCATATAGAACCAAGAAAAGAATAGGGTTTCATTTCATCTGTGCTCAGGAGACATTGGGATATTTTAAACAGAGGAATTATATGACCTGATTAATGTTTCAAACACACTTTGCATTAATAACTTATGAGTATTGTTCCTTTCTTCTCAGTGAAAGCCACAAGGCAGGTAACAAAGGCTGTCCGGAGGTGATAGTGCCCATGTCAGAATGTCAGATGCAGTTGAGAAGACTGTCCAGTGGCCTGGAGGACAGATCAGGATGTTGGAGCAGGACAGAAGACAATCTGCTAAAGGTCAGCCCATGCTAGGATGGTACAAGTACAGGACAGAAGCCTGGTAGGGAAAGGAGATGGTCATGCACAGGAAGATTAGGCTAATAAATAAAAAATATGTAGGGCAAAGGGAGCAACACATACAAAGGCATACATGCGTATTTGCACATATATGCACATATACAGATACATATTTATACATAGTATTCATTTAAATAATTCACTGGATTTCCTGATGTTTTAGACTCCCTTTTCTTGTCCCTTCCTTCCATTCATTTTTTTTAATTGGTTGTTCAAAACATTACAAAGCTCATGACATATCATCTTCCATACATTTGATTCAAGTGGGTTATGAACTCCCATTTTTTACCCTGTTAGAGTCTGTAAATAAGTCAAAATAACACCTGGCATTTTGTCAGGGGAATGTTAAAGTTCGTAAACAAGTCTGGATGGTGCCTGGCAAAATGCCAGAGGGAGTGGTTTGAAAAGTAACAAAAGCGAGCCATTAAGTGTGGAGATTCCTTATTGGTTGACTGATGTATCTAGTTTATGCTAATTAGATAAGCTGTGTGGAATGTATAAATACTGCTCCTGTCCTGCAATAAACGGCTCCTACTCCTGCTGTATCAACGTACACAAGTTGTTCGTCACCCCCTCCGCTTATTTTGCCCAGCCAGCCGGGCTGCGGCATTACCCCAAATACAAGTTGCAGAATCACATCGGTTACACATCCACATTTTTACATAATACCATATTAATGACTGTTGTATTCTGCTACCTTTCCTATCCCCTACTATCCCCCCTCCCCTTCCCTCTCATCTTCCCTCTCTACCCCATCTGCTGTTGTTTAATTCTCTCCCTTGTTTTTTTTTTCCCCTTTCCCCTCACAAACTCTTACATGTAATTTTGTGTAACAATGAGGGTCTCCTTCCATTTCCATAGTTTCCCTTCTCTCCCCCCACTCGTCTCTGTTTAATGTTAATCTTTTCCTCATGCTCTTCTTCCCTGTTCTGATCTTAGTTGCTCTCTTTATATCAAAGAAGACATTTGGCATTTGTTTTTTAAGGATTGGCTAGCTTCACTTAGCATAATCTGCTCTAATGCCATCCATTTCCCTGCAAAATCCATGATTTTGTCATTTTTTAGTGCTGCGTAATACTCCATTGTGTATAAATGCCACAGTTTTTTAATCCATTCATCTATTGAAGGGCATCTGGGTTGATTCCAAAGTCTAGCTATTGTGAATTGTGCTGCCATGATCATTGATGTGGCAGTATCCCTATAGTATGCTCTTTTAAGGTCCTCAAAATGCAAATCAAAACCACCCTAAGATACCATCTCACTCCAGTAAGATTGGCAGCCATTATGAAGTCAAGCAACAATAAGTGCTGGCGAGGATGTGGGGAAAAGGGTACACTTGTACATTGCTGGTGGAACTGCAAACTGGTGCGGCCAATATGGAAAGCAGTATGGAGATTCCTAGGAAAGCTGGGAATGGAACCACCATTTGACCCAGCTATCGCCCTTCTCGGTCTATTCCCTGAGGACCTTCCATTCATTTTTATGTAATTTTGCTTCTCTACTTCTTTTTATTCTTCCAACTTTATCCTTATTCTCTTTCAATTGCTCTTTATATTTCTGCTTTTTGTTCTTTTCCTTTTTCCTTTATTATAATCTTTTCTTTCACTTTCCTTTTTTAAAAAGTTTTTCCCCTTCTCCCTCTGTATTGTCCCTTTTTCCTCTCATTTCTTTTGGTTTCTTTCATATTTCATCAGAAAATAACAGCATTATAATAAATACCAAAAATAGCAATTGTTTTAAGTACTGTTAGGAGTACCTGCTAGACCAAATGTTAAAAGCAGAGCAAATGTGGACAGCACTATTCTAAGCCTCTGGATGGAAATTAGGCAAGTCAGCATGAGACTATTGTTTAATTACGTCCAGAGACTCAAACAAGAAGCCTTCTGCAGATTTCATTACAAATTATGCTGTGACTCCCTGCCAGTCATTCTTGGCATAAAATGGATTTGTGAAGCTAAGTTTTGAAATCCAAATTCTTCCTCTGTCATGCGACTTCTAGCTATCAAAATCCACTTAAAAAGTACTTTCTCCCCACAACAAAAAAATCTCCAGTGAAAAATATGTAGAGGTAAGGAGGTTATACGCAAGAGTGGAAACAATAATTTTGGGGAGTGAACTAGGAAATACCTGCCAAATTGACTTGTTATAAGCAGTACAGGAAATTACATAGGAGAAAATATTCCAATCTATAAAATATAATAAAATATAAAGCATCACTATAATTTGGGGGGCCAGCTTGCATATTGAGAAAGGAAAGAAATTTGAAACAATTAAGATAAATATTTTCATCTTGAAATTGACCAAATAGAAACTTCTGAGACATATTTATAAGTAGTGTTAATTGTCCGAATGATGAGGTCGGTTAGTTTTTTTTGAGGAATATAACAACATTATAGACTTTAATCTAAAAGATCTTTTTTGATGTTCTAGAATTTTTGTTGCATCTATTTGCTCAGACATGAGTTTTTATCATTGCTTAAAAGCTAAAAAAAAAAATCTGATACTATGCAAAATCATGTTACAAGACAAGAGGAATTGTTATTTCTCAGGGTTTTAGTATTTCCAAATGCTTCCAAGAGAGCATTCACTTACATAATATGATGTTCTAATTTTTTTTAACCTGGTAGTGGGGTTGAACCCAGGGGTGCTTACCACTGAGCCACATCCCCAACTCTTTTTATTTATTTCTTAATTTTAGACAGGGCCTTCCTAATGTGCCCAGTCTGGTCTAGAACTTGTGATCTGCCTGCTTCAGCCTTACCAGTAGCTAAGATTATAGGTATACAATATGATTTGATCATCTAAAGTCTCCTGAGATGCATGCAAGAGAAGAGCAACTGTTTTTAATAGTATTCTGTAATTTACCACATTCCCATCTCCAAGTTCATCTCCATTCTGACTATGATAACCTGTAGCCAAACCTGCTTATAAACATGAATATAAAGTATTATTTAGGAATTAAATGCTAAAACAAAACAAAAAAGCTCCAACAAAAAATAGATCAAAGAATCTAAATAAGCCAAAATAAACAAAAAGTACCAAAGCCTATTTCCAGATGAACTCCATTCCATGTATTCCACCATTGTTAATTACCTCTCTTCTCATCTAATTCACATATCTAGAAACTTATCCTAGGATAATACAGCAAATTTACCATTACTAAATTTATTTTTGCTTGCTATTATTCATAAGTAATCTAGAGGTTCATATCAAGCAGTGACTTATAATGGTATTGATCTTGAACGTGGATCATGCACACTTACGTGATGAACCAAAATGGGTCATCTATACAGTGAGCTTGAATGACCAGCCAGCAGCCACACTTCACTACAACTTTACTGTTTTCCACTCATCCTCAAAGACCCACTTTGTGGCAATAACTATATACACACACACACACACACACACACACACACTTATTGACATATATACGGTATTCAAGAATATCTAACTTTACATATATCTAAATCCTATGTAATATGGATTTTTGGTCCTTCTAATAAATAAAAGAACCATATAAGCAAAGATTTCCATAGATGTGCTATGCAATCATAAGACTCAATGACTAAATGAAACCAATTAATATGTACCCAAACTCCCTCAAAACTCACAAATTCACACAAAAACAAGTCATATCTAGCGAATAATAGAGTTAAATGACTGGAAAAGAAATCAATGAAATTTGAGAAGGTGGTGGTTGGAAAGAAAATTTTCTATGCTTAAAAATTTGACCAGATGACTTTTCGGATATATTTCTTTGCAAAAACAGCAGTCAATGTCCAGGATCAAATTCAACAAGCAAAATTACCATGTCAGACATAGAAAGATAAGAGGTATAACAGCTCCGTAGCTCATTAATTTTGAGTTCCATTTAACATTACTAATTTAACTAATTTTATTTTGATTGCCAACTTTCATGGTGTAGTTATCTTCAAATTATTATGAAGCCCATTAACATATTAATGGAGCTAAACAAAGAAAACTAAGTTAAAAATTGCCAATGGGCTGGGGGGTGTAGCTCAGCTGGTAGAGAACTGCATATCATATGCAAGGCTCTGAGTTTAGTCCTCACCATACATACATACATACACACCACACATTTCTCCAAAAATGCAAACAAAATATACAGAGCGATGGCAAAGTTATTCTGAACATAGAAAGCTAGTAAAGTTGGGCATTTGAGATTTGACACAGTAGTTAAGGTGAAGATGCATATTGGTATATACTTGTAGGAATATAAATATTTCATTGTAGTTAAAGAGGCTTAGAAATATTTTTGAAAGTATCCAATTAAACCACTGATAATTCTAGCTTTAAAGTCAGATGGTTTGAATCTTAAGTATATAACTATCAGAGGGTTTAACCAACAGAGACTGGACCAGTAAACATGTCATGAAGCAGAACGGAAACAAATGATGCGACTCATGTTTTCAGATTATTAGTTTAGAGCACATGATGATCCTCTCAAGGCATAAAGGTAAAAAGCAAGACTTTTTCCAACTTTGCCAATTGTTCTGTGGTTCTTTCCACCTCCTTACTCCTCACAGGTGGTCAATAGTTTATCAATTCTGATAATCACTGTAATGAAAGCTAAGCAGTTTTGACCATATGGACTATAGCAAACAGGGAAGTTTTTATAGAAAAGTCAAAACTTAAGATGGAACTTTAGGTTATGTAGACAGTTAATTGGTGAGGAGAAAGGGAAAGAAAGCATGATAAAAAATCTAGAGTTTGATCCAGGCCTGGTGGCATGTGTCTGCAATCCCAGAAACTCTGAGGCTGAGGCATGAGTATCACAAATTCATGGCCACCTTGGGCAATTTAGCTAGACCCTGTCTAAAGATAAAAAAAGAAAAAGAAAATAGAAAGTGCTGGAGATATAGTTCAGTGGTAGATCACCTTTGAGATTAATCTCCAGTACAAGAAAAAAAAAAATCTGAAGTTCAGAAACATCAAGAAACTTGATAAAATCAAGAAGCCTATTCCTGCCAGGCGTGGTGGTGCATACCTAGAATCCCAGTGCCTCAGAGGCTGAGGCAGGAGGATTGTCAATTTAAAGCCAACCTCAGCAAAAGTGAGGCACTAAGCAACTTAGTGAGACCCTGTCTCTAAATAAAATATACAATAGGGTTGGGGATATGGCTCAGTGGTCTACTCCTCCTGAGTTCAATACTTGGTACCCCCCCCCCCCAAAAAAAAACCCCTATTCCTCATGAACTTCTTTTGAAAAAGTAGGAAAAGACCTTTATTAAGTAAAGATAATCTCCTCTCCTCCCTACCACTCTTCAAAAGATTGTTATCATTGCTTCCACTTGGGCAAATTAAACCCTCTTCTCAGAAAGGGGCCTAACAATCATTTCACTAGGCAGGTATTCTCTAGGCTTCCCCTTTGCTTTTGATAACCAGATGTTATGATTTAGATCTGGACTGTCTCCCGAAAACTCATGTGTTGAGGGCTTGGTGCCCTTTCAAAGTTTGAAGGTGGGAATTTGGGAAAGTGATAGGATCATGAGGGCTCTGACTGCACCTGTAGTAGAATAATTTGAAGGCATGATTGAAAACTGTAGGAGGTGGGGCCTGGTTGGAGGAAGTGGGTCATTGGGGACATGCCCTGGAAGGGTTTATCTTGTCCTGAGTCTCTTCCTTTCTCTTTGTTTCCTTTATGGCTGCCATGAGCTGAGCAGCTTTCCTCTGCCATGATCTTCCACTATCATATTCTGCTATATTATAACCCCAAAGCAATTGAGCCAGCTGACCATAGACTGAAACCTCTGAAACCAAGAGCCTTTTTGTCACAGTGCAAAAAGCTACCACCAGCTAATTTTGTAATGTGGAAAGAACACAGTAGTGAATTTACAGCTTTATCACCCAAAGCATTAAAATAATCAAGGCCTGAGTTTATCTATATATCTTGGGGTAGAAAACCTAACACACAGAGTGACACCAATATTGCATAGGAAGGCCCAAGGACTTCAGCACTTCACAGCCGCATGGGTCTCAGGCACATGGTGACATTCACCTGCCCTGCTAGTGTTATTTCCATCAAAATTAACACAAAAAAAAATGGTTTCACTGAAACTCTATCCTTCCTTTCTCTTGACTTCTTATTCTGCAAAACCATACCATCTTTTAGTTCCCACTACTTATTGTACTTTGCCCTGCCCCAATCTGGTCGCTCACAATAGCATGTTATCTGCTCCATGCTCATACCTACTAACTTTCAGTTCTTCTTCTTAGTCCAGGGACCTTTGAACATGATCACTTGGAAAAAGGGAGCCCTCTCCAACAAGAGGCCGCTTCAGCCCAGCTTGTGCACTGTGGCCTCTAAAGGGTTTCTTTAAAGGAGGGAGCCAGACTATCCCTCACCATATGTGGAGTAGTCACTGACTAATGCATTATGACAATTTGCTGAGTATCTTATTCTTGCCAGGAATTTATTCTACATCTAAAAAGCAAACGATTCAAAAGCATCAAATGTAGGCTTTAGTCTCAGTGAAATGTAGGCGTCTGTTTCCATTGAAACTTCATGCAGGCCTTAAGGGGGAAAAAATAAAGCACAGCAAACACAAAGAGCATTGACTTGTTCTATATCTATACAGCTTCACTTTCAGTTAGAAAAAATAGTACCACTTAAAAGTTGCATAATAAAATGGATTTTCTCTTGTCTCAATCACAACAGTCCTATGAACATATAAGTTCTAGGCTTATTTCTTTCCTCTAAATACAAATGATCACCAATAAACGGGTGATATGTCTGCCACCTTAAGCTTTTTAGGAATCATTGTATTATAATAGCTATAGAACAACTTCTTTGTGACAGACAGTATGAGAAAAGCTTTATGTAATAAAAGCTGACATCTAAAGGGGGCTTATTCTGGGTCAGCTACCAACCCAGGCACTTTAAAATATCTCACTTTGACATGTAAGATAATCATCCCAGTAACCATAGGAGGTAAGCACTATTTTGCCCACACATTATCCAGAAGAGGGGCTTCACTGTGTTAAATCCCTGTAAAGGCCATGCTCTTCTCACAATGTTTAAGTGCCACGTGGTGACACTTAAGAGAAATAGCAGATCAGATAGTAGCTGCTCTAGAAAATGAAAAGTAAAACTAACTGTGAAGCATATCCTGAAAGGCATTATTAGCAACAGCAAAGATGTGAGGGGGAGCCTCCAAGCGTTTTTTCCCTTTGTGGGCAGCCAGGACTTCTGACACATGGAAAGCCAATTGTAAGGGTTTATGGCCACATAGAAGAGACTTAAATATGTCTGAGGGATGATCAGAACAGATTTCAGAAAATAGATAAGAAAATCTTTCAGGCTTGTCAGTTCTTCCCCTGTCAGGTAACATTTGCTCAAATATTTACTTATAAAGGAAAACAAAAGAAGAGAACTTTCAGATTATTATAAAGAAGGGACATCTAATAGGAAGAGGCAGAAGCAGGTTAGACTAACATAAGGACCTGGGATTACCTCTCCCCTGGGAAATCTTCTAACTACTAACATGTCTGCCTCATAGAGATTTGGGAAATAGAGAAAAATATCAACATGCTGAGGGATTTCGATAACCAGTCATCAGGCATTTGAGGCCGGAGGGAATCTATGCCTCAACCAAGATCAAGGATGTGACTTTCAGGACACTGAGTGGTTCACCAAGTCACTGAAGTGGTTGAATTGTGGCTCCAAAAACTACATGGGACTTGGAGCTACTCAGAAAATATGAATATCTTGATTAGTGTGGGTAAGCTGCTACTATCAGAGAGTTGCTTGGCATTCTTATCAAAGGCGTCCTAATCTCTTTTTATAACTCTCACTTGATTAGAAAGTACTGGTGTCAAGTGACTGCCCATTTCACCCCGGCTGATGATGCCTTCTTCTTTGCAAGACTCTCACACTCTTCATGGTCTCCATCTCATCCCCACCCATCAGACACTCTCACAGGACTCCAGCAGTGAGTGATCCTTCTCCTCTGGAGTCCTGTGGAGAGCCGGCTGTGCCCTTCCCGGAGTTATTCATGTCATATAGAACAGCAGTGTCCTAGTTACTCAATTTTATAAAGTAGTTTGCCATAAGTAACTAATAACTTTTGAGTACAAGGTAGAACGACTCTATACCTTGTTTATACATGTACACAACCACCACCTGCATAGTATAATCGTGAGGCCCAAACTAATAAATTAATTATGTTAGTGAAAAAGGATCACTTGTGAACTTACTGCATTCCATTAGAAGCACCTGGATGCATGGGTGTCTCAAACCCCTATCAGAGAAACCAGGCCTGTGAGCTTATCAGTCTCACCAGCTGTAACTCCTCACCTGAAAGACAAAGGAGAGGCACCTAAGATGATGTCTGTCCATCTGTAGATGGATCACTGCTGGGTAAAGAGAGAAGAGCAGTGACTGCTAAAAAATGCAGGTTTCTTTTATGGGATGCAGAAAATGGTCTAATATCAGACACGATATGGTGATGCTTCCACAATTCTTTAAATGTCTTAAAACCATTGAAATAAGCACTTTCACTTAAAGAGGTGAGCTATCAGATATAAAATTTGTATATCAATAAACTTGATTTTTAAAACTTTTGCCATGAACAGTGGAAGAGACACAAGACACATTCAAATCCCCCTTTTTAAATAAAAAATTGTCTCAAAGCTAAATAGCCCTCTGAACTTGCCCTTGCCAGCTATTCATCTTCTTATTGAAAGGAACAGGTTCCTTCCATAATCCCATGGATCATAAAAATCTACCCAGTTAGGTGGTTATTGTTTGTTTTATTTTGTTCGTTTTGTTAACATACAGACATTGGCTATTGGAAAGACATATTGAAGCACCACAAGTGGTATTTATGAGTGGCCTCCAGAACTCTACAAATCAAATGGCACTGCTTTAGAGCATATTGTCCACATAGAAAGACAGCATGGAAAAGGTGAATTTTCTTGATAATGACTATTTATTATAGAGTTGAGAAAGGGCAGAATTGGAAAGAGTTTTGAGAAGAGAATTATCTGAAAAATCTCACAATATGGTGATAACACCAGGTCAGGGATAAAGGTGAAGAAGGTTCTGAGAGTGAGCCGTCTTCTCAATACTGTGCTGCTTCTTTGAATGCCCCAACAAAAGGCAGAGAGATTTGGGGCTGTCATGGCTTCACCTTACATTCCCACATAAATCTTGTAGTCTTATGGAACAAGCACTTGACCTAATCTTCTCTTTTAGAGGTCGTAGGTGACCTCCTAATTCTCAAATCCAAGGCTTTCTCCAAGTCCCTTAGGTCTTTCTTTAGCATTTGATGTAAATGGCCAACCCCCCATCTTTGGCTACTCTTACACTACATTGTTATTCAAATTATACATCTCTTTCTTGATCCAATAACCACAGCTTGTTTCATAAGTCTACAGGTCATTATTCACTCCACAGGGCACCTTAAAAAATACTTGAACCATTGATGAAAGAAGTGGAAATGGCTGTGAAGTCTAGAGCCAGTAATGTTAGCCACAGGAATCATGAATCATTTTACTATGATTTATTCCATGTTCTTCATTAGCTGGACCAGATCTTTAATAATAAAAATATTAGAGAAAGGAGATGTTTAATGATTCTATTAAATAGAGAACATAGGTATTTCCAAGATGAAATAAACATTCTTTTACCTTTCTGTCTCTAGTCAATTATTTTTCCATCTTCTTCATTTCTTTCAAATTTGGCCTCAGTGTATCCATTCTTCCCATCATAATCCCAGCATTCTCCTTCCCTGTAAAGAAAATATAGATTATAACTATTATAATTGTGCAAATATAAACTAGGCTCTTTCATACTGATGGATACGATCTTTCTGTTAAATCTTCTGGTTGATTTAAAATCATCAAAATGGGAATTTTGTAAATTATATAAATTTTATAAAAATTTACATAAAGTTTTATAATAAAAATTGCTTTATGTAAAAAACTTACCTAAAGTTACATGAAATCATGAATGTAGTCACGAGCAATGGTGCATGCCTATAATTCCAGGGTCTTGAGAGTCTGAAACAGTAGGAGCACAAGTTCAAACCCAGCTGGGCCACACAGCAAGTCTCAAAATAAAGACTTGGAGCTGAGCATGGTAGTGCACTCCTGCAACCCCAGTGGCTCAAGAGGCTGAGGCAGGAGGATTGCCAGTTCAAAGTCAGCCTCAGCAAAATTGAGGTGCTAAGCAAATCAGTGAGACTCTGTCTCTAAATAAAATACAAAATAGTGCTGGAGATGTGGCTCAATGGTTGAGTGCCTCTGAGTCCAAGCCGCACCCCCCCCAAGCAAAAAAAAAAAAAACTTGGGAGGTGTAGCTGAGTGGTAGAGAACCTCTAGATTCAATCCCCAGTACCACCAAAATCTTTTTTCTTATTTAAAAAAATAATCATGATTGCTTACTGTGTTTTGTTGTCCTGACCAAAAGACCTGATAATACCAATTTGTGAGGAGAAAAGTTTACTTGGTACTCAATAGTTTCAGAAGTCTCAGTTTATAGGCAGGAGACTCCACTGCTTTGGCCTAGAGGTAAAGCAGAACATCATTTCAGAAGTGGGTGGAGGAAGAAAGCTGCTCAGGACACGGTCACTAGGAAGTAGAAAAAGGGTGTCCCTCGCCACAGACAAAATATATACCCCACAGCCACGCCCCTCAATGATTCACCTCCTCTAGCCACACCCTATCTGCCGATAGTTACCACCCAGTTAATCCCTATCAGTGGATTAATGCACTGATTAAGTTAAGATTTTCAAACCCAATCATTTCATCTCTAAATTTTCTTGCATATTCTCACACATGAATTTCTGGAAAGCATCTCATCTAAAACAGAATACTTACCCTGAAGATACTCCTACACAATGACTCTATGGGAATGAGAAACATCTCAGTAAGCTGATATTTGGCAGTACCACAGATCATTTTAATAAAAGAACATTACCTATCAACACCTGTTTAAATTTTACCCACCCCAATCCCACCAATTATACCATTCATAACCCCGTGCCCTTGGGTTTTGCCGTGGTTCTCATATTCTATTCCAAATCCCTTCCAAAATCTTCACTCAGAAAGATCTGGAACTAAGTAAAAACTTAGGTCAGTGGTCTTGTTCTTCAGGGTTTCTTTAAATGATAATTTTAATCTTTGAATGAAAGTCTGCGAAGAAAATGGTGTGCTAGAATCGCAGGGGCGACTAAGGAGAGAGAATACAGTTTATTTCTGTGATACAGTAAAACTAACTCATATTTTCTCCCATATATTATTTTTCTCTCTTCAGCCTCCTCATGCCCATGCTCCATCCTTAAACAAAGAAACCTCTTCACAAAGTGACTAACCAGAAAAGATTTTAGGTGAAATGAGGCAGAACTCTTGTGAACACCTGAGGCAGATTCTCTAGGCTCACTTCCATACGTCCCAAGTTCTCTCCACCTGAGGCAGGTAGCCAGTGAAGATGAGTAAGAATTTCACTTTCAAAGGAAAGGGAGTTTTAGCAGAAGATCCCAGGAGTCCTCAGATCACAATTCCTCATACAGATAGGAGGAAGGCTGAGGGGAGAACATTGGCTGGAACGAGGAAAATCCTAGCCCAGGGCCAAGGAAGACATAGTGAAAACCCCACTGTCACTGTGGCACTAATGTGTAATGCCAGCTCAGCCACCACCACCACCTCTAATATAGGAGTCACAAAATCTAGAGAGCCCTCACAGCTAGAGGCCATATGTTTTCCCCAGAGTGTCCTACTCGACAAGGAAAGGAGCATGCAAGAAGTAGGGGAAGTTGGGAAATTTCACCACCTTCTTCCAACAAGCTTGTCTCTGCAGTGAATTTTTTTGCTCACTACATATATTTTTTTTTCCCCCTTGGTTCTGGCAATTGAACCCAGGTGTCACACGTACTAAGTCTGCATTCTGCCACTGAGCTGCACTTCCAGCTCACTCGCTATTTACTTGCTATCACAATCTACAATTTGCTGACTTCTCTGTTTTCATGATTACAAACAATCCACTGCTCAAACTGCTTGGTGAGAGGATTTTATACTCCCATCTAGCACACCAGGCATTTGCTTTCTGCTTGGCATCTGTGTTTTTAAATACTGGTTTGTCATTGTATGCGTTATTTTTGTCTCTTAGCAAAAAGTGAAATTCCTTTGTGATATGTCTATGAAAATGTGCTTGTTTTTGAAAGTGTAATTTCATGTGTGTGTTTAAGGTTAATGTTCTGCATTTTAAACCAAATGTTACTGCTCAAAAGAAAATTGAAGATCACCTGACAGTCTTTTCACTCTTTCTCTTTTAAGATCCTTGGAGGAGAGGTAAAGAGAGTTGGCCCTAGTTACACCACAATCACATAACTCATTGGTGGCAGTTAGAAAAATGACTCTATAGAAATTAGATTAGTCACCTCCTAACTAAGTATTGTCTCCATTGTAGCATGCTTCTTCTAACATGTGCTTAGAATTTCTTCCTCCAGTTTTTCTCTCAAGAAGCAGGTTCACCACCTGCCCCGTAATGATCATTGTTTCTTTACCGCCCCCTCCCACCCCCCACCCCTGCAAAAATCTTGAAAACCCTTCCCTCTCTGAAGCAGAGGGTCTGAAAGGGATGTTTTAAAATATGAGGTAAATGAACTCCATCAAATTTTAGTTCCTTGTGTTCTTGAATCGTGCAGAACTGGAAGTGTTGATAGCAATTCCTTTGTATCAGGCAATCTGGATTCTAGTACCAGCTTTGTTACTAATGAGATATAAAGCAATTGCCTCATTATTTTGGTCTTGAGTTTTTTCACCTGTATAATGAGGAGATTTTCGACTATACGTTTAACTATTTTTAGATAATTAAATATATCAATATATTAAGCATACTAATATATTGATATATTTAATATATTTTCCAATATGCAGGTAATAGGTATTGGAGAAAACTCAAAGTAGAGAAAAAAATTGTCAATCATCTATAGTCAGTGTAATTATAACTACTACTATCTATATGAAGCATTTCTTGTGAACTCTTGTAGTAGAAATCAAAATTGGGGTTACATTTCTCTGGTTTGGATCTAGAGTATCCCCAAAGGCTCATGTTTTAAAGGCCGATTGCCTTCCTCTCTCTCTTTGTTTTTCCCCACCACCATGAGCCTCCTGCAGGGGCTCAGGTCCAGGAAACAGACTCAGGGTCCTGGCAGGTGGAAGAAGATGCAAGATGCAGTTAAGATAGTAGGCAAGCTTTATTCAGAGGTGGTAATGGCCTCCAGCCTCCAGCTTTAGCTTCAGACTCCAGCCAGTTCCATTTTAGTCTTCATTTTGCCCCTTGTAGTCCTTGAGTCTTTACCATAGCCACTTTTTATATTCAGGCCAAACAAAGAAGGCACACTGCCAACAGGTTACATAAGGGGGTGCATGCTTACAAGTTAATGTTTATGACCTTGAGTACATATGCTGAATCAGAGTGTCTCTGGCCTTGATTAACCATGAGGTAGCCAACTCCCAGCCCTGGCTACACACTAAATTCATCACATAGCTGGAAGACTCGGGAGGGAGCCTAACTCCAGCCATTTGGGGCCTGCACCAACAATGAGGTGAACAGGCTTCCTCTGCCTCCTCTGCCATGTGCTCTCACTACAACCTACTGCACCATCACAGGCCCAAATAGGGCCCAGTGACCATGGGCTGAAACCATGAACCAACATAAACCCTTGTTCTACTTAGGTTTGTCATCACAGGTATTTTGTTACAGTGAAAAAAAGTGATTAATAAAATACTGTATTCAATTTTGGAGTAATTTTAAATATATAGCTTTTTTCATTTACATTTGGTTTGGAATGGTGTTTTGCTTTGAATCTCTAAAACCACTCAGGCTTCCTCTGTAACACTCCGCAGTTTTAGTTTTATTTCCCTGTAATGCATCGTATTTGTTTTTCATGTTTTTCATTGTAGTCCTCATATTCCTCAAATCAATGGAGATTGGTGGACATGCCAAGTATTATTATCCCCATTTGACAGGTCAGAAAACCGAGTCCCAATATAGTGAAGTAGTTTGTTCTAATTGTATGTCCAGATGGGATCAATAATAGTGAGAGTGATCCAAGACTACTGAGCAAATACTTAGTAACATACTATTTCCATTTTACCTGAGTTCAAAACAGAAAGCTCCATTGTCTACTAACCTGAGGAAATGAAAACTTTTTATAACTTTCATCTCTTTGTTGCTAGTGCATTTCTATGAGGAAGGATTGTTTGGCTAAAAAACAAATTAATTAAAGATTATGTGGATTGCTATATTTTAAGTAATTGATTACTATGCTGATTCTACAAAATGAATCATGCATATATCTCTAATGATTTGGTCCAATTTTGATTTTCTCCCTGGCAGCACCATTGTCTTGTCCTTAGTGGTCTAACCACCTGTGCTAAAGACTGTGCATGACCACATCTGACCTCAGGGATGGTTCTGTTATTGTATTTGATTTGATAGATTATAATTAGGTACTTGGAAATCTAATCATAGTAATGAAATCCTATGACTGGAAACTGGGAACTAATCCAGGACTGCTTGGTTTTTGATGGAAGTATAATGTCCTACATAAATGACTTGAATTATAATTGATCATATTAAGTGTAATGCTGACTAAATCTGTGTACTAGAACAACATTCAGTTTTTATGGTGAACTGATGAATAATTTTGGAATTAAGGAACATTAGTGACTTGATTCTAGATCACACTATGAATCTGATTTCTAATCTTCAATTGGCTAAAATCCAGAGAACGGCTATGTAGCCCAGACATGTAAAGGAAGAAGAGGGTAAAAGGTAACCTACATTGAGAGAATTTTGTGTAGAACTTGGCCTTTGTCTAGAGGCTAACTTCTCATTAGCTTGTTTTCCTTGCCTAAAAGGATCAAGAAATTATGAGCAAGACTCCTAATTACCTTTTCTTTAGTGTTGGCCCAGAGACTCTGCTGACCTAGGAGACCCCCAGAGGGCCAAGTTACAACATTAAGAAATTCCAAAGAGGGTCAGAGGCAAATTCCAATTCTCCAGCTTTGCCAGAGTCTTTTCTTTTCTTTTTCCTCACAGTGTACAATCTCTACCTCTACTTAAGTCACTGTCTAGTCTCTCTCCCCTAAGGCATTTATTCACCTATTACTAAGGCTTCTAAAAAATGTCTTTTTCAGTGGTCCACTCCTGGGACATAAATGTTGTAACAGTGGCTTCTGAGAAAAACAACTGTCTGAGGACCAACTGAGTAGGGCCTGGGCCTGGGCCATCTCCCAGACATCTTCCTCCATTCCTGGTGTGGACATTATGAGCTCCTCCATTGTTCGTCAAAGATACATAGAGGCTAATTGAATAAGTTTGGATTCAGAATTGATGGCGCCTCTCAATCAAATATCTTAGTTGCTACCTTGAAGTCATAACATGAGAAAAACCAGCAGCCACCACAGGTCTTACTATCAAAGGTCATAGTCTCCAGCAAAAGCAGGTCAGCCTCCCTTCTTCTGAGGAAGGTTGCAGTTTCCCCAAGCTCTGACAAATCCATGCTTCAAGGGAAATCCTCTGAAAAAGGGTAGGCCTAAGAGTGAGCTGAAAGCATTCACTCTGCAGAAGTTAGGTGAGGGGGAGAAAAAATTAGAAAGGATGCATCAAGCTCTAAAGTGAGAAACAGTTACTGCAGACACACAAAAAGGGTTACTTTTCTTATATTCACCTGTGCCCCTTCTTTCTCTTGGTGTGTCTCAAGTTTATGACAAAACTGAACTCCAAGAACACCTGTCTCTCAAAAAGCTGAGTCACCTAACAGCATAGAAGGCACAATAGGAGGACCCACAGTATTTTCAGGGACCCATGAAAACATTTTGTCTTAACACAGATCAGAAGAAAAATATAAGTGTACTATTAATGACAGATAAACAGAACCACAGGCCAGATTATATTTGCATTTATAGCAACACAACTGTAAGTCTATCTTAATATTTCTTTGTGCAGAAAATGTCCCCAAAAGTACCTGCCTAGGACCAGTAAAAGTCACAAGGCAACTTTTAGCCACAGAGTTTGAACCTCGGCAGATGCTAGAATGGGCTAAACCAACCAACATCTAGCTGTGGAGAGTAGGGGCCTTGGCAGGAGTAGAGGAAGGGCTTCAAGATATGTACCTGCAGACAAGTACATAGAGCATCATAGCCAGAATATGATGATAAGGGAGGAAGTTGTTGAGACACATGCTCAGCTTTATAAACTAAAGGAATGAAAAAAAAAAAAGAGTATCCTGATAGAGAGGAGTGTCTGCAGCAAATGGCTTACAAAAATTTCATGTACACAGTCATTTAGGAAGACTGGTTGAGTATAGGGGTGAGGAAGTAGAAAGTGGGAGCATATTGTGGGGAGAAGGATGTGGAGCAAGTTCGAGTGAAGGAGTTCATTGGCTTAAGCCAGTATCAGAGGGATCAAGCTGCTGGATAAATAAGTAAGGCTAAATTCATTGGACATTCTCCCTTCAACATGCACTTTACATTATTTCATTTTCATACGTTACATTTGATAACAGGGAGGAAAAGAAATGGAAATTGTAATCCTAAATGAAAGCTCTTTTTCTCTGTGCAGAAAAATCTCCCTCTCTATTGAAGCATGCAAGGTAAGTGTCACTGGCCCCATTTACAAAGGAGAAGGTGGAGAGGCACTCACCAAGTTTGCTTAGCTCAGCTGCTGTACTCCAGGACTCCTCAGCAACATGGTCTACTCACTCCAGAATGGACTGTGATTACTTTCTACCTTATGCACACGTAACAATGAAGAAACCCAATAAACTAATGCATTTTACCACACTATCTCTTCATGGCTACTTGTACTATTTATGGAATTTAGTTTAAAGGAATGTAATTTAAAGCAAAAACTAATGATCCAGGATAAATATTAGTTCTATCTCCTCCAGAAAACAGGCATGAGCCTCGTAGGATATCACTTAATCCTGGTAGGAACATTTTCTCACCCATGCAATGCAAGGTTTAGGCATCATGTATAGGAACATTCCCTGAGCTAGAGGGGAGAAAAGATCCTCCAGAGAAACAAAATTAATGAGGGTCCAGGAGATGAGACTGAGGATATTTGTCAGAGGACAAAGTGAAATTGAAGTTCCTGGAGGTGAACGTTCAGATATAGGATTTGTAATAATTATAATATTCACATTAGTAACATTACTTGACATTAGAATAGATAGAATGGAGCATGGTAAAAGAAAACTCTGAAAGTCAGCTTTAGAAAAAGGTGACAGGAAGCAGCAGAGACTCTTTGAGTAGGACATATGGAAAGTGGTATTTTAGGAAAATGGCTCTGGCAATGAATCTGGACGAATCGGGACAGGAAGAAGCCATAATTGGAAAGATAAGTTGTGAGTTTGCATATATGACAAAATTGTACAGTATCTGACTCTGCTCTCTATGGGTAATTTCTGATGACTTGCAATCAGTAGACAGTAGAGCTCAGGATTTATATTTGTAGGGTATGTGTACAAATTTCCTGGGAAGATACTCAAGAAATGGTTATCTTTCTGGGACATGGGAACAGGAGATGGGTGAGATGGAAGAAACTGCCTTTCATTCAGTTCCAGTTTAGTCTGTTTCTATGTGTGCCAGGTATTTATACTTTCAAACTTAGCAATTTTAAAAAAATAGAACTTATTCTATTTTTAAAAAAATATTTATTTATTTATCTTTCGTTTTAGGTGGATACATTAGTTTGTTTTTATGTGGTGCCAAGGATTGAACCCAGTGCCTCATGCATGCTAGGTGAGCACTCTACCACTGAGCCACCACCCCAGCCCCAGAACTTATTCTAATAAGGGATAAAAAGAGATAAAAAGATTATATCATTACATAAAGTACTTTAACCTATGTAAATCATCTTTCAAGTCTGAACCTTCATACATTTTCTTTTTTTTTTCTATTTTTTTTATTGGTTGTTCAAAACATTATAAAGCTCTTGACATATCATATTTCATACATTAGATTCAAATTGGTTATGAACTCCCAATTTTACCCCAAATACAGATTGCAGAATCACATTGGTTACACATCCACATTTTTACATAATGCCCTATTAGTAACTGTTGTATTCTGCTACCTTTCCTATCCTCTACCATCCCCCCTCCTTCCCCTCCCATCTTCTCTCTCTACCCCATCCACTGTAATTCATATCTCTCCTTGTTTATTTTCCCATTCCCCTCACAACCTCTTATATGTAATTTTGTATAACAATGAGGGTCTCCCTCCATTACCATGCAATTTCCCTTTTCTCTCCCTTTCCATCCCACCTCATGTATCTGTTTAATGTTAATCTTTTCTTCCTGCTCTTCCTCCCTGCTCTGTTCTTAGTTGCTCTCATTATATCAAAGAAGACATTTGGTATTTGTTTTTTAGGGATTGGCTAGCTTCACTAAGCATAATCTGCTCTAGTGCCATCCATTTCCCTGCAAATTCTATGATTTTGTCATTTTTTAGTGCTGCGTAATACTCCATGGTGTATAAATGCCACATTTTTTTTATCCATTCATCTATTGAAGGGCATCTGGGTTGGTTCCACAGTCTAGCAATTGTGAATTGTGCTGCTATGAACATCGATGTAGCAGTATCCCTGTAGTACGCTCTTTTAAGGTCTTCAGGGAAAAGTCCAAGAAGGGCAATAGCTGGGTCAAATGGTGGTTCCATTCCCAGCTTTCCCAGGAATCTCCATACTGCTTTCCAAATTGGCCGCACCAGTTTGCAGTCCCACCAGCAATGTACAAGAGTACCCTTTTCCCCACATCCTCTCCAGCACTTGTTGTTGTTTGACTTCATAATGGCTGCCAATCTTACTGGAGTGAGATGGTATTTTAGGGTGGTTTTGATTTGCATTTCTCTGACTGCTAGAGATGGTGAGCATTTTTTCATGTACTTGTTGATTGATTGTTTGTCCTCCTCTGAGAAGTGTCTGTTCAGGTCTTTGGCCCATTTGTTGATTGGGTTATTTGTTTTCTTATTGTTTAATTTTTTGAGTTCTTTGTATACTCTGGATATTAGGGCTCTATCTGAAGTGTGAGGAGTAAAAATTTGTTCCCATGATTCAAAGTGGATCAAGGAGCTAGATATCAAATCAGAGACTCTGCGTCTGATAGAAGAAAAAGTTGGCTCCAATCTACCTATTGTAGGGTCGGGCTCCAAATTCCTTAATAGGACACCCATAGCACAAAAGTTGATAACAAAAATCAACAAATGGGACTTACTTAAACTGAAAAGTTTTCTCTCAGCAAGAGAAACAATAAAAGAGGTAAATAGGGAGCCTACATCATGGGAACAAATTTTTACTCTTCATACATTTTCAACGCATACAAGGAACAGAATGTGTAGGAGCAGGCAGTAGGTAGTAGGAAATGGCAGTTGTCAGGAGCAGGGAGGACCTGGCAACCATTTGGAGGGAGGTAACTGAGGCCAAGAAAATGACCCTCCTGAGCAAGGAAGGATCAGAATCCTCCTTCCTCCTTGGCTTCCTCCAGTATCTATTAACCCTTTAATGTCCTTCTGAACTCTAGATTCCTTTAGGTTGAACTAGCATGCAAGGCTTTAGAACTTTATAGAGTAACACGTTTATCACAGCCCAGTCAAATCAATACTTTAGATGGGGAAAAAGAGCCCAAATGCCCCCAAAGAATAAGCAATTTAACTTTGCAAGTTAAATTACCAGAAAGGTATATTGTACTCAATATAGAGAATCACAGGTGAATACAGAACTAAACTTACTTCTTTTTAGGAGGAAATGTTAATCTATATATTGAAGGGAAATTATATTTGAGGCTGGTGTTTTAGTGTATTTGGTGATCATGAATTTTATTTGCTACTGCAAATATTTAAGAGACATAAGAGGCACTAGAGCTGTCTGCTTATTGTTCTGAGCACCTCACTTCTAGAGCCTAGTGATCCCTTTGAACTTTCAGGAGTTTGCTTTTCAAATGCATTAGGAATGATTAGGTTCTGGGAATTACATGACTGTACTTATAAGTTAAATAGCTATATAATTTTCCCCCTGAACCTAGTTACATTTTTTCCATACTGGGACACTTTTGTGGGTGAAAGACGGTGCTACTAATAATTAAACCAGGCTTATAGACATAATCTGAGACTGTCCAAAGTAAGTAGGAAAATATGGATACCCCACTTGTAAGAGAATTGGTGTCAAGGAATGACCATTTAAAAATCCACCAAAAGGTTACTACTTTTCCATAATTATAAAACCCAGACAATTCTATATCTCTATGATTCACAGGGCACTTAGGCAACACCTTAGTATTAAAAAGTTGGACTCTAAGAGAAGCATTATATAATAAGCTATACTATATCATTCCATTTGTGGTATAGCCAAAGAGCTAATCCTGCTCTACTCTAGAGTACACCATTTCAGGGACTGAGCACCATACAAGACAATACCCTTTGTTTTTTATTGACATAATCCAATTTCCAGATATAGTTCAGGTACCTAGTTAACAAAGTAAGAGATGAGTAATAGCAAGTCCTCACAGGGAAGGGATAGTTGACTTGTAAGCTTTTTACCATGGACTGAAAAGATCATATTGGTCAAAACATAGCAGCTCTTGATAGAACTAAGTTAGTGCCTTTTAGCTGAGATATGATATCAGATTGTGTGACTATCCATCTATTTTCAAGGGACTGAGTTATTTCCAATGACTTGTAATTTTTTAGTGAAAAACCCAGGAAAGTTCTGGGCAATCTGGGACAAATTGCTTGCCTTATTTTCAGGTATAGTCCTTGAAGTTATTTATCAATCTTTATTTTGGAAGCTAGCAATTTTTATGATAATGGTATTTTTGTGTGGTTATCTTCTCCTCTCTCCCCAGGTATTTTGTATATGTCCTTTTAGAAAAATATCCATTTATTCTTTCATTCAACATATATTTATTGCCCATTTATAATTGTCCATGCTAGGCTTAGGGGGTACAATAATGGTCAGCACAAATACTCATTGCCTTTTTAGATAAATGGATTTAAAGTAGGCATTCCTTCATTTGGAACTATGGTTATGCTCTATATAAATGTGCAGAAAGAAATCTCCACCCCTTGGCACAAGCCACAAGTAGTCATGTTTGCAATGTGGCACCAGTGTCCTGGCCCACCTGACCAGACAGGCTTGAGGGTCTGATCAAAACAGGGACAATCAGAGTGTCTCTTAGGATATGGATTTGAGGTCCATATATCACTCCCAGTCTAGTCTGGCTCTTTGTGAATGGTGTGATACAAACTTGAGAGTTGAGAATAGCATTGTGGTATGATCACATGGCACCACCTGCATGTTAATCAGCAAAAGCATCAACAGACAGGAATCACAAGAAAGAAGACAAACAATAATAAGACACCAAGGAAAGAGAGAAAAAGAAAAAAATCGCTTTATGTCCCAAATAGACTTCCTGGTAACAGTACCTTTTGAAACAAATTCAATCACTACCTTTCGTTTCTGTAAAGTCTCTCAGTAATCTTCCAATCAACTCCCATTTCCCCCCAACTTTAAATAATGTTGGAGGAATTTCTGTTGTTTAAAATATCCTTAATTGAGACATTATCCCTTGTCGTTCTTCTAATATAGGCCCTTGTTCTGTCCCTAATGTGATGTGAAGAGTATATATAAAAGTCAGTACATAGTGTGTTACATAGTAAAATTTTAATCAATGTTAACTACTCTTAATAGTATTCAATAAACATTTATGCAGTACTTGATTGCTGTGCTAAATATGTAGGAGGGTAGCTTTACTTTCCAAATTGCTTAGTGAATCTGAGATGTACAAAACCATAATAAGGACATTACCATAGGGAATTGTCTTATTTTTTCTTATGTTGTTACAGCTGAAAATCATAGCCTAGGTAATTTATAAAGAAGAGAGGTTTAGTTATCTCCTGGTCCTAGAGGCTGAGAAGGCCAAGAGCATGGAGCCAGCATCTGCTAGCATCTAGTGAGGGCTTTCTCAATGAATCCTGAAACATCAGAGGGCATCTGATCCCAAGACAAAGCATCCCAGAGAGAGCCTGCTTTTTAACAAAGTCACTCCCTCAATACCTTGTTAGTCCAAGAATTCATGAATGCATTAGTCCATTCATGAAGGAACTACCTCACCCAAATCCCACCTCCAAAAATCATTAATATATGAGTTTGGAAATTGTTTCAAATATATGAGCTTTGGGGGACACTTCAAACTACAGAAGTAAGTCAAGAGGGACATCTAGAATTGGTAGTCAAATCTGGGTAGATGCAGGTGAGACAAGGGAATCATCTGTGAATAGAAATCTCTCTTGGAAGGTCACTCTTACTCTAGTCTTCTCACTGCTAGCCACAATAAACCCAGCACTTGAGCAATCCTATGTCTTTCTGTAAGAGTCAGTTTCTGGGAAAAGAGATACAGGGCTTTATACTGCCTTGGCATTCTAGTGCCTTAATTATAAGCAGAAATTCAGTAGATGCCTACTAAGTAAATTGTGAAGAGTTAAATTATTTTCATGTTAGCAACACCAACATTTTTTACCTGTTGATCCCATTACAATTGATTAGGTTCCCTTGAGTCCTCTAGGTAGGTTATTTTGTGCTTTCAAAGATTTCCCCTGCTAGGAAACCATGATGCAAGTAATAAGAAAAATATTAATATTCCTCTGAGTAAACAAACACTAAGCATCACTTGACAAAGCCTTATCTATTAGTAAAATTAGAGACATAGTGGTGGAAAATGAGAATGGATTTGTCCAGATGTCAACAGAGAAAAGGGAGACTAACCATGCACTTAAATGATTCCAAACAAGCTGGAACACATGGCTCAAGGCAGTAAATGAAATGCATTTGAGTTACAAGGACCAGTGAATGCCACAAGCCAGGGAAAATGTTGCAAGATGCTCATAATTAGGGGCACTGCTGAGGAGAAAAATGATGCTGATGCCTCCTAATATTCATGCTGCTGGGATAATCCTGTTTTGTGCCTTCACTCAAAAGGCTTTACTCAATAGAAAATTCCTAAGCACTTAATCTTTATGCACTAATCTCCACCCTCTAACAGCTACAATGCCTGTGTCTTATTTATTTATGTGCAGCTTGGATCTCCATAAAAGCTGGGAGCTAAGGCAGGCTTATCTCCTTAAAGAGGAATGTTAAAACGATGAATTGAATTACAAATCAAGAGTGTTGTACAAATTATTGATTATTTAAAGTCTTCCCTTCAGAGAGTGATTAGTATGAGGGCGCCAGGTCTCCAGGCAATACAGTTCACACTCCACAATTCTGTTTCCCCTCCTAACCCTAATTATCCCCCATCAAACTGTTATATGACTTTACTCCTCATAACTCTACAGAAACTCTAATTTCTAATGGTCTCTTAAAGACAAACGGTAATCAGGAACTTCCCAAACTTTATTTCTACTCGTTTTCTACAGGATTTTCAGCCCTCCCTGGTTTTCTGAGATCTCTGCATCTTTTTGTTCTTTTCTCATGTGGTTCAATTATTAATTAAAGGCCCACATTTTAATTAGTGAATATCATTAACATTTCTCTTCAGTTCCGCTCCATGTTGTCCTAACAGGCAACATGTCTGTAGTTAAAAAAGCATCACTACCTATTCTCTCAATTGGATGAAAAAAGAAAATCCAGATTCATGGATCGAAAGAAGTATGATGAGGATAAAAATCAACTGCTTACCTGTACCAAGAAAACTGAATCATCAGGGAAAATATAAATAAATATTTAAGTCATGAAACCCAAATTGTATTATTCCAAGATTTTTGAATCCATGGAATTAGAACTAAAAGTTCTTTAACTTCGCTAGCTCAGCACTCCATAATTTACAGGAAGTTATAACACGGACCATCAAAAGAAATGAATGGGACCAGCCTTTGAGCAACAGTGATGCAAGATGGCAGCCACAATGGGCTTAGACAATTTATGAAAACTAAATATACAGGCTTAAAACAGAATGTGAACCTAAATACTCAGAAACACAGCCCTTTGTAAGATCTGTAACAAAAATTGTTATGAATGGAGTTAATAGTTCTAGTGGAGTTGTGGACCCAAGAGCCATATCAGTGCAAACAAAATGGCAGAATTCATATAGCATCAAAGTTGTTCTGCAAGAACTGGGGCACTTAATGATGTCTAAAGAAAATATAAAACTCCTTCAGCCACCAGAAGGACAGTGTTACAGTAATTAATTGAAAAGAAAAACCACAGGCCCTCCCCTCCCCATGTAATTTAAGCAGTCTTCATTTTCTACTGAAATAAATTTTCTAGATACATCTTGTAGAGCTCAAAGTACTGGAAAGGAAGCTCCCATTCAAAGGCAATTAATCTTAAGACACTGTTAATGATACTAATTTTGTGTACATTTGAAATATATAAGTTGTACTATAATAAATAAATAAATAAATGCATGTCCCAAGTTTGCCAGCTATTGACAATGGAGCCACAATCAAAGTATGGGCAGTATTGAGTAGTGTCTAGAAAAAAACTTATTATTATTATTATTATTATGCAAAGAAGCTGCATTCAACAAAGATTGAGGACAGTATTTTTCTGGATTAGGATTGAAGTAAGATATGCTCTTCAGCAAAATATCGCTTAACACCACATTAAGAGAGTAAATATTAGCTGGAATAGATACTGTCATGGTATTTGTATGTGTGAATTTATTCAAATCTCATAGCAACCCCATAAGTTATGTTTTATTTTCCTCATTTTACAGATGTAATGAGCTAATAGGTTTTGGATATGAGATGTAAGCATAGACTTGTTGGGCTTCAAAATCTATCCTTGTAAACTATTATGATTTATAAGTATTAGAACATTATTTAATTTCTGCAGCCTAAAGGTATAATTTTTAAAAGCATCCTGTTTATCCAAGGAAATGCATGTCAATTTGTCTCCCCCAATATCCATGAAATGTGCTTTTCTATGTGAGGCAAACAACTAAAAATTTGTTATGAAATGAGAGACTAGCCAGTCAAGGTCCATGACTTTGAATCATTTTCCCAGACTTGACAACCTGTTACAAAATATAAAAATGTTTCTCTGGGGTAAAGGATTTTCTAAACTATATTTAAAATAAATTTTGGGAAGTGTTGAAAAAGGGAATCTTTGAGTTATAGGTAATAGCTCATGGAGTCAATTCTAATGGCTAGTTCTGCATAACAACCTCACAAAATCAATTAATTCACGATTTCTCTTTGGGGAAAAAGGAAACAGTAGATAGACACCTACACTGAAGCAGTGTAGTATGAAGATCAAAAATTAGCTAATAGTAAATACTAAAGCAATATTGCTTAACTATAACTAATTGGTTATACAAAAATGATCCAATATGATAGTCTAGTTGAGATGATCTTTGTGGCTTCTTACAGGAATATTATTTAATTACAGTGGGTAAATTGACAGCAGTAATCTCACAGGAATTCCAGGCAATATGAATGAATATGAAGCCAGAGAAATCCAGAGAACATTATCCTGACTGGCATTTAGTTTGTAGGAGATGGACATTAAATCTCTCCACCGGGCTTTTGGGTTACTTCAAGCCATTTTCTTGTGTGCTTAAGGTATGAGAAATAGGGTATGATGTATGCTTGGGTCTTTTACAAAGAGAAAATCTGAATATGACAGAACAAGTTAACTTGAATTCTAATGCGCTCTGGCAGTTCAAAATGTTCAAATGTGAAGGATTAAACAGACTGGTCTTGAGAGGGTTTAATTCACAAGAAATGAGAGGCAGCTATTAAAAGCCTATTTCCACTTCTGAGTACTCAGGAGTAAAGACATGCACCAGTAGGCTGTGGGGGCAGGTGGTGGGCAACAACAGGAGGTGTATAAATGTAGTGATGGTGGTAGTGGTGGGAAGATGGTGTAATTCTATTTGCCAAAAAGTAAGTAAGTAAATGAGTAAGTAAAAAAATCCAGAAAAGGTCAGGAACAGGGGAGATGATGCTGATATGGCTTAAGTAATATTTAGTAGCTGACAAATCTACAGAGTAGATAGGTATGGCAGTTGGAAATTCAAATTGGTCTGTGACATCATTACAACCATAGGAATGTGAAGCAGGGTTACTTCTTCCCTGGGTGGAATAGAGAATGGTGAATAAAACAGTGACCTGAATACTAAGTAGATAGTGTTTAAAACAAAATGAGGTAAAAGCTAGATCCTGTCAACTATTGCTGTATTCAGATAATCAAATCACCTAGGTAATTGATTTGAGAATGAAATTAAAGTAACTATTTCCAACATAGAAGCCAGCTTTGACGATTTCTTGTATATTAGAGACAAGAAATTACTGGCTCAAAATGTTGTTGATTGAGTATTCTGTCAGAAAAAACAAAGTCAAATCTGAAACTGTACTATAATAATTGCTAAAGAGGAATGGTTGTGCAACATTGCCTACACAAATGGTGCTGAAGCATTTGAGAATCAAGAATTTACATGTTGCCTTGAAACATAATTTGTAACAACAGTTCTTCTTCCCTATTCCTAACCTAGATAGTGATGTTAATATCACAGATATTAGCATATATTCATGAGTAGAGGGAAGAAAAAAGGATGTCTTCTATACAGATTCAGCACAGATTTTAGAAGAAAAGTAGAAATTTCAAATCTAGTTACATCCTTATTGCTCATCTTCTTCCGTTCCCAATTTTATTGGTATGGTTTGAAGATGAGAGCATTGTGAAAGGACCTGACATGTGGCTATGAAGAAAGAGTTTCATATTTGTTATAAAGTTTTGTTCCTGAGGAGAATTAACTATTAAAGATGTTCATGGTACTTGAAGGAGATAATTATAAAACAGTATCTATACTATATTTAAGAAATATATGCACTAATTGAAGTCTCAAATTTTGCTACCTCTGGGTAGTAAAAGTATGGATTTTTTTTCTGTAGTAGAGATTGAACCCAGGAGTGCTTTACCACTGAGCTATATCCCCAGCCCTTTATTTTATTTTTTTTTTTAAATTTTGAGACAGGAACTCACTAAATTGCTGAGGCTGGCCTTAAATTTGAAATCCTCCTGCTTTAGCATCCTAAATTGCTGGGATTCTAGGCATACACACTGGCAGATTATGGATGTTTTAAATAGTTATTTTGCATTTCTATATTTTCCATTTTTCCTCTAATATGCATTTTCTGTAATAAGTACTATTTTAAAATAAAATAAGATGCTGGTCAGTATTTCTGGGTATAATTTATGATCAGAATTAGATATATGTCTTGATAAACATCTCTATATAATGATACCTATATATATATATATATATATATATATATATATATATATATAATATGTATAAATATACATATACATAAACATGTATAACAGATTTTATATATTCATAGGTCAAACATATTCTAAAACATGGGTTTATTTTATAAGTCTTTGTTCTTTTTCCACATTCTAAATTAGGTCTTGCATTCTTCTACGCTTGTGCTTATAATCATTCATCATGCTTGTATGTATCCCATACATAATCTAGTTTAGCGATTTAAAATATATTCTCTAATATTTTTCTCTATGCTTATATACTCAGGTAAATACACTAACACATTATACATTGTTGTGGGTTATTTAACAAAATGGGATCAATTATTTATAAGTCTCTATGTGCTCCTTTTTTTCTGATTAAAAAACAACTCATTGATCACCTGACAAATTAACTGCTACAACTCTAATTTATTATTTTAATGGCTGTGTGATATCCTGCATCATACCATATGTATCATAATTTATTCAGTATTTCTGCTATTGAGTTTTCCAGAGTTTTATTGCTATTATAAAAAATGTTACAATCAACAACCTTCCACATGTGTCATTACTCATGATTTACTGTTTGGAAAGTGTCCCAGGAGTGGGAATGTTAACTCAGAGAAAATGTACATTTCACATGATAAAAGATACTGCCAGACAACTTTCCAAAGAGGCAGTAACAATTAACAACTTCACTTATCATGTATCAAAATACTTGTTTTCAAGTATTACCAAGAGTAAAGGCATACACATTCCTTTTCATTTTTAACAGTCCAATGGGTATAAAATATATCTCATTGCTATTTTAATTTTATTTCCCTATTAAAGAACTTGAGCCTATTTCAAATGTTGATCAGTCAATTGGCTTGGCTCTTACCTAAGTTGCTTATTTTGTTCTTTTTTTTTCCTATGGGACCATTTACTTTTTCTTTTCAATTTGTAATTATTCTTTGCACATTTTGCATCTTAATATTCTCATCTCTCATTATTATTAATTTAATTTACCAAATATATCATTGGACTGTTGCATTTTTGTGATAATTGTTTGAATTTTGAGACAGTTCCATATGTCTTTCTTTTTATAACTCAGAAATTTTTTATTATAAATGGTTGCATTTGGTCAATATTTTTAATAATCCCAGTATTAATTACCAAGAGGAACATCAATTACAAATTTTTTTCTTTGCAAGTTGATGAGTTAGGGAAAGAACACTCGAATAAGATAGACATTGAGGGTGGAAAAACATGGTTGACTAAAAGTGCCTGGAATGCTTTTCTCCACAATAAAAGAGGGAAAACAAACAAGGTAAATTTAATAGTTATTTCACTGGAGTGTTTGAAGCAGAGCCTCAGGAGTACAGTGAGGATGTAACAGGGACACAGCAGAGCTTTAAGTTACCCAGTGGCCTTATAATGAAAGCAACCAAGTATATGGCATCTGCCATCACATATCTTTGATTAATCCCAACCCAAGAGGAACTTCCTTCAGTATGGAAAGGGCTCTTGCTATAATGCATCTGGAGGGTGAAGCAGCCAAGTAACTGTCTCTAGTCCCAACCCTATGAACCACCCAGGAAGCCCTGCCCACCATCCCTCAACCTTGGAATCATCTGGGCATCCTACAATTAGAGGGTCAGCCTGTGTAAGCCCACAGGAAATAGCCAGGTCACCCTGCCCATGCTCATGCTTCCCCAGAAGCGGACAACTGGCCCTGCTCATATACCCTTAACCTGGGAAGCAGCCGAGGAAAGAGCCCTTAGTGGCCTGGCCTGATGAGACTCCCAGGAAGTAGCCAGGCAGCTTACCCACCTACCTTCAACCATAAAACACAGCTGGGATGCCCTAAACATCTCAGCCCACAGAGGCTCAGTAAATAGCCAAATAGTCCTGCCCTCCACCTAAATGTTAGGAAGCAGCCTGAGAAGCTTTTTTTTAAGTCTCAGCCCTGAAATGCCTCAGGAGGCAACCAGGTGGCCCTGCTAATCCTTCTCTGGCACCAATAAACAGTTGAGCATCACATTCTTAAGAGTTTGACACACTGAGGTACTAAGAACCCAATAGATAGTCAACTGAAAAGCAGCTGAGCAGTCTTCCCTGAGCAGGTCAGAGTGAGAGGCCCAATAGAGTCTACTATCCAGGGCTTGGAAACTGACAGATGCCTCACTTGGGTTCACTGGTGTAACCAAGCACCCATGCAGCCCCCACAAATTGACAGGAACCCCACTCCACTATTGGACATGATGTACTGCACCCACCTGGGCTTACCAGAGTGGCTCCATCCTCACAATTCACAGAAACTGATGGAAGCCCACAAACACAGGAAAGCATATCATATATAAGATACAAATGACCTCACTGTCTAAAAGAGAGAGAGCTACATTCAAGTTTCTCATGCAATCTGATAACCCTATAGCCTAGGCCACTAAGGCATTACAAACATTGCTTAAGAGTATTGCGTCTAAAGAAGCTACATGATTATTATCCTAAAGCACTCACCTGAATCCAAAGCCAACATTGCATATCCAAACAACATCCTAGGACATATCACCATCATAAAGCCTCACTTTACAAAATTGATAGTAGAAATCAACCCACCTGATATCAATATAGCAACAAAAGAAAAAAACTGACTAAAAAAACTATTAAATAAGCAAATAAACAAAAATACACAAACAAAAATACACCCCCCCCAAACAAAAGACAATGAAACATGAAGCCTCCAAAGGAACACAAAAACTCTCTACCACCTCTACCACGAGACCCCAGAGAAAAGAAAATTGGCAATTGCCTAACAAAGAATTCAAAAGAATTATTTAAGCAAATTTAGGGAGATGCAAGAGAATAAAGGAATTCAATGAAATTAGGAAAAAAGAGAATACAGAGATAATAAAATAGATCCAGTCAGAAATCTTGGAGCCAAAGAATTTAATAAATATAATATAAAAAAATGCTGATGCCCTCAAGAGAAGAATTGATCAAGAAGAAGAAAGAATTTCTTTTTTCCTTTTTCTTTATTTTTTTCATTTTTGGGAATTGAACCCAGGAACTTGAACATGCTAGGCAAATTCTATACCACTGAGCTCTAACCCCATTCACCTCTCTGAACTTGAAGGCAGGTCTTTTAAAAAAAAAAAAAGTCAGAATGTTAAAAAGAAATTTTAAAAAATTCAAAAAATTCAAAAAAATGAAGAGAGATTTCAAGATTTATGAGACACCATTAAGTGAGCAAACAGTCACATTAGGGGTGTTTTAGAAGTAAAGGAAAAAATCATAGAAAACCTATTCAATCAAAAAAATCCTTCCCAGTAGTTTGGGAGTCTGAGGCAGGAGGATCAAAGTTCAAAGCCAGACTCAGCAAAATCGAGGTACTGAGCAACTCAGTAAGACTCTGTCTCTAAATAAAATACAAAATAGAGATGGGGATATGTCTCAGTGGTCCAGTGCCCATGAGTTCAATCTCTGATACCAAAAAAAAAAAAAAAGAAAAAAGAAGTGAAAAGAAAAATGCTGAAAACCTTCCAATTCTATGGTATAATATGGATATCCAGGTTTAGAAAGTGCAAAGGCATATTAATAGATTTGACAAACAAAAACCTACTCTCATTCAAATTATAGTGAAATTATCAAATCTAAAAAGAGCAATAGAAAAGTATGAAATCATTTATATAGGAATATCATCAGACAATGAGAAGACTTTGTTGTCAAAACCTTAAGGCTAGGAGAGAAGAAGATGATGTATTCAGCCAGGCACAGTGGTTCATGCCTGTAATCCTAGCAACTCAGGATGCTGAGGCAGGAAGATTGTGAGTTCAAAGCCAGCCTCAGGGAGGCAGAGCCGCCCCCTCCCCCTGCGCTGGCAAGGTAGAGGGAACTGTGACCATCCACAGAGCAGGCCCAGCGGTCTGCTGAGGGGCAGAGCCGCCCCCCACCCCCAG
>NW_025999968.1:10666015-10726762 GCF_001458135.2 Marmota marmota marmota | reverse complement strand
AGATTATTAGATAAATAAACTGCAATAATATACCCAAAAATGAATATTAATTCAGACTATAAAAAGGAATAAAGTTCTGAGGCAATCGGAAAAAAAAAAAAAAAAGCCAGCCTCAGCAACTCAGTGAGATCTTATCTCTAAACACATTATAAAAAAAGGCCTGGGAAGGTTGCTATGTGGCTCAGTGTTTAAGCGCCCCCCCCCCTTTGTTTTTTTGGTATTGTTATAGTTAAAGCTTCATCCCAGGGTTTCATAAACTGACTTCCAGACCATTCACGCATAATCGAATCAAGCCTTTATTGAAGCACACTGGTGGCGGCTAACCAGAACATAAAGCTGTTCCCCTGATCAGCCCCGAACAATTGCAAAGGCACTCCTTATAAGCCTGAAAACCGCAAAAGGGATGTTGAGGGGGCGGGGGGCAGTCTAGCCAATGCAAGCAAGCCAGGTTACAGAAGCGGGACAGTGCAGTCAAGCGGAGGGAAGCCTAACCAATCACAGTTAGCCCAGTCACCCCAGTTACAGAAACAGAGCCCCCTTACCCTAGTTACAGAAACAATACCCCACTAGGTAGTTTTGTGTTCTTAAAGATTTCTATAGCAAAAGGAAAAGAACATCTTGTCCCAGTCATGACTCTTCTACTTGGCATGATTGTTTTACAGGATGAAGTCATAAAACAAAATGGAGTCACATTTGCTCCTACTACCACAGTATCAGTTTTAATCCCCGATACAAAAACAAAACAAAACTAACTTCTCAATAAAAAAACTTCCAACCAAGAATTCTATACCCATCAAAGCTATTTTTGAGAGTGAATGATAAATAAAGACAAACAAAATCTAAAGCTATTCACCACTTACAAGAAATTATTAAAGGACTCCTACATCTGGAAGCAAAAGTGTGATAACTACCATCATCAGGAGAAGAGGTACACAAAATATTTTTTTAAATGCCCTATCAATATATGAAAAACTGAACTACAAAGATGAAAAGGAGAGGAAGGAAGGACAAAGTCTATACAAAACAAGCAGAAAATAAATTAATAGAATGACAAGATTATGACTTTACTCATGACTAATATCTTTAAGTATAAATTGGTTAAATTCCCCAATTTAAAGATTTAGACTGAATGGATGAAGGAGAAAAAAAAAAACCAAAGGAGACTCAAATATCTTCTGGTTATAAAAGAAAAATTCACTTTACCAGTAAAACACAGAGAAAAAGTAAAGGACTAGAAAATAATATGTAATTCAAATGGAAAACAAAAACAAGCAGTAGTAGTGTTTCTTATATCAGATAAAATGGATTTTAAACAACAACAAAAGAAAAACTGCAAAAAGAGACATGAAGGTCATTACATAATTACAAAGAACTATTTAATAAGAAGAAATAATAATTTGAATATATATTTACAACATATATTTCACAATTTTAATATATTCACCCAATGCTGGAGCACACAATTATATAAAGCAAATATTAGTAGATGCTGAAGAAGAGACAGACTCTAACACATCAACAGCTTGAGATTTCAACATTCTACTTTCATTAGTGGAAAGATCATCCAGACAAAAATTCAATAACCAACAATGACGTTATACAACACCATAGAGCAAATGGACCTCATAGACACAGAACATTGCATTGAACTCCTGCAGAATAAACGTTGTCATCATGAGCACATGGAACATTTTTCATGACAGATCATGTATTAGGCCATTAAACAAGCCTAAACAATTTTTAAAAAGTGATGTCATAGTACATATCTTCTCTAACCACAAAGGAATCAAACTAAAAGTCAACATGAGGTACTTTTGAAATTGCAAAAATGCTTAGAAACTGAAGAACATATTCTTTAGCTGCCATTGGGTAAACAAAGAAATTGAAAGGATAACTTTTAAAGTGCTTTAAACAAATGAAAATTGAAACAACATTTCAAAACCTACAGGATAAAGCAGAGCTGAAAGGGAAGTTTATAGCACTAAGTCCCTACATCAAAACAGGAGAAAATTTTCAAATAAACAACATGATACTGCAACTCACAAAACTGGAAAAGCATGAGCAAACCAAACTCAAAATTAGTAAAAGAAAACAAATAAAGATCGGAACAGAAGTAATCAAATTAGAAGCTAAAAGTTTACAAAAGATCAATTAAATGATGAGTTTTTTGCTGGACAAGAAGCTAAATTGGCAAGGCTTTAACTGGAATAACCAAGAAAAAAGAGAGAAGATCCAAATAGATAAAATCATATCTGAGAAAAGGGAGAATACAAATGATACCACACATATATGGAAAAAAAAATCCTTAGGGATTATTATGAACACAACTATTCCAATTAGTTGAAAAATGTAAAAGAAATAGATAAATTTCAGGACATATACATTCAACCAAATTTAAGCCATAAGAACATAAAAAATCTGAATAAATAATAACTAACAAGGTTAATCTGTAATAAAAAGTATTTCAACAAAAAAATCAGTTTTTACAAAATGTCTATAAAAGAACTAATATCAATCCAATTCTTCTCAAACTATTTTCAAAGTAATGAAAAGATGAAAGCCTTCCAAACTATTTTTCAAGGCCAAAAACCTTACCTTGATATTAAAAGAAGATAAAGACAAGACAAAACAAAACAAAACAAAAAACAAGAAGAGAAAAGAAAAAACAAGTAAAGATAATATTCCTGGTGAACATATATGGAACAAATCTCAAAAAACTGCTGACAATAAAAATCAAGATGACCATCAAAAAGATTGTACACTGTGATCAAGCGAGATTTCTTTTAGAAATGCAAGGATGGTTTAGAATATGCAAATTAATAAATAATATATCACATCAAAGAAAGAAGGATTAAAAAGCATATAATTATCTCAATAGATACAGTGAAAGTATTTGGTAAAATTTAACATAAATTAGTTTTTTAAAAAAATTATTAAAAACTTAGGCATAGAAGGGATATAGCTCAATACAATAAGGGTCTTGTATGATAAACTCTCAGCCTATAACCTACTGAATGATGAAAAATTGAAATTATTTTCCCTAAGATCTGGAAAAAGACAAAGGTGTCCATTTATTTTTAAAGTCTCATCCAGTATAGTATTAGAAGTCTTGTCCAGAGAAATGAGACAAGAGAGTTGTACAAATGGCATTCAAATAGGAAAGAAATAGACCATGTATACCTATTTGAAAATTGAAAGACTTAATATACAGAAAAATCAAAAGACTTTACCCCCAAACATTGTTAGAACTGAAAAAAAAATTCAAAAAGATGGCAGAATACAAAATTAAACTTCAAAAATCAGCAGCTTTTTATATATAAAAAAATTGTCAAGAGGGAAATTTAAAAAAAAATCCAATTCACTAAAAACAAAACTAAACTAAACTAAATAACTAGGAATAAGTTTTCTCAAGGATGTAAATGATCCCTACAATGAAAATCATAAAACACTGAAGGAAGAAATTGGATAAATAAATAAATAGAAAGGGTAGTGGTGAATGGGGGAGGTATCCCATGCTCGTGGATTGGAAAATGTCCATAGTTCTCTAAGCCATATACAAATTCAATGTAATTCCCATCAAAATGAATGAAAGAGACCAATGGAACAAATGATAAATAACCCAGAAATAGAATATACAACCCTGAAATAATCCCTTAATTTAAAGCCAACTGGTTTTCAATAAAGGTAACAAAAATAAAGATTGAAGACAAAAAAATACCTTCAACAAAGGGGGCTGGGAAAACTATTTTGATATTTATACAAAAAAATACTGGACCCTTATCTTTCAACCTATATGAAAATCAATGCCAAAAGACTGAAATTTAAGACCCAAAACTATACATCTTCTAGAATAAAACATAAGGTAAATACTTCAGGACATTTGTTTGGGGCAAACAATTTATGACCCCCAAAGGGAAGACAACAGAAGCAAGAGTTGATAAATAAGATTACATCAAGGTGTGAAAAGACAGTAGAATTGTGTGAAGCAGCATTTCTCTCATCTTGGCTACCCTAAACTCAAACAATGGGAGTATTATGTCTCCAGAGGTTTACAATGAAAAATCCTAAGACTGGAGGGGCAGTCTGCTCTAGGTAAACTGCAGACTACTTGACTCATTAGTCAGATATTTTTAAAAAGGAGGAACTCCACTGTATTTTATTGATTGTTCATTATCCAGGAGCCATCCTAGGACTGCAGCATTGCAGAGCCCATGGAAACTGAAACCCAGCTCTGTGAGTTTTCGGTTAGGTCTCTGTAGGGCTGTCCAGTGGAAAGTCAGAAACTGGAAGTATTTCACCTGAGAATCACCGGTTAGAGAGGCTGGAGAAAGGTGGGCTCTATCCAGATCCACAAGTTCTGAACTGCACAGGGATGGGTCAGGGTCTCTGACATGCTCCCTGGTCACAGGTTCACCAATCCTTAGATCCTGACACATCTGGCACCAGACTAGCACCCAACAGGAACCTCCAGCTCCCCAATCCCCAATCTTCCAACTTCTCCTACCCCATCCTGGCAGATCACGTGAGGATACATAGCTGATGCACTGAACTCAGCACCTGGTCTGGATCTGCCCAATAGAGAATAGCTAGCTCTCTGTGACAGGACACAAGTCCTGGCACCCAGCCCTCAGGACTGCCTGGGAGAGAACTGCCTGACTAGGAATTTGAAAGGTAGGGGCAGGAGAGATAGAGTTTGAAGACTAAATCAGAGACCAGGAGTTATGGTGTCCTCAGGCAATGTAAGGGGCTAAGATCAGGCTTCTACATGACATGAGTGAAACCCAAAAGAGATTCCTAGGGTGCAGTCTTCCAATATGGACTGGCAATTGATATACCCCACCTCCAGGAGATACACCTCCAGAAGAAACTCTCACCATCCTTAGCGTGGAGCTACCATCAAACTCCAGACAAGCCCACCTATCAGCTGAAAAGAAAAGCTGCAATTGTTCAATTTTCTATAGAAATTTTTATTCTTATTCTTATTTTAATTTTTTCTCTCTCACATCTCTACCATTTTTGAAATCAAGTATTTTTTATGCACCAGCTTACTGAGGACTGGCATGTTTCAATAGTATATTACAGNATCTATTTCCCTGGATTCTCTTTCTTTCTTTTCACCTGCTAACATCCAACCTTCATTAATTCCTCTTTCACTCTTCCTATAATAATTTTTTTATGTTTATCTTCTGTCCTCCTTTCTCATAAACATCACATCTTACACCACGTATCTGTTCTCTCTTTGTCCACCACTTGAAATTGTAAATCATTTTGGGGAATTTACTGTTGATATTGTAGACAATAATTGAACACATCATTGCTATTTATTGCAACAAAACTGTAGACATCATAATAGAGCTATTTGGTTTAAGGCTGTATATTGTTTGCATTGAGTGCTGTTAATATTGGCCTACCCCTTGTACATGAGGTACCAGAAACCTTCAGGGGCACTATAAGTCTACAGGGTAGAAATTGTACTGCCTCAGATCCACATTGCTAGACGGGAAGACACACTCACAAACACACACAAAGGAAAAGAAAAGAAAAAAACAAGGGAATAAAGTTCTCCAAACAAACCAAGATGCTGCAATTATAGAATCCATTGCTAACACTGTAGAAGAAATGTCAGAGAAGTTTAGAATGTACATAGTTAAACTGATCTGTAACATAAAAGACAATGTAAGGAGTGAAATCAGAGATAAATTTCAGGTGGTGAAAGATCACATCAATAAAGAGGGAGATTTGGAAAAGAAATCAAGCAGAAATCCATGAAATGAAGAACAACAACAAAAATTCCAAATTAAAACTTCAAAGCAAAGTATCACCAACAGATGAGATTACTTGGGAGACAGAACCTCAGGCAAATGAAGACAAAATATATAATCTCAAAAATATAGTTGACCACACAGAAGATGTTAAGAAACCATGAACAGAAACTTCATTAACTATAGGACAACAAGAAAGGAGCAAATTTATGATTTATTGGGACAGATAAAGGCATAGAGATACAAACCAAAGGAATGCACAACCTTTTCAATGAAATATTATTAGGAAATTTCCCAAACCTAAAAAGTAAAATGGAAAATCAAATACAAGAGGCTTACAGGACCTCAAATGTACAAAATTACAACAGATCCACATCAAGGCATGTTATAATGAGAATTACTAACATTCACAGCAAGGATAGAATTACAAAGGCTACGAGTGAAAAATATCAGTTTACCTATAGGGGAAAACCAATTTAGATCTCAGCTGATTTCTCAACTCAGATTTTTGAAGCCAAGAGGTCCTGGAATAACATATACCATGTTCTGAAAGCTTCAGATTTGAAAATTTAAAAAAAAATTTCCATGATAAACAAAAGTTAAAAGGATTTGCAACTAGAGGCTGGGGTTGTGGCTCAGCTGTAGAGCACTCACCTAGCACATGCAAGGCCCTGGGTTTGATCTCAGCACCACATAAAAATAAATAAATAAAATAAAGGTATTGTGTCCAACTACAACTAAAAAATAATTTTTTTTTAAATAAAGGATTAGCAACTAGAAAACCTGTACTACAGAACATTCTCAACAAAATATTCCATGAAGATGAGATGAAAATAAGTAAATAAATAGACAAACAAACAAATAAAACCAACAAAGGGAGGAACTATATTAAAGGAATAGTCAATCAAAGGAGAAACTAATTTAAATTAAAAACTAGAAATGAACCCTAATGACTGGGAAATACAAAACATATTCTAATAATAACCTTGAACATTAATGGCCTATAATTATCAATCAAAAGACACAGACTGGCATTTTGGATTAAAAAACAAGACCCAACTATAATATGCTGTCTCCAAGAGACTCACCTCATAGGCAAAGACATCCACAGACTAAAGGTGAAAGAATGGGAAAAAACACATCACTCAATTGGATCACCTAAACAAGCAGGGATTTCCATCTTCATATCAGATAAAGTTGACTTTAAGCCAAAGTTAATCAAAAGGAACAAAGAAGACCATTTCATACTGTGTTAGTGAATTATATATCAAAAGACATAACAATCATAAATATTTATGTCCCAAACAATGGAGCATCTATATATATCAAACAAAAACTGTCAGTCTCAAGAATCAATAGATCACAATTCAATAAAAATGGGTAACATGCCTCTGACTGGATAGATATCTACCCAATGGATAGATCCTCCAAACAAAAACTAAATAAAAAAGCTATAGAAGTAAAAAATACAATTGCTAACTTAGACTTAATAGACATATATAGAATATTTCAGCATCAATACTAGATACAATTTCTTCTCAGCAGCACATGGATATTTCTCTAATATAGACCATATTATGTAAGCAATCAATATGTTGGCATAAAATTATATTATCTTAATATATTTTTGAAGTATGCAGGGTTATTTTAATAGTTCCAATTCCATTGATACTAATTTTTGTTCTCTTGCTTTTTTTTGATTAGACTTGTGTGATTTTTAAATCAATTTTAGCTATATTATTTCTTCAATGTTTCATATATTTCTGCTTCTACTCTTAATTTTTCCTTCCTACATAATTTGAAAATAATTTGATTGTTATTCTAGCTTATTTCTGATACAAGTACTTTAAGTTATAAATGTTTATCTGAGTACTGTTTCATTCTAGAGATCCTGATACTTTTAAGCTTTTTTTATCACACAGTTCAAAGCACTTTTAATATACTTTTCTTATCCTTTCTTCCTTGACCTCTGAGATATATTTATAAGTGCAGCATTTAATTTTGACATTGCTGACATGGGGGTGAGATTCTATAAATCTTAAGATGATTGATTTCTGGGAAAGCCTCACCCACCTGCGTGGAGCACAGGCAGGCCCAGGACAGCCCTGGGGACACCCATGGAGATGCACATTGGATCTGGAGACAGCTGATGGCCACAACACTGAATGCTACAGCACTGCATCTTTGAACATATCACCCAATGCAAACACTCGCCCCTGCCACCTGATCCGACACTCCATTGGTAAAAGCAGTCACCTCTATCTTGAGACACCTTCACCACCATCTTTAGTTGGGGCAAATCCCGGCTTGAAACACAAGCTGGGCAGGCACCAATAGTCTCCAACTCCCCTCTCTCCCCAGCAGCCACTAACTCCACACAGTGACTGCCCAATGCAGAACAGCTCTTTAAGACAGGAGCACAGCCCCTAGACCCATAAGACCTCTGGAAAGAAAAGTCTCCAATTAGTAAGCAGAAAGGGAGAGAGTGAGTGAGATACATTTTAGAGACTAAATTAGAGACCAGAAATTGTGAGGAGACATAAGGAGGTAAGACCAGGTACCCACATCACACGATGGGGCCCCAAAGGATTCCCTGGAGTGCAGTCTTCCATTGGGGACCAGCTGGTGCCACACTCTACTTCCAGATGCCCTGCACCCAAGACCAACCTTGCAACTCTGGTAACTTTCATTATCTTGAGGGTGGAGATACTAGCAGACAACAGACAACCTCACCTATTGGATATGAAGGGAAGCAAGAAAGATACTGTTCTCCAACCAAAACAATCTTTCTTTCTTCATTCAAATTTTTTTCTTTTTTCTTCTTTTTCATTTCTCCCTTTCTATTCTCCTGCCCTCACATCCCCAATATAAGTGAAACCAAATATTTTGCATGAATTAGGATACTGAGGATTGAGTTGTCTGAATAGCATATTACAGTTGTGTTGTATAGTCTCTTTTCTTCTATTTTTGCATTTTTATTTTTCTTAATATTTATGTGTGTTTTATGTACTCTACTGCCTTCCCACATACTTACCCCAAATCACTTCCTCTCTCTTCTCCTGCTACTAACCATCTTCTTTAGATTCCTCGTTCACACTTCCTAAGATCTAATAACTCTATAACCGTACTTCCTACCCCCTCAACATCTCATCCTATATACCTCACCCCTGGTTCTTTGTCCACCATCAGAAACTGTAAACCCTTCTGCAAACTCACTTTTTTATATTATAGTTAATAATTGAACTCATCACTTCTGTATATTGTGACCAAACTGTAAATGTCTTAATAGCAACTATTTGGTTCAAGATTGTATATTATTTGTATTGTTGTATTGTTAACACTGTTCTTTCCCTCAAATGAGAGGTATTGAAACCTGCAGGGGCACATAATCATATAGAGTAAAAATGTTGATGCCTTGGATCCACAGTGCAAGAAGGGAAGACACAAGAACAACATGAAAAAAAAAAAAGGAAAAAAAGTGAATTTAGCCAATCCCAAAGAACCAAATGCTGAATGTTTTCTCTGATATAAGGAGGCTGATTCATAGTGAGGTTGGAAAGGGGAACATGGGAAGATTAGACAAACTCTAGATAGGGCAAAGGAAGGGAGGGTAAGGGAAGAGGCAAGGGGGTAAAAAAGATGATGGAATGAGATGGACATCATTACCCTAAGTACATGTATGAAGACACGAATGGTGTGAATATACTTTGTATACAACCAGAGATATGAAAAATTGTACTCTATATGTGTAATATGAATTGTAATGCATTTTGCTATCATATATAAAAAATTAGAAGAACATATTTAAAAAAAAAGAAAAGAAAAACAAAGTGCCCCAAACAAACCAAGATGTTACATTATTAGAGTTCATGGCCAGCACAGCAGATGAAATGACTGAGAAGGAGTTCAGGGTGTAAAAATTTAAATTGTTCTGTGAATTAAGAGATAAGATATGAGAGAGCAAATACAGTCAGCAAAAGATAATTTCAATGAAGAGCTACATAAACAAATATAGGAAGCAAAAGATTAGTTCAATAAGGAGATAGAGGTTCTGGAAAAAAAAAACAAAAAAAATCCTTGAAATGAAAGAAACAATAAACCAAATTAAAAGCTCAATTGAAAGCAACACTAATAGATTATACCACTTGTAATATAGGACCTCATACAATACAGACAATATATATAATATTGAAAAGAATGTAGACCACAGAGTGAAAATGGTAAGAGACCATGAGCAGAACACTCAAGAAATGTGGGATAGCATAAAAAGATCAAATTTAAGAGTTATTAGGATAGAGGAAGACATAGAGTTTCAAACCAAAGGAATGAACAATCTATTCAATGAAATAATATCAGAAAATTTTCCAAAATTGAAGGATAAATCAGAAATCCAAATACAAGAGGCTTACAGGACACCAAATGTACAAAATCACAACAGATCCACACAAGGCACATTATAATGAAAATGCCTAACATACAGAATAAGGAGAGAATATTAAAAGCCATAAGAGAAAGGAATCAGATTACACAAAGGAGGGAACCAATTAGGATATCCTCAGAGTTTTTCAACCCAGAACCGGAAAGCTAGAAGATCCTGGAACAACATATAGAAAACCCTGAAAGAAAATGGATGCCAACCAAGAAACTTATATCCTGCAAAATTAAGCTTTACATCTGATAATGAAATAAAAACCCTTCATGATAAACAAAAGTTAAAAGAATTTAACTAGAAAGCCTGCACTAGAGAACATCCTCAGCAAAATATTCCATGAGGAGGAAATAAGAAACAACTATGAAAATCAGCAGAGGAATGTATTACATTAAAGAAAAAAAATAATCAAAGGAGAAACCAAGTCAAGTTAAATAACAAAAATCAACAAAAATGGCTGGAATACAAATCATGTCTCAATAATAACACTGAATGTTAATAGCCTAAACTCACCAATCAAAAGACATAGACTGCCAGATTGGATTTTTTTTTTTTTAAAAGACCCAACAATATGATGCTTCCAGGAGCCTTATCTCATAGGAAAAGACATCCATAGACTGAAGGTGAAACGTTGGGAAGAATTGTACCACTCACGTGGTCTGCAGAAACAAGCAGGGTTTTTTATCCTCATATCAAATAAAGTAGACTCAAGCTAAAGTTAATCATAAGGATTAAAAAAGGACTTTTCATACTGCTCATGGGAACCATACACAAACAAGACATAAATAACAATTTTAAATGTATATGCCCCAAACAATGGAGCATCTACATTCAACAAACTCTTCTCAAGTTTCAGAGTCAAATAGACCACAACATAATAAATCTGGGTGACTTAACACACATCTTTCACCACTGGATTGATGTTCCATACAAAAGCTGAAAAAAAAAACTATAGAATTCAATAATACAATCACTAACTTAGACTTAACTAACATATATAGAATATCATCCATTAATGAGTTAATACATTTTCTTCTCAGCAGCACATGGATCTTTCTCTAAAATAGACCATGTTTTATGGCATAAAGCAATTCTTAGCAAATACCAAAAAGTAGAGATACTATCCTGCATTCTATCAGACTCCTAAAGCATAAGAAGTAAAATAAAAAATCCATAAATGGGATGGATTCAAACTGAAAAGCTTCTTCTCAGCAAAAGAAACAATCAGTGAAGTGAATATATAGCCTACAGAATGGGAGCAAATTTTTACCACATGCACATCAAATAGAGCATTAATCTCTAGAAATTTTAAAGAAGTCAAAAATCTTAACACTGAAAAAAAGTATATCAATAAATGGGCCAATGGCATTTCTCAGAAGATTATATACAATTAATCCACAAATATATGAAAAGAATGTTCAACATCTCTAGCAATTAGAGAAATGAAAATCAAAACTATTCTAAGATTTCATCTCACTTCAGTCAGAAGTGTAATCAAGAATACAAGCAACAAAAAATGTTGGCAAGGATGTGGAGGAAAAGGTACACTTATACATTGCTGTTGGGACTGCAAATCGGTGAAGCCAATATGGAAAATATTATGGAGATTCCTTGGAAACCTTGCAATGGAACCATCATTTGACTCAGCTATCCCACTCCTTGATCTATACCCAAAGGACTTAAAAACAGCATACTATAGGGTCACAGCCACATCAATGTTTATAGCAGCTCAATTCATGATAGCTAAACTGTGGAGCCAACCTAAATGCCCTTCAGTAGATGAATGGATAAAGAAACACAATGGAATATCACTCAGCATTAAAAGAGAATAAAATCATGGCATTTGCAGGTAAATGAATGGAGTTGGAGAATATTATGCTAAGTGAAATAAGCCAATCCCCAAAATCCAAATGCCAAACTTTTTCTCTGATATAAAAATGTTGATTCATAATGGTGATGGGGTGGGGAGCAGGGAAGAAATAGACAAACTTTAGATAGGGCAAAGGGGAGGGATGGGGAAGTACGGAGATTTGGAGTAGGAAAGAAGGTGGAATGAGATTCACATCATTACCCTAAGTATATGTATGAAGACATGAATAGTGTGACTCTACTTCGGATACAACCAGAGACATGAAAAATTGTGTTCTATATATTTAATATAAATTGAAACATATTCTGCTGTCATATATAACAAATTCAAATAAATTTTTAAAAGCGTGCTTGATTTCTAATGTAATAAATCATGCAGAAAACAGAGCCTGCATGATTTCAAATTAAAAAGAAAAGCAATGGAACTGCTTTTTTATATTGATTGTATTGGTTATATACAAAACTGTTCAAATTTTATATTTCAAATATGTGCATTTTATTGTTCTTCAATGTTACCTCAAAGTTATGGGGAGAGCAGAAGACAGGAAATAATTAAAATCAGAGCTGAATAAATAAAATTGAAGTAAGAAATAATTTAAAAATTTGAAAAAAACAAAAAATTGGTTCTTTGAATAAAAAATAAAATTGATAAATCCTTAGGCATGCTAAGAGAAAGTGAGTGAAAACTCAAGTTACTAAAATTCCTGGTTAAAAAAAATATATATCATGATGGACACTACTGAAACACAGAAGGAACTAACTAGAAACTATTTTGAAAATTTATAGTCTAATGAAATAGAAAATCTCAAAGACATCAACAAATTTTTAGATGTATATGGCCTACCCCAACTGAATCAGGAAAATATACATAATTTAAACAGATTGATTTCAATCAATGAAATAGAACACCATCAAAAGCCTACCAACTAAAAAAAGCACAGGTCCAGACAGATTCTCAGCTGAGTTCTTCAAGACTTTAAAGAAGAATTAAAACCAATACTCCCAAAATTACTCCATGAAATAGAAAAGGAGGGAACCCTTCCAAACTTATTCTATTAAGCTAGTATCATTCTGATACCAAAACCAAGCAGAGACACATCAATAAAAGAAAATTTCAGACCAATATCCCTGATGAACATTAATGCAAAAATTCACAATGAAATTTTGGCAAATTGCATACAAAAACATATTAAAGAAATAATGCACCATGATCAAGTGGGGTTTATTACAGGCATGCAAGTTTGGTTCAACATACAGAAACCAATAATCATAATTAATCACATTAGTAGATTTAAAGACAAGAATCATATGATCATCTCACTAGTTGCAGAGAAAGCATTTGAAAAAATATAGCTCTGCTTCATGTTCAAAACACTAGAAAAACTAAGGATAGTAGGAACATATGTCAACATTGTAAAACCTATCTATGCTAAGTCCCAAGCCAATATCATTCTAAATGGAGAAGAATTGGAAGCATTCTTTTAAAAAACTGGAACAAGACAGGGATGCCCTCTTTCACCACTTCTATTCAACATAGTCCTTGAAACTCTAGCTAAAGCAATGAGATGAAAGGAATTAAATTGATATGGATAGGAAAAGAAGAACTCCAACTATTATTATTTGCTGATGATATGATTATATACTTAGGGGATCAAAAAACTCTATCAGAAAACTTCTAGAATTAATAAATTCAGCAAAGTAGCAGGATATAAAATCAATACTCATTAAATCAAATGCATTTCTATACATCAGTGATGAATCCTCTGAAAGAGAAATTAGGAAAACTATCCCATTCACAATATCCTCATAAAAAATAAAATATTTGGGAATCAACAAAAGAAGTGAAAGATCTCTACAATGAAAACAACAGAATGCTAAAGAAAGAAATTGAAGAAGACCTTAGAAGATGGAAAGATTTCCCATGCTCTTGGATAGGCAAAATTAATATTGTCAAAATGGCCATAAGACCCAAAGCACTATATAGATTCAATGTGATTCCAATCAAAATCCCAGCATCATTCCTTATAGAAATAGAAAAAAAATCATGAAATTCACTTGGAAAAATAAGATACCCAGAATAGCAAAACTAATTCTTAGCAAGAAGAGTGAAGCAGGAGGCATCAAAATACCAGACCTTCAGCAATACTACAAATCTTTAGTAATAAAAACAGCATGGTATTGGCACCAAAATAGACAGGTAGACCAATGGTACAGAATAGAAGATGCAGAGACAAACTTACATAAATACAGTTATCTCATACTAGACAAAGGCACCAAAAATATACAGTGGAGAAAAGATAGCCTCTTCAACAAATGGTGCTAGGAGAACTGGAAAGCCATATGCAATAAAATGAAAATAAACCCATATCTCTCACCATGCACAAAACTCAACTCATAGTGGATTAAGGGCCTAGGAATTAGACAAGAGATTCTACACATAATAGAGGAAAAAGTAGGCCCAAATCTTCATCATGTTGGATTAGGCCCCAGCTTCCTTAACAAGACACCTAGAGCACAAGAAATAAAATCAAGAATTAATAAATGGAATGGACTCAAACTGAAAAGCTTCTTCTCAGCAAAAGAAACAACCAATGAGGTGAACAGAGAGCCTAGAGAAAGGGAGCAAATTTTTGCCTCACACACACCAGAAAGAGCACTAATTTCCAGTATATATAAAGAACTCAAAAAACTTAACACCATAAGAACAAACAACCCAATTAGTGAATAGGCCAAGGAACTGAACAGACACTCCTCAGAAGAAGATATACATTTGATCAACAAATATATGAAAAAATATGTTCAACATCTCTAGTAATTAGAGAAATGCAAATCAAAACTACTCTAAGATTTTTATCTCACTCCAGTCAGAATGTCAGCTATTAAGAATACAGACAATAATAAATGATAGTGAGATGTGGGGGAAAAGGCACACTTACACATTGCTGGTGGGACTGCAAATTGGTGAAGCCAATATGAAAAATACTATGGAGATTCCTTGGAAAACTTGCAATGGAACCACCATTTGACCCAGCTATCCCACTCCTCAGTCTATACCAAAGGACTTAAAAACAGCATACTACAGAGACACAGCCACAACAAAGTTCATAGCAGCTCAATTCACAATAGCTAAACTGTGGAACAACTTGTATGCCCTTCAAAAAATAAATGGATAAAGAAATTGTGGTATGTATACACAATGAAATATTACTCACCATTAAAAGAGAATAAAGTTGTGGCCTTGGCAGGTAAATGGATGGAGTTGGAGAATATAATGCTAAGTGAAGTTAGCCAATCAGAAAAAATCAAAGGCCAAATAGTCTCTCTGATAAGTGGATGCTGATTCATGATGGAGAGTGGGGAAGCATGGAAAAAATGGGGAACTTTGATTGGGCAAGGGGAAGGGAAGGTAGGAAGGGTGCATGGGGGCAGGAAAGATGGTGGAATGAGATGGACATCATTACCTTAGGTACATATATGATTGCATATGTGTTGTGATACTACATCATGTACAACCATAGAAATGTAAAGTTTTCCTGTAATTGTGTACAATGAATAAAAATGTATTCTGTTGTCATATATACCTCATTAAAATAATTGAATTAATTTTTTAAAAAGAAACAATGAGTTTAAGGTGAGAGTTATGATAATTCCCCTAAGTTGATCCCTTCCCAAAGTATAGAAGAATCAAAATTTCACATTTTCCTTTATACTTATAGATATTATAAGTATATAATATTATAAATATTATATGTAATAAAAAATAAACAGATTTTTAAAAAATAATATCACCCAGGAAACTATCCAGTCTGTCTGTGCTGGGTAGGACAGCTATGTAAACCCCTCAGAGTGTGCACACAGCTAGGCAGGGTTCCAATTAGAGACACTGAGAGCATCTTCACTTGCGTAGAAATAAGTCTGTCAGTTGTGATATATGTATGCACTGACTATCAATTCTTTCCCTTAGTACTTTGATAGCCTTTCATTTAATTCATGGTTCCATTGGCACAAAACACTTTTTAGGGAAGAAAAACGAAGCCAGATAGTTGTAGGGATCAGCCCCCCAAAGAAAAATCTAGAGGAATGGGTTGGGAGATTATTGGAGCACAAATCACAGCATACTTGATCAGATTTCTAGAGCCATTGCACCCTTTAAACTGCCATGAGGATTCTGATGGCATAGAGGAATAAATGAAGGAGTACAAGTTTTTCATTAAATAAGAAAATAATAATAATAATAATAATAATAAAAAGATAATTCTGGTTCACAGACTTTGTGTTGCACAAGAAAACTACTTAACTTTTTCAGCAATTCAGTGCTATCAGACAAAAATCAAGAGAATTATCCTGAAGACTGAAGAATAGAGATTTATCTATCAGCAAACTTGACATATTTGCCCATAACAGGCCTGTTAAATGTCCAGAGAACATAGCATGCCTTTGTGCAGAATGCTGCTGACCTTTTTGAGGGCACAGAAGTTTAAAAGAAGAACTTCATTTTAGCTCACTAGAACCATCTCCAGGTAGTCTAGCCCCTTTGTGTGTCGAAAAGGTACAAATAATTTTCTTTTGAATTATGTTAGAGTATGACTCATTTCTCACCTACTCTACAAGCTGTGAAAGCTCCTCTGAATTTGGCACATGATGAAATGGGTTTTGCCAACCTAAATAACATTCAAAAAAAGATTCCCTAAAAATTAATCGAGTTTATTTGGAAATAGAATTTTATTCAAATGCAAATGTGCTTACTGGAGTAAAGCATAGGTGCATTCAGGAAGATATAGATAAGAGGAAGTGTGTAAAGGCAAGATGAGGATCACATATAAGATATTTTGAAATGATAATCCTTGACTACAAGGATCAGTAAAAGTGACATCAGTCCAAGATTAACCAGAGAGTTGCTGAGAAGATGTCATTTTATGTTTTTGTGAGATTCTGGTGGCCTTTGTGCAAGGTTTTGATTCTGATAGAATCTTTTGTAAAATAGTCTTATTATCAGCATACATGCCTGATATCCCTTCCTCCATAAACTCCTCTTTTTATTTATTTGTGTGTTTGGATTGGATCTTGACCAAAATGACCCCATTTTGATCTGTAAACTTTCACAGTATTGATCTGTTATTTCTCCATGAGACTCCCAGTTTTATTTGCTTCATTCTCTGGACCACAGATACTGTTGTATAACCATATGAAAGCTTTCTACCTTTTATCAAAATGATATCTTATAAATGGAAACTCCCAAAGGTTAGCACAGTCTTCAAATAATAAGTTTCTAGAAGAACACTACAACCATTTCTCAAACTATTTCTAAACTAAGGTAAAGTCAGAGAGTCTAAGGCCAGAAAGAAGCATAACTTTTGACTTTTTTCAGAACAGAGGTACAATGTGTGCTTCTTTGTCATGAGATGCCGTGACCAGCATGGCCAGTCTAGCAGGTTCCAGCAAGGAGTGATGGGGGATTAGAAAAATAAAGACTCATAGACACAGATGTTTTCTGAAGATAAAGCTGGGATCAGGTGGCGTGCTGCTCTCTGATGGAGAAGCAGATCTAAAGAGTTACACCAGCAATCTTTATTTATATGTCTTATTATGAGGCTAAAGATTATGCAAGCATTATTTTTTGTAATCAGAAAGTTACAAGTCTAGAAACATTTATGTAGCTTTTCTGCAATTTCAGTTTACAGTTGCAATGTGCAATGTTAGGAGCTTTGTGTTACTCTCAAGAAAGTCTATTGTTTAAAGTTACTGTTAAGCAGGTAGCTTCAGAAGTAGTGGAACTGGTGAAACATTGTGGTTGTCTAGGAGGAGAGTTCCTCTATTCCTAGGAGGTATGTGCTTAAGATCAAGGTCAAGGCTGATAAGACTCTTCCACAGATCCTCCTCATGCAGGGCATTGCCACAGCCAGATAGGCATCCTGTACCCTTGCACAGGAACATTTCCAGGCATTAGGCTTACCACAGCCATGAGGTCATTAGAGACCTCAATCTTAGACACTGCTCTCCCTATGTCTGTTACCACTTTTTACAATGAGATCCTAGAGATGCTGCTGTCCACACAAAGGTTTTCACTAATAGCTGTCATGATTGTGTCTCCTGAGTGCTGCCACTTCCCAATTGTTACTTGAGACCTGCAACTGATATAAAGAACCCAGTAGGCCAGGAGACAACTGGGTTTCCGAGATATTCTGCATTCTACTGCAGGTGGATGTCTTTTGCTAAAGAAAAAAAAACAGGAGAGCTAATGACATTTTATCTCAGTATATGTATCCTCTCAAAGGCAGGCCATCTATCTCCTGAGGTCAGACCTAAAGCCAACAGCTCTCACACTTCCCTGTGTCCCAGAATCATCTGTATGACTCACCTACACAGAGACTGCCAGGCCAAAGCCTAGAGAGTCTGTTTAGAAATTGGTCTTAGGGCCCATGAATATGCATTTCTAATAAGCCCCCAGGTGCTATAGTTGCTATGAAGCCAGGTACCAGTCCTTGAAAACCACCCTCTGGGCTCAGGGTGTGTCAAACTGCTTTCTTTCCTCCTACCCTTGTGTTTCAGGGAACTGTGGGAGAAGAAGGAGGGTGGCAGTTGCAGCTTCTGCAGCAACAGTCATCCTCTGAGGCATCAAGACCCAGCTGCCATTCAAGACAAGTAAACAAGGTTAAAGAGATGAGGAACCAGGCAACCTTTCTCCCAATTCCAAATATGTAGTTCAGTCTCATGTGGCAGTGCGAGGCCAGCTTGTCCACTTCACTTTCAAAGTCCAGTTGCTAAGAGTTTGCCTGCATAGCCCACAGCACAGCCATCAGACAAGAGATAAAGTCAACTACAGATGTACACAGAGAACCTGTGGAACATCAGTGAATGAGCTTCACAAGGCACAGTCTCTCCAGTGACTTTGCACAAGTGACCATAGGAGGCCAGGGAAGGGGACGCTAGAGAGCCCTGGTAGAGACAGAGAACAAAGTCTTCTCAGTGCACGTTCTTGGCTGCTGCTGGTAGGACCTCATCTGAAATGGGAGGTGAGGCTGCCAGTCCCAAATGCAGACAGTTGTGCTGCAGGTTACTTCAAAGAACACCCATGCCTCTTTACCCTAGAAAACTTGCTCCCCTAAGGACACAAAAAGCAGCCTTTAAAGTTCTACTTCTTTCTATACCTAGGTCCAAAGAGGAGCAATAACCCAGTAAAATGCCGGGACTAAGAACACCGAAAGTTGCAGAATGGTTTTGGTAAACTTGAGGGGAGCTGCTACGGCTGCTGGGAAAGTCTCTGAAGAGCTGGACTGTGGTTACATACTGTGCTTGGTATCTGTCAGGAGAGAGGACACGTTCATTTCTTTTCTTGATATATTTCCTCTGCAGGTCATTTGGGGCTCTCTTCATCCTCACTCCAGGACCCAGACTGAGGGAAGAGCTATTATCTGTGTTTTGCTTACTGTGGTGGCAGAGGGAAACGAAGAGTGACAAACTGCATGGAAAGACCTAGAGCTTTTGCCTATAAGTATCTTGTCACTGGCTATCATGAGTTGAAATCCTGTCCACCCAGAACGTCGCAATGTGATTTTACTGGGAAATAGGGCCTTAATAGGGAGTTATGGATCTCAAGATGATATCATACCTAAATCCAGTGACTGGTGTGCCTCTATGAAGAAGAGAGGACATAGAGACAGACAGGCTGACCCTGTGCAGACAGAGGAAGACTGGAGTGAGGCAGATCAAGTTGGGAGCACCAAGCTTGCCAGCATCCAGCAGAGGTGAGACAGAAGGCAGGGAGGATTCTTTTCAAGTCCTCAGAGAAAACATGGCCCTGTTGACACCTCCAGCCTCTGCAACTCTGAGAGAATAATCTTCTCCTGGTTTAAGCCTCTCGCTTATGGTAATTTGTTTAGGCAGCTATACACAATTGTCAAAGCAAGACACATTGTCACATGCAGTCTCTAATGGTGTAGGGACAGTCCTGCAGGGCTGGATGGTCTCCTTCAGATCTGCTCTCCATCCTCCCATCTCTGCTCTGGACCTACAAAGCTAATCTTCAAGAACTGCATAAACATATCCCTTTTCCCTGTGGCTTCTGGTTGAAATTAGCCAGTGATAGGAGTTGAGGGAGGGGTGGAGAGTGAAGTCCATGTTCCTACCTGGCCACCTTCCTCCTGACAGGCCAGTAGTGACTGTGTCCTGCTCTGGAGGCCGTGGCTCCTGCTAGGCAGCTCCTCCTGCAGTTTCCTCTGTTCCTCAGGCTTTTGGCAAGTGTATTTCCCGTGCCACTCCACGTTGAAGGTGCAACAGCTGTTGCAGCTAAGGTGCTTTGTTATTCCTTGTTGGTTTCCCATGACCCCACCCACAACCCTGTCAGCAGTCCCTTTTTCAATCTCTCCTCAGTAACTTCACTGAAGCATGCGATCTGATGTCTGCTAGACCCAGCCAACACACAAATCATGCACGTAGGAGAAGATCAGATCTGTGGGTGACAGTGGTGTCCTGTCTCAACTGAGTAGCAGCACTAGCACAACAGTGGGAATGCAGCCAGAGCAGCAGATCACAGGATTGCTTGCTTCCCCTCTTTCCTCTCTCCAGCAGAGAAGGAGCATGTGCTCTGAAGCAAAGTTCAAACCCAAGCTCCACCATTTGTTCCTGTGATATAAACTTCCCCAAACCTCAGTTTGTTCTCATATAGTATGAATATAAAAGTACTTTCCTCACAGGCTATTGTGAGGATTACAGGGGATAAATATAGAAAGCAACTAACTGTGGTAGGCACAATAATGTCCCCCGAAGATTTCCAAGACCTAATCCCCAGGAACATGAGAGGATGTTTGTACATGGCAAAAGAGACTGTGTGTATGTAATTATGATCACAGACCTTACAAGAGGGAAATTATCCCGGATGACCAAGTGGGCCACATCCAATCACTTGAGCACTTAAGAGAAGAAGAGGAAGGCAGAGGAGTTGGTCCTAGAGGTTAGAGATATGACAGAAGAGGGGAGGCAGAGAAGACCTGACATCCTCAGGATTTATCGTGCCACTGCCAGTTCTGAGGTGTTCTGAGACTACACACAATGACCAAAAGGCCTCTAGGTGGAGAAAACCCCACCCCAAGACAGAAGCCATCAAGGAAACGGGGATCTCGGCCCTGCACACACTGAGTTCTGCCAATCACCTGGATGAACTGGAAATGGATTCTCTCCTGGGGTCTCCAGAAGGGAGAGAACCCCAGCCAACACTTTGACTTCAGCCTCTGAGACAACAGAGAAACCAGCTGAGCCCACTGGGGATTTCTGACCTATGGGAACTGTGAGAATTTAAATGCATGTTTTTAAAGCCTTCACATTTATGGCAATTTGTTACAGAAGCATTAGAAAATAAACCAACCTGCAACAGTGAGGTCCTGGTGCACAGCATACACCCACTACATGTATGGTATCTGTCCTCAAAGAGGAAAGTTAGGCAAGATACAAAGGGGCCTTCTCAGGACCCCAAATACTACATGCTCTCAAAGAAACGTGCTCACTGCAATTTTTATATCCCAGCTTTGAGTCTGGCTTTCTCCAGTGCTTTCAAGCTGCCATAAAAATGGGCTCCTTATATGAACAACACCAGCAGCATCACCAGGGGGAGAGGCAGTAAATAAGTGTATCGCCCAGGCCAAGAAAAAGAATACTTTATTCAGCTGCATGTAGAGTAAAATTCATGGCAGATCAGTTTTCTACCTTTGTGGCAGGATCTCCCTCACTGAAAGCCTCCTCCTATGCCCTTGCTACCTAGAGGTAGTTTCTGCTTCTAATATTTGCCCCATAATTGAAATAAATATGAGGAAGATCATTTCCCACAAATGGGAGCCTTCCTTCCATTTCCCTAGGCCAAATCCAACTCTCCAACCCCACTTCAGTTTCTTCTAGCCTCCTGACCATCCAAACCCAGTTCCCACCCAAAGCACAGGCCCTCATTGCTCCACCACTTTATTTGGTGAGTGGGGCTCCTGTGCTTCTACAACACTTCCATTTTCTGCACAAAAAGTCATTAAATGTATAGCCTGAGTAACTTCCACTATAAAACAGAGTATAAAGTGAAACCTTCAGTGAAAAGACTGAGGTTGGGGGCAGTCCTTTCCAGTCACTTGTCAGCTTTGCGGGGTTGCGGGGGGGAGGCAGGGGAGAGGGGGAGTCAATTAGTTCCAAGAACAGCTGACAGTCTCATTTCCTTAACCAGCTACTCTGATACACAATGTCCATAATGCTCAAAGCCAGGTAGAGATTCTTTTGGATTCATATAAGCAGTAGTTGGAGGAAAAACCCATCAATCCTTTTGATAGCTTCAGGGTGTCAAGGCTGCCATTCAAATTGTTAGTAACATCATTATTAGCCATTATTGTAAAGGGATATCTGTTAGACAATTGTTTTCCTTTTTCAATCCTTAAAAACAATCGAATTTCACCAAGAGTAATGCTTGCCTCAAGTCCCATCAATACATTTATTGAACTTCTTCTGTGTTGCAGGGCCTAACCTTGGACCCTCATGGAGAAATGCTTATCTCGCTCATTGTGCAGCAGAGAAGTCCTAATACAGAACACTATGTTTTGGGACAGAGTGCTGTCAGAACACTGGCAAGCGCCATTTTCTTTCTCCTTTGGCAAGAAGTTATTCCCCTGTTGGTAAAAGGTCAGCCTTCATGGCAATTTCTGAACTTTTGGTGTCTGGACTCCTATAATATGATATGTTATCACCTCTGGCCTATCATGACTGTTATATGTAAATTGACACATACCCACTATAAAAGGTATTTTTTGCTGCTCAATAAAGCAGATCCTGTTCTCTGAAACCATCTCTGGAAGGGTTTCTTCAAGCCCTGAAGCTCCCCACAGACGATGCTGGAAGGGCAGGCCCCTCAGCACTTCTGTTTGTCCAGTTCAATGGAGAGTCTCAGAGAAGGGAACACTTAAAAGGTCCTCTCTATTTTTAAAGAATTAATGATGCTGTGGGGAAGATGGTCATACACATACACATACACACAAATAAATATAGGAAAAAGTTAAATAGTATACCACACACTGCTAAGAGAGTCAGGGACAGTGGCAATTTTATTACTGTGGCAATGGGGTGCCTGAGAGGAGACACCCAGGGTAGAGGAGTTGGAGAAATGGGACATTGAAGTGGAGAATTGCTTTCTTTTCCAGTGGGTAAGAGGAAAACAACCCAGGGAGTGGACAGGATGTTCACCATTAGAGCAGCCACCAGAGTCTGACTTTTTTGACAAGAGAGTTCATCATTTAGTGTCAATGTTAGAGGTGGTTTTAAGGTGTTAGGGCTTTTGCTTCAGGGAGAGTGATATGGCCTGGCTGAGTCCGTGACACATTCAAAGGCTTTGTCCATACTGTGGCTTGGAGCCACATTTGAAACCCATAGTTCCAGCATGTTAAACTCAAACAGTGCAGAGTACCTAATACCTCTGGTAGGGGTGTCTTGGATCTATCTACTTACTACTAAAGGTTATTTGGGACTAGGCCCTGATGGTTCCTGTGTTCACCACATTTTTAAATGTTCACCACCATGAATGGAACATGTTTGATTAACCCTGTGCAAAGAATGAATCAAACACTTAAAAACAGAGTGAAAAAGAGGGCTAGACAGGCAACTGAGAGATGTGAGAGGTGGGAACATGAGGTTAAAGGGATAATTCTATAAACTGGGCTCACTGTACTAACCCCCACATTTTCTTTCCAAGAAACAATTTACCTGCAGTTTAAGTGGACAGGATATGTCATATTCCTCAGCAAACTACCTGGTGAGTAGGAGAAACACAAGCTTGAAATAATCCCGATAAGAGGAACACGAATTCCATTGAAGGGGGGGGGGCAGATTTGTGACCCTTTTCAAAGATCCTAGAACTCAAGGGGATAAGGATAATTCCTCCTAACCATAAAATCTATAGAATTTATGGTTGAGAATCCAATTGCAATGGATTCTTTGGTCAACATGGGCCAAAGTGACCTAGACTTGTCATGACAGTGGGCACTTGAAAGTCTGATGTCATCCTGCTGTCAGTCAAGAGGTGGATCTGGTAGAACGCTCTGGCAATTTCTCTGGGATCCCCAATAAAACTGGAGTGCAAGAGAGGCAAGCTGTCCCTCTCCTAAGAGGACCCACTCTTCCCTTGAGGGTGTCCCCTTTCCCCTTTCCTATCCTTTCTAATAAACTTATGCCTATTACTCTGAGAGACAGGTCTGAACTCTTTCTGAATTGATTGCAAGAATTCGGGTATGGGGAGGGGGCGGTTCTTCACACTGCTTCAGTTTCCTGGAAGGCCCCAGTCCTGTAACAGGATGAGAGCTGCTTCTGAAATCAGTCTGTCCAGTGAGCCTAGGAACAAGGGCACAGCCTTGAGGGGTAGGCGAGGAGAGAGCAGGGACGGGGCCACCGGTAGGAGAAAGGAGGAGGTGGACAGGGCTAGGAAGCTGGGAGCGAGCCACAGGCCAGGAGCGAGCTCAGGGCCTCAGTGGGAGCGTGCAGGAGCCCCTTGTGGTGGTTGGAACTGCCCAGAATCGCTGCCTTGGCAGCAACGGCTTTCAAGACACCTGCCGTTCAGGAGACCTGCCACCAGTGGTGGTGGTAACCCGCTGAGGTGCTGAGATGTGGACCTTGGTGGCAGTCCTTCTACCGGGTTTCTTTTGCTTCAGTGAGTGTTTCCCAGGCCTGAGCTGGAGTCTCTGCGCAGTAGAGGGCATCCCCTGGGAGGGGGGTGGCTGGTGGCGCCATAAACTGACCCTGCGCTGGTAGTGCGGACCTGAGACCTCTGCGGGTAATGAGTCTCCTTCTTCCCTAGCTCTTTCTCTGCCCGCTGAGTAGGAGCAGGACTCCTCTCCTGCACTCTGTCTGCACCTCCAAATACACACACACACACACACACACACACACACACACACGGAGGAAGACTGGAAAACTTACACAAACACTATAAAGAAAGGGCGGGATCTGAGGCGGAGATGCGAGCTGCCAAGGAGCCCCTGCTTTGGCACCCTCTTCCTTCCTACCAGTGTTTGGGGCTCAGGTCTCTTGAACTGGAAGCTCCTATTTTGGTGAATTCCACTAGAAGGGGTTTTGCCATACTGCAAAGGGGATGAAAAGGACACAGTTCAGTTTCATTCTTGACCCAGCATTTATCAGAAGAATCTAGGGAGAGTATTTTTGTTGTTCTTAATCCTAAAAATAAACTTCTTTGAAACTGTGACACTGAAGCCCCACCTGGCACTTTGAATCAATTCCAGGTTGCACTGAAGTTTCCCCATTTTATTTGGAGAAACTTGAAGTGTTTTTTTGTTTTGCTTTTATAAACCAGGAACCAACTCTGTTGCCTAAGCTGCCCTCCACCCTCAGGTTTAAGCTGTCCTCTAGGACCGCAGGTACCTTCCCCCAAGACAGGCGATTAAGGTGGTTATGATGCGGTACCCTGACTAGTTCATCTAAAAACGAGAAACTATTTGCCATTTGCGTCATGGATCCCTGTTCTAGGAATTATCTCCTAAGACCACTCCAAGGAAACTGCAACAACTTTAGAAATAATTTTATTTAGCAATTGATGAAACAGCCAGCTAGGACTTTAATACTAATTTTACTTAGTAACTTTAGCCACTCACTAAGCCCTCAAAACACTAGCTCTCTCAGCACCATAAGCACCACTGCCTGAGCTTTCTTTTAAATCATCTCAAGTAACTTTCCTTTTCCAATAAACCCCTTTTCTTGGTTCTTCTGACACAGCAGAGGCTGGGCATGTGTGTCCTGGATTGCCATCTAATTTCTGTTTATCCCAATCAAAGTCCCATTACTGGAGATTTGTCTTTGTATTTTCACTTGATTTATGTAGTGTCAGAAGTGCAGTCTGAAACAGACTCATCTCAGAGAGATTAATGGCCATGGCCAAGTCTGGCCCCTTCAGTCCTCTGATTCCATATGTCACCTTTCTAATCCCCTTCTCTCTCAGACAGAAGTTTCAATTCCTTTGGTCTTAGCCCCACACTTTCATTTGAGGTATGTTTTATGAGGAGCCTTGCCCCTTGTGTTTACAAGAGACTTTCCTTGGTTGAGACCTCCTTTATAAGAGGGGCCTCCTTTTTGTTTGGGAGGGCTCTCATCCTTTCTGATAAGAACAAACTTTGTTCTTTAGTGTACACATCTGTTTTGGGGATTTTGTTGTCTTTTGTTATGTTTTGTGTTTTCAGTTTCTGTTTTTACATATTCAGTTTTAAACCAAATTACCCAGATAACATTTACAGTATGGACTCTCAGTAATTTAAGGGCATGGCAAAATTGTCCTGCCCTCCCCAGCCCCTCCAACCACCCTGGGACTCTGGTGACTTGTTCAAACAGTTTGGAGATCATTCAAGCTCCCAAGGCTTATGTATTTAGCACTGAATTTAAAAGCTAGGGCAATAAAATAAAACAATTTGGATAAGACATTTATATCAGCAGGCATTGGCAGTCTTTAAAATGTACTTGGGACCTAGGAAATAAATAAATGAAGAAATAAAGAAAATTACCTCACTGCAAATACTGTCTTAAGATCAACTTTTAACATAAAACTGCTAGGGAAAAATTAAAATTCACTTCTCTGACATATTGGCTGTTTAAGTGAAGGCACATGAAAAAGTTTGTGGTCATTTTTGCCTCTTCTGTTGCCTCACTTTCTTGGCTTGCTTACTTTTGAGTCTTAACTCCACAAATACTAGTGTTCCTCAGGGTTTTATTCTCTGCCTTTTGCTCTATTTGTGTCACAAGGACTCTGGTTAATCTTGTCTGTGCTCAGGATTTCAACTACCAGCTATATTCTTGGGATTCCCAAGTTTCTGTAGCTCCGAACTCTTTCCTTAAATACAGATTCAGGTATCTGGAGATCGCTGGATCTCTCCACTTCATGGTACCCAGGTACTATAATACTCAGACTATTAAATGTTGAAAGAATATTCTCCCTCCAAGCCTCTTTTCTCTATGGTTAATATATAACTATTTACAAATACTACTTTGTTAAGAATTTATAATTTTTGTTGAGTTCTTTGATTTCTACTGGCATTTTAAAGCACACTCTCTAGTTGTCATTTACCTGGACTATTATAGTAGGCTCTTAATGGATATCCCTTTCCTCCTCTCCCTTTCTGTCCTCAATCTATCCTTTATATTTCTATCAGTATAATTTGTAAAAATAAAAAATAATTCTGAGTGGTTAGTTGTAGTCTATATGATCAAGTCTCCACTTCTCAGAATAACATTCAAGAAAGCATTAATAATTTAACCATTATTCTAGTTTCATTTTCTAGAGCCCCACTGAGAAAGTGACAGGAATAATCTAATATATAAAAGAAACTGAGTGTTAGTAGAAAAGGGGGACAGGAGTGAATATTTCAATGGGGTTTTAGCAGAAAAACAAGTAAACTATAGCTGCCATTTCGTGAGCACTTACTATATATGGGAAGGGTACTACAAAAATTTCATCTCATTTTAACAAAATCTTGGTGAGATAGATACTATCCCTATTAACATTTTATACATGAGGACACTAAGGTACAAGGTGCAGAGTTTCCACAACTGTGAAGTGTTGAGCTGAGTTATGAAACAAGATCTGGCTCCTAATTGTGTGGTCTCTACTACACACTCTACACCCAGGAGAGGAAAAGCACCTCCACAGACTGGATAGGAGCACTTGCTAAGGCCTGGAGATGAGAGTGCATGGGCATATTCATGGAATTACAAGGATATCATGGCAATTTCAACTTAGTCTGGAAAGGAGAAAATATAGGTTAAGCTAGAGAGGATCTTGTAGGACCTTGATGTATTTCACAATAAAGCAGTGAGAACTTACCTTGGTGGAGTGGGGGAAGTGTGGTTAAAGTGTATTAGGCAAAGGAGTGTACATTTGCATTTAGAACAATTATTTGGGGCTGGGAAGGAGAAATGTTGAGGGTGGAAAGAGGAAATCAGGATGGTATGGCATTAATTCAAGGGAGAAAAGATGAGTGCCTAATATTGAATTTAGGAACTACCAAGAATTCTCCATGACTAAGGAGAGGAAGGAATCTAGCATGATTCCTAGGTCCAAGTCTAGTTGACTGGTAGAAAACAGAAAACACTTTATGGAACTGAGGATTTGGGAGGAGGGGAGAAAGGGGAAGGGCGGGAAGAAGTAGGTTGGTGGGCATGCTGACTTTGGAGTTACTGTAGTATATCCAAGTGGAAATGTACAACAGATAGTTGACTGTTCAAGGTCTGCAGTTTAAGAAATACGGGGCCTGACTCAGAAGAAAAAGTGCTCAGGTAGATAAATCCATAGTAGTAGTGAGGGATGATACTTGGTGAGGGGGTGCTGTCCCTTAGGAACACTGACATTTGTGGGAGCCACGGAATAGATTTCTAGAGAGAATGCTAAGAGAATGCTAAGATGGGGTGGACAAGCAGGAGGAAATTCCCAATTAAGAGATACAAGAGAGGACAAGACAAGGAGCTGCCCACTGGCTGAAGAACTGTGAAGTCAAGACAGAAAGGGAACTGTGCACATTTGACTTTTCATGCAGGATCAGTGGGGATTTTGGTGAAAGCTGGAGTGGTGAAGCAATAGGGTGCAGTACGTGTGGAGGCAGGTGACTTAAGGAGTTGCTACAAGTAAATTAATGTGCACAGATTACTATTTTAGGATGTTAGGAAAGAGAGACAAGCATGTAACATTTTTGTTAAGTTGATGAATATTCAAGCATTTTAAAAAATATGTGTACCTTGTAAATGGAGTAGGGGTTTGAGGAAGCTGATAATTACTTTGTGAAAATGCTTGGAGGCAGAAGTGGAAGCCAGCTCTCAGGTGAAGGGATTCATTTTTGGAAAAGTCAGTAGAAATCAGGAGGAGAAGAGGTATGGATAGTTTGGGTTGCCAGTAAGTGTAGATGAGGACTGATGGAAGCTTCTGGCTTCTCCTCTGAAAGACTAAATTTGAATCACGCAGGGAAAAAAGGTTCCTTTGGAGAGTGTAGGATGAAAGCAAAAGGAAAAGAATTGTTAAGAAGGAGAGAAAATGAACCTAAAACATGAGAAAAGGTAAAAGATCAGGGGTCCAGGTGGGTAGGGAGCAAGACAATCTTTTGCTGATACCTAGTTGCAACACTAATTTTCTTTGTTTTCTTCCCTCCCTCTTGCCTCCTTCCATCCTTTTATTTCTTTAAAGAAGAAATATTTTTTTGCAATACAAATTTTCTTAGAAGTCTATAACAGATTCCCTTTCTGCCATTCATACAGAAAGGGCAATACTTATGACCTTGCATTATATAAAGTATTTTTAATTCCCCATATGAGAATTGTAAGCTCCCAACAGATATAATGCCTAAATTATTTTAAACATTGTATCCACAGTCCTATCACAATGATTGTTATAATTTTGATATTAGGTGTCCCCCCACACACACACACCAAAAAGCTCATTGTGAGACAATGCAAGAAAGTTTAGAGATGGTATTATTGGTTATAAAGGTTTAACCTAATGGCTGCATTAATTCCCTGATAGGGATTAATTTCATGGTAACTGTAGGCTGGTAGGGTGAGGATGTAGGAGGTGGGTCCCTGGGGGCATGCCTTTGGGCTTTATATCTTGCCTTGTTGAGTCCTTCTTGCACTGCTTCTTGATGGCATGTTACCAACTGCTTTCCTCTGCCACACCCTTTCACCATGATGTTCTGCCTCATAACAGACCCTGAGGAATGGAGTCAGCCATCTATGGACTGAGACCTCTGAATCCAGGAGCCCCCAAATAAACTTTTCCTTCTCTAAAATCGTTCTTGTTGCAAATTTTGGTCACTGTGGGGGAAAAAATAAACTAACTAAAATAATGATCCTATCAAATAATTCTAGATAAGTGTTGGTTGCATTTTTAAAATTTCTGAATTGGACTTGTATGCTCTATCATTTATTGGATTTCTGCAATAGCTACATAGCTGCTCTCAGGACTGTGGTTTGTGTTGGTGTACTATATTCATGGAAGTTGTAAGTTCTATTGCTGTTGGCATTTGATATAAAATAATTTCCCCTTTATATTTGCTAAATTATCTACAACTCTGGCATCACTCTTGATAAAATTTATTTACTCTTATCTCATTTAGACTTCTATATGCATATCCTGTTTATTCAGATTTTTCTTATTCGTGTTAATTATTGAAGCTCCTTTATTAGATTTCTATATTTAAAGTTTTTTTCCTTTGCTCTTCTACCAGAAAGTAGTAGACAAAAGAAAAAAAAAAACAAATCAGATCATTTTATTATAAAATACTTTTTAAATACATGTTTATAAAGGATGAAGTTAACAACTACAGCAATACTCTTGGATTACCCTTATTTATTATTAGTGTAAAGATTACTCAAATCATGGTTTATCCAGGTCAACTTTACTTTAATTTTTACTGATTGTATTTATTCTAATTAAATTTCTATAAAGTGTTTTCAATACAACAAATAATGTATGCAATTATTGCTTTCTGTATTCTTTAGATGTTGGATGTTGTATTCTTTTTTTTCTAAACATATGTTATAGAACTGTGGAATGTTTACTAAACACTTCTCATTTACCTAGATCCTTCTCAGAAAGTTTGGTAGGATAACAACTCTTCAGTTGCATCTCTGTTATTAAAGAAAATTTTTAAAATTGTAAACATAAAAATTTTTAAATGACCCATATAAATACAAAAGGAATATATCAAAGATTTTACTTCAACTATTAATTAAGAAATGGAGCAGTAAGAATGCAAAATTTTTTTAAAGGAAAGTTGGAAGAGTAGACATATTTACAGGTAAACAGGAGTACCAAAAGAATTTGATAGTAGATGCAGAATTGGTAAATATCTACAGGACAATAAAATTAACATTTTTTGATTTTTCTATCAGGTGGAAATCAGTTTCAGACCTCTATTTTGAACATCTTCATAAGTTAATCATTTTCACTGGGCACAGTGATGCACGCATGTAATCCAGGTGGCTAGGGAGGCTTAGACAGAAGGATAGTGAGTTCAAAGCTAGCCTCAGAAAAAGCAAGGCCCTGAGCAAATTAGTGAGACCCTGTCTCTAAATAAAATACAAAATAGAGCTCAGGATGTGGCTTTGTGGTTTAGTGCCCCTGAGTTCAATCCCTGGTACACCCACCCATCCACCCACTCAAAAAAGGAAAAAAAAAAAAGAAACTAATTGCTTTCATTACTATCAGTTTTCAACAAGTTAAAAATTGTAAAATAATCTCAAGTCAATGGAAGGCAGAGGTCCCTATAGAATAAGATGATTCCAAAGAATGTTAGACAATGTTTAGCACTTCACTTAAAGGACAACCAGTGATATTTTTTTTTCCACATTTTCTGGTACTTGACTTCCTAATTCCATTGTCATCATCCTTTTTCTCTTTCTTTCTACACTACAGGTTTTCCCCCTCAGTCCTTTTCTATCAGCGGAAGTATTTCACAATTTTAATGTTTTGAAGAATGTAAATTCAGGTTTTTCGGGTTTATTGTGAGGAAAATATTTGGGTGGTTAAAAGTGTAGATAACTGAGAGGAACTGTGCTATGTATGCCCACTAGATCAGTTCAGACGAAAAATTTACTAAAATATAGGAATTTGGACTAGTCAGAGAAGTCCCAAATCATTACATCAAAAGGGAACATTATCCAGTTTTATATATAGTTTTAACCTATAATTTTATGGTGCAGTATTGTCTAGGGAGCATTTGCCAGCATATTTTCTCTTTTGATGCTCACCACAGTTATGTGAAGTAGTCCATTGTTCATTTTTAATCTTACTTAAGGAGTGTACCAGGGCATAGAAAAGTGAGTTGCTTAGTGTCTCATACAGACATGATTTATACTCAGGTCTTTTGAATATCATCAACACCATATTCCACTATGTATCCTTGTGTTTGAATTAATGGGCAATTATTGAATAAAAGATATATTTTTCAAATAATAACATCCAATGCTCCTGATAGTGATTTCAGTTGATATAGAAGAAATAAAGCTTTTCTTAAAATGTTGATGTTTTATTTGTTAGTGCTTTATTTTTTGAGGTAAACCAACCACTTCAATAAAAGTGTTGATGAATGGTTGAAGAACATGGAAGTTTGGTGTCCTGTATTTTCCAAGGAGAAAATAGCCTCGGAGAATGATTCATATTCTGACTTTCCATCCAATTGGAAAGATATGATTTACTTATTCTATTTACTATGTATATTAAAGTATAGTAGCTCCTATCACTTTCTGGAAATGCAGCATAAATTTAGAGATAAATTTCTTATCAGTTTAGCAAGTTCTATTGAGAAGAAATGTATAGAAGTTGAGACTGAATATAATTGGTTTGATTTTATGTTCAAAATTTTTCCATTGTAAGAACACTATTTATCTACAAATGTCAGTAGGCCACAAATGATGACTTCAAAGCTTCCAAAGCCAGATATTATACCTGATTTCCAACATGATTGCTAAATTTATTCCCAAATACATTGTAATGTATGCTTTGTATTATTGAGAGTGAATAAAGAAAAGTCAGTGTTTATTACTAGCTATGCAAGTTAACATTAAAATAATTTGATTGTTTTTCACCTTACTGCTCTTCTTTATTCTACGCTGTTTGCTTAAGTTAGCAATTGGATGTTGTATTCTAATAATATAGAATTCTATAATTAAATGAAATTTTGTGTTTTTCTTTTCTAGGTTCAGCTCAGCCTCAAATTCAGAAAGTTGACTCAGTAGACGCTACTAATTGCAACAAAAGCATTCTCATCCCATGCTTCGCTTCATATTCAGACATAGAGCATACTAAAGAAGCACAAGTAAAGTGGTCATTAAATGATAAACTCATTTTACACTTTATAGGAGCTGAAATGGAGAGCAAGGTAGACCCTAAATTTTCAAGTGCAAAAGTTTATCCCGAACAAATAATAAATGGAAATTACTCTTTGGAGATGGCTACGAAGGATGCTGCTGGAGGAACCTACACATGTGAAATACAAGAATTTTATGGAAGTGATGCATCAACGGTACAACTAAAACTAAAACAGCATAAGTGCTGTGGTTCCAATATTGTTTATTCCCTTTGAAACGTGTTGAAACTTACTAGTCATTGTAGTGGTACTGAATAATGGGGCCTCTAAGAGGTGATTAGGTCGTTGAGATAGATTAAGGCCTTTCTTGAGGGAGTGGCTTAGTCATCCAGAGAGTGGGTGAGGACAGAGCAAGTCCTCCCCCTAGGATTGTTCTCACACATGCTCCCTTCCCATTCCATCCTTCCATTATATCATGATGCCGCAAAGGGGCCTCACTAGAAGCTGAGCAGATGCTGGTGCCATGCTCTTGGTCTTCTCCACCTTCAGACCTATGAGCCAAAAAAAATAGAGCTCTGTTATTTATAAATCATTTATTCCTGGGTATTCTTTTCTAGCAACAGAAAATAGACTAACACAGTCACACTTCTATAAAAGATTCCTTTTTATTTGTCCTGCTACAACTGATACTATTAGAAAGAAGGAAAAGGGGACTGGAAACTCCATTGAATCCAAAATCAGGCTATTAATAGTAAAAGTTGATATAATATTTAGCTGCTTTTAGATCATGAATTCTACCTTATTGGTTCCTCTACTGTTCATGGTAAAACTCATTGACTTTTAGTTTTTACATCATGGCCGGAGCAATTTATTATTTGAATGATTGGTCTACCCTGCCTTTGTCTTTGCTGTCATTAGAAGTACTTCTTTCATGTGATTAATTTTTAAACAACTTTCTAATTATTTGGATTTTTACTTTTTGTAACCTTACACTTTGACTAAGGGTTGGCAAATCTCAGCCATGCTCCATAGAAAGAATGGATTAGAAGGAGAATCAAGGGATTAAAGTCAGGTTATAATGGATGATTCCTTGAGGTTTTCTGTGCTAAGCCTTACTTTGGTGTTATTTTCCTTGGCCAAGATGTGGGAGAACAGGGATCCAACTTAATCAAATTAAATTTAGGCTTAGTTATAGATTATTCCCTCATAGTAAACTTGAGTTGGTAAGTTGTTGAGGCAGTGAAATTAACAAAAGTAAAATCTCCTTTCTTTCCTATTTTTTTTTTTTTTTTTTTTTNTGCTGAAATGTATGTAAAGTGGAAACTTAATGAAAAAAATATTTTAAGCTTTGACGGAGCGAAACAAACATCCATTGCAGATAGTGACTTTCCAAGTGCAAAAATTGATGCCTCAGAATTATTAAAAGGAAATGCCTCTTTGCAGTTGAATAAGAATGATGCCGTTATAGGAAACTACACATGTGAAGTAACAGAATATATCAAAAAAGGTGAAACAAAAATAGAACTAAAATATCGTGTTGGTAAGTGCTGTGGTTCCAATATGGTTTATTCACTTTGAAACTTAATGGCCATTGTGGTGGTACTGAATAATGGGGCCTCTAAGAGATAATTAGGTCATGGAGAGGGATTAAGGCCTTTCTTGAGGGAGTGGTTTAGTCATCCAGAGAGTGGGTGATGACAGAGCAAGTCCTCCCCCTAGGATTGTTCTCACACATGCTCCCTTCCCATTCCATCCTTCCACCATGTCATGATGCTGAAAAGGGGCCTCACTAGAAGCTGAGCAGATGCTGGTGTCATGCTCTTGGTCTTCTCCACCTTCAGACCTATGAGCCAAAAAAATTAAACCTCTGTTATTTATAAATCGTTTATACCTGGGTATTCTTTTCTAGCAACAGAAAATAGACTAACACAGTCACACTTCTATAAAAGATTCCCTTTTATTTGTCCTGCTACAACTGATACTATTAGAAAGAAGGAAAAAAGGACTACAAACTCCATTGAATCCAAAATCAGGCTATTAATAGTAAAGGTTGATGTAATATTTAGCTGCTTTTAGATCATGAATTCTACCTTATTGGTTCCTCTACTGTTCATGGTAAAACTCATTGACTTAATTTTTACATCATGGCCTGAGCACTTTACTATTTGAATGACTGGTCCGAAGGTCATCTACAATGCCTTTGTCTTTGCTGTCATCAGAAGTACTACTTTCATGTGATTAATTTATAAACATCTTTCCAATTATTTCGATTTTTACTTTTTGAAACCTTACACTTGGACTAAGGATTGGCAACTCTCAGCCATGCTCCCTAGAAAGAATGGATTAGAAGGAGAATCAAGAGATTAAAGTCAGGTTATAATGGATGATTCCTTGAGGTTTTTCTGTGCTAAGCCTTACTTTGTTGTTATTTTCCTTGGCCAAGAAGTGGGGGAACAGGGATCCAACTTAATCAAATTGAATTTAGGCTTAGTTATAGATTATTCCCTCATAGTAAACTTGAGTTGGTAAGTTGTTGAGGCAGTGAAATTAACAGAAGTAAAATCTCCTTTCTTTCCTTTTTTTTTTTTTTTTTTGCTGTGCTATCTGGTCTTCAACCACATACCAAGATATTGTGACTTTATTTTGAGAGCTCTATTTAGCATCACCAGGCATATTGCTGATCTTGAGATTGACCATACTTTGACAGTCTCTGCTCTGGAAGGAATCATAACAGTTCAACAGGATCAGTTAGTTTCTTTGTTCTTTTTATGCAATATACTTTACTGGAGTTCATAGGGACTTCTCCCAGCTCCTGAAAGTTGGTCCCATTCTCCTGTCATAAGGCCCCTTGTATATTTAAAGCCAGGTAAGGATACTCTTCTTCTTGTTGAATGTCTCCCATATGCTGAATTTATTATTCTAGAAAGATCCTAGGCCCTTTTAAGTAATCACTTGATTAGGCAAGCCTTCTGTCCCTCAAAGATGATCTCCCTTTCTTAACATCAGCTGATTAGGGACCTTAATTACATCAACAAACTTTTCCAGGTGATATAACATAGTCATGGAAATGAATATATTCAAGTCTTACTCATACTCAAGAGGAAGGAAGTCCATAAGGTGTGGATGTTGGGGGTGGGAGGGATTTGGGAGGCCACCTGAGAATGCTGGGTTTGATCAAATAACTGGGAACTATAGCCCAGCCAAGTTCTCTCTCTCTCTCTCTCTCTCACACACACACACACACACACACAATCCATGTAGTTCTGAAAAATCAAGTACATATTTAGTTTGAATTTTTTGTGTTTGTAAACTTTATTCCTTTTGTTTTGTGGAAACTGGTGTTCTCTGTGTTTGTGGAGGTTTATATGTACATATTTGAAGGAGAGACACAATCAGAATGGTTCCTTGGACTTTTTGAGTTGTCCCATCTTTGTACACAGAGATAAAAGAAGTGAAGTCCTGGGTTTTAATTATACTTAGGCTTGGAAGCAAAAAATTAAATACTCATCCATAGACCCACCATCTAAACATCATTTCTTTGCCATTCACTAAGTTCATTTTTCTGGGAGCCACTCTTCCTGATAGGGAATAGGAGCTAGGAGCTTCAGGGAGTGTGATGGAAAGCTGCCAGTCATTTCTTGAGTGGAATAAGGTTGTGAATACCCTTGAATTATCTTTCCTAATCCCCAGAAGGATATATATAAATATAAATATATATATATAATTTTTGGTCTACTTTAAGCTTAATATATTTAATTAGTGTCATGGAATTTAGAGTTTAACAGGATCTTAGAGAATTAAATTATCTCACTCTCCCCTTGAGGAATGAGTTAATGTCATCTGATAATACTTCCATAATACATTAATAGCTTAATGAGCATATGAGTGATTTTACATAAAACATTCGTCTTATTTCCCCCAAGATCTCAATTGGTTCTTACATGTCTAATTCAGCAATTCTCAAATTGTCTCCTCCTTAACAAATCAGAGAGAAAGATAATACATTCCTTTCAGGGACAAAATATAAAGCACAGTAGAAATCTGCAGCTGTGATTTAAAAACAAGAAGATCACAGGCAGTCCCCACTCCCACATACTTACTGTCTTGGGGTAACAGTGATAGGAAAGAGTAAATGAGGCTGGAGTAATCCCCTTAATTGATTCTGATGAGTTCCAGTAGAGTCACTTAGACACTAGTAACTTTTGTTCTGTCATCTCACTATCATTGAAATGTCTTCTTATTTTTCACATTATTTCTGCATAGAATCTTGGCATCATCGTCTAGTCTGTCTCAGCATCTAATTCACAAGTTAATTCTGTTCCATGCAGGCAGTTGGCCATTCTGACTTGTTACCTAGAGCTGTGGTATGAGGAGGCTCTGTTGTTTTCCAGAGATCTTGGGCTATTATCAGGCAGTTCCTGTTCTTCCTTAAGTCAGGTGAGAACTTGGCCTCTTGTAAGTTCTCACTGACTGGGAAGGCTGTGGCATTTCTCCCAAGTTTATTCTTGCCTGAGGTTAAGATCCCTGATTCTTTTAGGCATTACTGATGGTTTCAGGATCTCCATTCTAGTCACCTTCCTTTGGAGCAGTTCTGTTACATCTTTAAATGTGATGAGTAAAACTGAACTCAGGAAAGGGTTTATTGGTCATGTCTTCCTATCTTCTAAGAATGACTGCTGCCATAGCTTTCAGACTGGTTCAGCTTCTCTGGGATACATTCTGCACATGACTGACAAAGGAGATTTTAAGTGAGATCCTTTTTTCTTCTGTATTTCTTTTTTATTTTGTATTTGTATTCTTTTTCCAGCCACTTGTCTTTGCTCTCAGAATAGCATACAACCTCCTTTAACAAGCTGTTAAGACCTAGCATGATCTCGCCCCACAAACCCTTTGAATCTGATCTTCTATCAGTAAATTCCATACTTGGCTCCTTGAACTTGCTGTTCCTTTGGCATCTCCTCTTCCCTGTCCTCACATGGCAGGCTTCTCCCCACCCAAAGCTCACTTCCAGTTTCTCTCCAAAGTGGCCTTTTCTTACTGCCCCCAAGAGTCTACCTTCCCTAGTCCCCCTCCTCATGCTCAGAACCCCTGCATCTTTTACTGTTGGATCTTCAAGAGCCTAGAGGAAGGAGTGCTGGGGTGGGCTTCCAATAAATGCTGCTGTGGAATAAGTGAAAAAGTAGTAGTTGGGCAGGGTTGAATGCACCTCTTATTTTTACTAAAAGATATCTATTAGCAGTCCTAAAATTGTGTGTGTGTGTGTGTGTGTGTGTGTGTGTGTGAATAGAGAGGTCAGTGAAAGAACATTTCATTGTTAGCTCACCTTGAACTTGAGATGAGTTACTGGCTAAATTTGAAGGTAGAATCAGCAAACTTTTCTCTCCAACTAGATGTGAGAGAAACCAAGGAGTCAAGAACCATGCCCAGGTTTTTCACTCTGAGGATCTGAAGAAATGGAGTCAACACTACTGAAATGGGGAAAACAGAGAGAGGAGAGACTTGGGGGGATTGGGATGGGAGGATATCAGTAGTGAGTTTGGGTCATGAACATGTAAGATTCTTAAGATTCTTAATTGACTGTGCCTCAATTTCCTCAATTATAAGGAGTTTGTAATTCTATGCATCATAATTATAAGGATTTTAATAAATAATTAAAACAAAGTATAATGAAAATGGGGAAGGAAAAATAATTGTTTAAGCATAATTATTAGATTATCTGGCTTTTATCAAATCCTCAGAAAACTAAATATGAAAATATTCTCGTATTGTTTTTTCCTGGTAGGATTTTAGACTGTACTAAAGTAAGTTTTCTTTGGTATATGATTATATACAGTTATATAGTTTAAAATTAATATAGCAATTCAGAATATGTAAAACATTCTATCTCATAATAGAGATCTGCAATCAAAAATTGTCAAAAAATGCCTTCCTGGCAAAATTACTGAAGATTAATTGAATGTAGATACATGAGTTTACTTCTAGGCACTTTATCCTGTTTCATAGGTCTGCACAACTAATTTTTATGCTACTATGATGCTAGCTTTTTAATATTTTAGTTTTTTAAAAATTTTAAATCACCTTTCTTTTTGTGTTTTGATTATTGTATCAGAAGTTTATTCAAAGTTAGGAAATGTTATGCCTCCTTTTGTTCAAGATTGCTTAGACTATTCAGGGGGTTTTATGGTTCCATACAAATTTTAGGTTTGTTTTTTTTTCTCCTAGTTCTGTGAAGAATATCATTAGTTTTGATAGGGATTTCATGTAGATCATGTTGGGTGGTATGGGCCTTTTAACAATACTGATTTTTCCAATCCATGAAACTAAGATGTCCTTATTTTTGTGTGTCATCTTCATATGCCTTCATCAATGTTTTGTACCTTTTATTGTAGAGCTCTTCCACCTCCCTGTTTAAATCTATCTTAGGGATTTTTTTTTTTTGTGTTTGTTTGCTTGTTTAGCATCGTAGGTCAGTTTGCTTTCTTGGTTGCTTTCTCAGCTAATTCCCTATTGGCTATAGAAATGCTAATGTTTTTCTAATGTTGGATTTTCTATCCTACAAATTTGCTGAATTTACTTGTTAATTATAATAATTTTGGTGAAGTTTTTGGGCTTTCTATATATAATATTATATTATCTGCAAATAGTGACAATTTGACTTGCTTGTTTTTCAATTGTACACCATCTATTTCTATTTACTGAAATGTATGCTAGGATGTCTAGTTTACTGTTGACTAAAAGGTAAAAGTGGACATCCTCTTCTTGTTCTAGTATATTCTAGAAAGAACAATTTCTTCAGTAAATATTCTGGGATAATTGGATATCTACATGTAGAAGAAGGAAACTAGATCACTTTCATCATATATTTAAAAATCAACTAAAAATAGATCAAATACTTATGTAAAAACCAGGAAATTATGAAACTACTAGAGGAAAACATGGGCCCTCAGAATGGGCAAGGACTTTTTGGATTAGATACCAAAAGCACAGGCAACAAAAACATGAATAGACAAATTGGATTACATCAAACTAAAAAAAACTTCAGCACAGAAAAAAACAGACTTAAGATAAAACTTTAAAAAATGACAGAAAATATTTGCAAACTACACCTCTGATAAGAGGCTAATATCTAGAATAAACAAGAAACTTAAGCAACTCAATAGGAAATACATGCACAAATCCAATTTAAAAATGGTCAGTAAGACTTTCAAAGAGAAAATATGGCAGCTCATAGGAATTCACAGTGTTCCATCTGCTCCCTAAGAGTGAAATAAATCAGTAGTTGTGCAGATAAGGAAATGGGGGGAAAGCAGAGAAGCCATTTAATGATCTCATCCAGAAGAAAACCAAAAACATTAGATTAAGAATAGAAAAATAATTAATAAAGGCAACAGATGGTGACAGCAGTGCTGGCCATGCTGTGCCTCAGTGGGATAGGGGAAGCCCTTCTCTAACAGAATAAGGACTTTTTACCACGGAGTTTAAGATGAACAGATGTTGGTCCACATATCTGCAATTGGAGCACATAATAATCTCAGAAAAGCTGGGCTCTGCCTAAGAAAAGAAAATCCTGGAGCTCTCTGAATGCATAGAGAACCTGTAATCCCCTAGCAGAGGTAGTTGGAGTTGAGGAAGCACTCACAATTTAGACTTCCTCCAGCAGAGGTGGCTAGACAAGGAAATGGTTGAATTCTGCATACAGGTGTACTTTATAAGTTTGACCTCTTTGGGTCAGAATGGAAGTTGGAGGAGATTTGCTTTTTAATCACTTCCTCGAATTGGCAGTTTCTAAAATTTGAAACATCAGATACAAAAGACTATTTCCAGAGTTTCAGCAATGATTACCATGAATTTATGAATGATAATTAACACGTCACTGATTGATATTTATTAATATAAAGTGTCTCCTATATACAACTATTCTGCTTCAGTCTCTTATACAACCACTTACCCTTCCCATTTTAACTTCTGCTCTCCCTATCTCATGTTCTTTTTTCCATTTTCCCTTTTTTTTCTATTTTCTTTATTTTTGTCCTACTTTTAAATTCAATTTAAACTATGATTATTAATATATAACACTTTCTTTCTATTGTATATGACTCCTCAACCTTGTTCCTGTATTCATAGAGTTGTAAAGAACATTAGTAATTGCATTTATAGTATATGCTGATACAGGGATTAGTTTTAAAGGGCCACTGTTATGACTGTCTATCCTTTCAAAGAGTGATTGGGGGCTGAAATTAACTTGGATTACACTGAGTCTGTGTGTTGAAGCTAAGATATACAACCAACACAAAACCTAGAGATAATTACTGACCCAAGGTTTCCCACATTAAAGAGGAAGAGGACTTCATCTCAACAGATGTTGAAATGTTCAAATCTATGACCTTTGAAAACATAAGGAAGCAGGCAAACAAGTTTCCCCCAAACTTAAAACCCCCAATAAAGCACCGTTCTGACATTGAAGGGAATGGAATTCCAGAGGAAGACTACAAAAAGTTGATTATTAAAGTAATTAATGAGCTGCAAGTTCTAATGAATCAATTAAATGAGAAAACACAGGGTTCTGTGAAAGACCACTTCAATATGGAGACAGAGTTTTGGAAAAGTAGCCAATCTGAACTCCTGGAAATTGACGGTACAATAAATCAGATAAAAAATTCGGCTTAAAGTACACCCAATCAAGTAAATAACATAGAAAACGAAGTATAAGTCTCAAATACAGCGTATATAAACTTGAATACTCAGTGAGCAGTAAAGAAAATTAAAGGGCCATGATCAGATTATAGAAGAACTTTGACAATATTAAGAGACAAAATTTAAGTCATTGAAATTGAAGAGGGCATGGATATATAAGGTAATGGCATTAATAACCTATTCAGAGAGACAATAGCAGAAAATTTCCAAAACTTAGAAATAAGATTGACAGCCACATGTAGGATGCTATAGAAACCCAACTAGACAAGATCAAAAGAAAACCTCAAAATTAAAATGTCTAATATATATAAAGGGTAGAATATTAAAAGCCTCAAGAGAAAATATCAAGTCACATTTAGAGGTAAACCAATAAAGGTTACTTCTAATGTGTCATCTCAGACTCTAAAATCCAGGAAGGTTTTGAATGAGATAATATAACTGCTAACCGAGATTGCTATATCCAGAAAAACTATCATTCAGGATCAAAAAAGAAAGAAAAACTTTCCAAGACATGCATAAATTAGAATTCAGGACCACTAAGCCAACACTATAGAAAATACTTAAAGAAATATAAAACACAGAATAGCCCCCAAAGCAAACTTCAGTTCCCAAATGGATGCAGCTCACTAAAATATCATTTAAGCAAATGAGAATTAAGACCAAATTAAATTTACAAAACAAATCCAAATAGCTGAAAATAATGACCTCTTCATAATAACTGGATATAAATGGTTTCAACTCTTCAGTTAAAAACATAACCTGCCAGAATGGATTTTTTTTTGAAAGAGAGAGAGAATTTTTAATATTTATTTTTCAGTTTCGGTGGACACAACATCTTTATTTTAATTTTATGTGGTGCTGAGGATCGAACCCAGTGCCTTGCGCATGCCAGGCAAGCGAGTTACCGCTTGAGCCACATCCCCAGCCCAGATTTTTTTTTTTTTAAAGTCCCATCTCTTTGCTGTTTGCAAGAGACTCATCTTATAGGCAAAGATATCCCCATGCTGAAAATGAAAAGATGGAAAGAGATATTTAATGGAATTGGAAGCCAAATAACAAGCTAGAGTGACTAATATATGCCATATTTGAAGCAAAAGTTAATCAAAAGAGGCAATGAATGTCACTTCATACTGGTAAAGGGAACAATCCAAAGTAGATATAATAAATATATATGCCCTAAACATAGGTTCAACTAATTATATAAAGCAAACACTGCTTGACATAAAGACTCAGACATACCCCAATATGTTAACACTGGTGATTCTAATACACCACTCATAGGTCATCTGTACATAAAATCAATAATTTCATTTCTGGACTAAATAATAGAATAAGTCAGATGGACCTAACAGATAGATACCTATAGAATATCTCATCCACAATGGCTGCATTTACTTCTTCTCAGCTGCTCATGGAACATTTTCTGAAACAAACCATATATTAGTCCACAAAGCAAGCCTTAGGAAATTTTAAAAAATGGTGCCATCCCTTGCATCTTATCATATCATAATGGAATGAAATTAGCAATCAATATCAAAAATTATAGAACTAACATAAACATGTAGACAAAACAATGAAATTTTGAAAAAGGAATGGATCACATAAGAAATGAAGAGAGAAATTTTAAAATGCCTATAATAAAATGATAGTAGTGATACAATGTATCAAAATGCCTGAGAAATTTTGAAGGCAGTTCTAAGAGGAAAGTTTATAGCATTAATTGCCTACATTAAAACAGAAATCTAATGTTACATCTCACGTCCCTAGAAAAGCAGGAACACACTAATTCCAAAACCAGTAAAAGACAGAAAATAATTAAGGCAACAGCCAGAATTAATGAAATAGATTTTTTTTAAAAAAAGAATTAATGTAATGAAGAGTTGGTTCTTTGAAGATATAAATGAGATTGACAAACCCTTATCCAAACTAACCAAAAGGAATAGAAGACCCAAATAAACAAAATTAGACATGAAAATGGAGATATCACCACAGATATTTTTGAAATTCAGAGGCTCATTAGGGACTATATTTAAAACTTATACTCCAATAAATTGGAAAATATAGAAAATATCAACAAAATTTTATATACATGTGACTTACCCAAATTAACAAAGAGGATATAGAAAACTTGCATAGACCAATATTAGTCAATGAGATTGAAGCAGTTATATAAAAAAAAAATCTTCCAACAAAGAAAAGTTCAGGGCAAGATAGCTTCTCAACCAAGTTCTACCAGATCTTTATAGAAGAACTGAAGACAAGCTTCCTCAAATTATTCCATGAAATAGAAAGGAAAGAAACACTCCCAAATACATTCTATAAAGCTACTATCACTCCTGATTCCAAAAACAAAGACACATCAAGGATAGAGGACTACAGATGAATATCCCTAATGAGTACAGACACAAAAATCTTTAACAAAATATTACCAAACAACATTCAAAAATGATTAAGATTATACACAATGATAAGTTAGGTTCACTCTACAGATTCAAGGTTGGTTCAATGTATGCAAATAAATAAATATAGTAATGTAGAATTAAGGACAAAAATCACAGGATCATCTCAATGAATGCTGAAAAAAATCTTTGACAAAATGTCATTCTGGGAATCAACGTAAGCATTTTACCAATGTTTAACATTATAAGCTTAACCAAAGAAATAAATGGCCGTTCTTACAGAAAGAAAGTCCATGAAGATTCTCACACACTGATACTAAGGGGCAGAGCAGTGGAGGATTCAAATGAATAATGTTGATTTCAGCGGAATGCCAGTGCTTGCTTGGGCAGGATTCACAACCATTCTTCAGACAGCACATCCATCTGAATACTCCTCCACCCCAAAGCAAACAAAATGCTTTTGGTGTATTTACTTGACTTTATTGTTAGAGAAGACATTTCATAGCTACAATTACAGTCTTAAGTGTTTATGAAATGTGTGTAAACTTAATGTTTAAAAGTTCTCAACAAATTTTACTTGAAGTCTTAATATCTTCTCTTTATATAAGATGAATGGATATATTTTGACATATAAGTAATACATAACCTTCTTCCTAAAAGCTTCCTTAAAGCCCCTCATGTTCACATAAAAATGATCCTTCTGAAGTCCAATTATCCATAATTAGTATTCTGTCCCACAGTTAGTATGGGGAAAGGGACATAGTGGTAGAGCCAGCTCCCTCACCTGGGTCCCCTGAGCTAGTCTGTACAGGAGGACTTCAGTGTTGCTTGAAGGTAAATTCTAGGCTCTTTATGCATACAGGGATCCAACACATGAGAGTGGTAGTTAACGTTTGCTGAGTACTTGGTAAGTGCCAACCACTGCTTTAAGTCCTTCATCTATATTAACTTTGTTAATAGTCACAGCAGTCCTTCAAGGAATAGGTCCTGTTACCTGTGTAACTGTGAAGGATGCTGAACAGAGGCATTGGTTGAGACATTGTTTAAGGTTACAGATTGTCAGAGTTGGGTTTCAAACCCCAGCAATGTGGCACAGAGCTCTGTGCTCAGCTGCTCTGCTGGGCTGCCTCCTTCCATAGAGCTCAGGCTGGGGAAAGTGTGGCCAGAGACACTCTAACAGCTGTGGCTTTTGTTTCCTTAACAAAATCTGCTCTACAAATAAACTATAAAATTTGCTTCATGCATGTGTGTGTGTGTGTGTGTATTAATTAAGGCCTTAGGCTATATTTAGTTATTTTTATCATATACCTACATAGAAGAGATATATTATTTAAGCCCATTAGTTGGATTTATAATGGTTATAGTAAATACTAATAATGATTTTTGTTTTCTTTGTCCTTAGTTCCATGGTTTAACCATGAAGAATATAATCTCATCACTAGTTTCTCAATTTTGAATATCCTTCTGTTCTGGGGACAGTTTATTCTTTTAAGTAAGTATTTATTTCTATTTTTTCATTTATATTTTAGTGATAAAATTATAATTTCTAGGAGGCAATATTAGTGAAATATTTAAGTTTCTTAGGAAGAATGTTATTGTGATAGATAAATATATGTTGTTTGAAAACTAATTGTCTCTTAGAAGTATATATTGTCCCCCATTTTTGCTACAGTTAACTTTTAATTCCCAAGAAATTAAAAATAACTTTGTTATTTATTTATTTATTTATTTACTATTAACTCATTCATTTTTGGTATTAGGGGTTGAACTCAGGGGCACTTCACCACTGACTTACATCCCCAGCCCTTCTTATTTTTTATTTTTGTGATAGGGTCATGCTAAGTTACTCAGGGCCTCACTAAATTGCTGAGGCTGGCTTTGAATTTCTGGTCCTCCTGCTTCAGACTCTCAAATTGCTGGGATTATAGGCATGCACCACCATGTCCTTCTAGAAGGTGCTATTTTTTTTTAAGTCTTTAAAGAATGAATAGTGGGACTACTAGTAATTACCATACCTTAAATCATGTAGCATTTTTAAATTTACAGAATATTTACATACATTTTATTTGATAAACAGATGGTCACAGGCTACAGTAGTGTTGAGACAGCATGATGTGATCCTCTGGAGCCTTAGGATTCCCCTCTCTTCATTTCCCAGTTTGAACTTCTTTGTAGACACATGTTCACCCATGGGGAATCCCCGATGAACCATGTATTGTCACCTTCAACTTGCAGCCTCATAGCCCTTAAGGAAGCAGCCACGGGAAAGCCGTGTTCTTTGATCTCACTTTACTGTGATAGTCATGTAACCAAACCTCAGGGCAAATCTTAATGCTGTGTCAGATTCAGCATCAACAGTCTAGAACTTTCATTACAAGGTAAATAGATTAAATGCATTATGGTTAACTTTCACATTCAACCAGATGGCTGTACCAGTTTGGTAAGGGGAATTTACTAACTTAGTGAAGTTCTGAGGTGACATTCTAAACTTCTTAAATTTTAGATGTGAGATTTATTCCTCATCTCCCTAGAACACTCTGAAATGATCATTAAATGCCAGTAAACATTTATACAGCAAGCAGTAAATAATGCTATTTAATTTATCAGTGTTAATCACCTCTTTGTCACTGTGACAAATTCCTGAGAAAAACATCTTAGAGAAGGAAAGATTTATTTTAGCTCATGGTTTCAGAGGTTTCAGTTCACGATTAGCTGACCCTCGTGCTTTGGATCTGATGTGAGGTAGAATATCATGGCAGGAGGATGTGATAGAGGAAAACTGATCTGCTCATGGCAGCCTGGAAAGAGAGAGGGAGAGACAGACAGAAAGAGAGAAGGGGAGATATATGAAGAGGAGGATCTAGGATCAAGATGTAGTTCCCAAGGACAGGCCCCAAAGACCTACTCCCTTCTATTAGGTCCCACCTCCTACATTATCCACCACCTCCTGACACTCCATTTAAATACTGAATCCCTCAATGAATTAATTCACTGATAAGGTCAGAGCCTTCATGACACAATCACTTCCCAAGGACCCCACCCTTGAACACCACTGCATTTGGGGATCAAACCTTTAACACATGAGCCCTCAGGGAACACTTCACATCCAGACCATAAAAATGTCATAAATTTTCTTTTTCCTTAGTAGTTTAAGCTGTGTATATTTTCAGTGATATATAAAAGGGGAAGAGAAATGAACGATTGTATATTTTAAAAGCTTTTTTCCTAATGTATAGTACTCTGGAAATGCTTAGTGATATAGAGATGTTCTCAGTACTATAAAAAAAGGGTGGGCATGAAGGGCTGACAGTGGCATTGTCAAGACCTCTCCTAAGTCTTATGTTCAAGATGCTGTGTAAACGTCTCCTGGAAATTATCTTAGAATTTCAGTAAGGCTTTTATCATAAGAAAAGGTGGCACAGTCGCATCAAGGTCTTTCTTTTATTACTGACATTGGGGAAAGCAATTAAGGGCCAACTCATGACTTGGGCAGGGAATGGATTATTTTTAAAGTTGTGAAATTATTTCACATCAATGTAATTTGTTGTGTTTGAATTGAAAGAATTTGGTGGTCATGGCATTATCATAACTGAAATTTTTTTTAGTGATATGAACCAGGAGTGAATCTCTTCACTCTCAGTCATAATTTTTTTATTGTTTATTTATTTTTTTATGTGGTACTGAGGATGGAACCTATGTTAGGCGAGTGCTCTACCACTGAGCCACAACCCCAGTCTCTTGGCTATAAGTTTTTTCAAAGTAAACTTTACAATGTTTTTTTTTTTAACTTAAAAAGGATCATTTTAGAACATATTGTATAATCTAAAAAGTTATAGAAGAAAAAAAATCATCTGAAGTCCTAAAATCTAGAAATATACTATTGGTGTGTTCTAATGAATTTCCTGACTCCTTTCCTTTCTCTAACTATTTTTGTCATCTTTCTTTTAAAACTGTAAATCATAAATGCACTCATACAGTTTATGTACTTGCATATCCTGATTTTCAGGATGTGTCTTTGTAACTCTTGCTAGAGCTCCTCTCCACTTCCATAGATGTACAATCATTTGCTTAACTCTCATCTTGATGGATAGTAGAGATTTTCCAAGTTTTTTTGTTACTATAAAAATTACTCTGGGCTGGGGTTGTAGCTCAGTGGTAGAGCGCTTGCCTTGCATGCATACGGCCCTGGGTTTGATCCCCAGCACCCATAAAAATAAACAAAGATTTTAAAAAAAATAGCTCTGATAACAGTATGTAGGCTGAGATGTGGCAAGACATTTTAAGCTTCCTGATTCACACTGCCAAAATGTTTTCCAGAACCATCACATCAGTTCCTACCATGGCAGCTGAGAATACCTGTTTTTCACATCACAGTCCTGACATCATTATAATTATAAAATCTGTGCTAATTTAGTGTATGAAAAAGCATTTTGTTTTAACTTGCATGTTTGTGTTTGTGAGCTTGCCTGTTCATTTTTATATTTTTTCTACTACTATATTTAAAGGAACATATTTATGAGACTACAGGACTATTTTGGTGGAGGTTCATTATTTTGGCACATCTTTTTTAAATTTTTTTTTAAAGAGAGAGAGAGAGCAAGAGAATTTTTTAATGTCGCACGCATGCCAGGCGAGTGCACTACCGCTTGAGCCACATCCCCAGCCAATTTTGGCACATCTCAAACAAGTAAATGTGGTGACTGTGCGTGTGTGGAAGAGGCACCTACACACTGGGTTCATCCAGCCTGCCCTCCATTTAGAGGTGTTGATCATAATGGCAACTAAGTGTGGAGCCCTTGCCCTGTAGGGCAGGCACTGTGCCAAGTGTGCTGCTCCTGAAATCATGTTGATTTCTCCAGGGACTTTGGGTGTACGTACTGTGGTTATTCCCATCTTGTAGATGAGAAACCGAGGCACTGATCAGTTGGGCAGTTTGCCCACAGCCACCCAGCTGTTTCCTGGTAGCCCTGGGATTTGAACTGTGCTATTGGTTTACTGTTACTCTCTACTGCTTCCCCATCTTGAATTTGAGAATTTTCTTTCTGTGAAGGCTAACACCATGTGTAGGTACACACTCTGAGTAGATGTAACTGTTATTGATAAGCAGACTGTTGACCTATTTTGTTTGTTCTATGAATACCCGTGACAGGGTGCCTGCTGACTGCTGGGCACTGGGCTACATGACTGAGATGTGGAAGTGAGTGCACATCGCCCCTGGCTTGTAGACCTGCACGTCAGTCATTCCAGTAGAGGGGTGGGTGTGTCTGCCTGTACAACCAACTTTTCTTTAGGAGTCCATTGTAAGAGGCCTCCAACTTATGGCCTGGGCATCCCACCAAAAAGGGGAGCCCCTGTATTTTGCACCTGAATGCTTGTGCATTTCCTGGAGTCCAGGATGTCATGTCACAGCCCCTGGGGTGTTAACAGTCACTCAGCTCTCTAGCTTTTAATTTCTACATTTCTAGTTGTCCTTAACTTTCCTGATGACCATTTATGGTCTCTACTTAACTACAGGAGATTCCTCTAAGTGGTTTACGCAGCTCTGCCTGTGAGTCTTTCGTTGTTCAAGATGAAACCCAGACCTCTGTGAGGCTGAACTTCCTGGAAGGACAGTGGGTTGGGTTCTCACTTTGAGGAGAAGTTTCTTTACACCAGAGCTGTGTCTTGAGCTGCATCTCAGGGTGCCATTGGTCCTGCTGAGGAAGAAGCCTGAAAGACTTAACTCCCAGTCAAGCCAGGACTTGGTGAGCCCCAGACCCCATGACGCTTATAGGGAACTGATCAATTCCTTCACCTTTGGCTTTAACTCAACACTTTAGAAAAGAATCTGTGGTTAGCAAATAGCTCAGGGCTTAGTAGAATTGAGCACTGAAATTTAACCAATAGCATTGTTTTCAAACACTTGGTTTCTGTTCTGAAAACTGTTACAACTCACAATTTGTCACTCCACTTACCATTAAGTTCCTGGTTGATTTCCAGGACTTTTTCATACTTACTCTGGTATCATCAATCAGAAAAAAAAATCCTACCATTTTTATGACACCATAGAATACCCTGATGTTGACCCCCCAAAAACGAAGCAGGAGACATATACTCTCCAACTTCAAAATATACTATAATAATCAAACAGTGTGGTATTAAGAAAACAAACAAACAAACAAATAAAACCAGACATACAGATCAACAGGACAGAAAAGAGAATCCAGAAGTACACTCACACATTTATAGCTGATGATCTCTAATAAAGGAGGTAATAACATACACTGGGGATGATTTAGTGACTTCAATAGATGATTGTGGATAAACTGGATATCCTGGTAAAAAATAATGAAACTAGTCCTCTATCCCTCACCATTTATAAAAACCAGTTTCAAATGGATCAGGCTTAAATTTAAAACCCAGAAATATGACCTACTAGGAAAAATCATAAGGAAAACACATCAGGACATTGAAGAGGTAAGGATATTTTGGATAAGGCTCCAAAATCACAGACCACAAAGGCAAAAATAAACAAGTAGGGATTATATCAAACTACGAAAATTTGCACAGTAAAGGAGTGAAAATATTTAAGGAATTCAAACAACTTAACAGCAGAAAGACAACCCAATTAAAAAATGGGCACATAACCTGAACACACATTTCTCAAAAGAGGAAATCCAACAGGCATATGGACAGCCAACAGGTGTGGTGGGGGGGGAAGTTTAACATTAAGAATTATCATGGAAATTTAAATCAAAACCTCAATGAGAAATCATCTCAGTCTAGTGAAGAAATGCTATTATAAAAAGACAAGAAGTAACAAATGCTTGCCAAGATATGCACAAAGGGGAATTCTTTCCATACACTGTTGGTGAGAACATAAATTTATATGAACATTATGGAAAATAGCATGAAAAACAGCATACATTTTCCTCAAAAACTAAAATTGAATCTACCATATGATCCATCAATCCCACTACTGGGTACATATCCAAAGGAATTGAAATCAGTGTGTGTCTTTCACATGAGTGTTTACCACAGCACTGTTAGAACAGCCAAGATATTGAATGCAACTCCAGGAGTCCACTGAATGGATGAACAAATGTAGAATATATATATATATATACACACACACACACACACACACATACATACACAATGGAATATTATTCAGCCATGATAAAGAATGTAATTTTGTCATTTGCAGCAACATGAATTTTATTCAGGTTATGTGAAATAAATCAGGCAGAGAAAGCCAAATAGCACATTGTGTGGAAACTAAGAATTGGTTCTGATAGAAGTAGAGAATAGAATAGAATAGTGGTTATAGAAATTGGGGAGGTTAGGGGAGAGGGAGAGACAGGGAAATTTGGTCACTGTGTACCAAGTTACAATTAAAAGGATGTCTAATGTGCTCTATATTTAAAAAAAAAGCCAAGAGGAGAAGCTTTTGAATGTTTTCACAACCAAAAAGAAATGATTAAAAGAAGATAGATGTTTAACCAGATTTGGACATTACACAATTTGTACATGTATCAGGACATCACATGGAATCCCATAAGTATATACGATTATGTGTCAAATAAGTAATTTTAGAAGTTAAGAAAATGGAAGGAACTTGAGGTAGAATTTGTTTGCCATTTTTTTCTTTTTTTTCCAATATTTTTTCTTTATCACCACTTAAAATAGTGTCACATTGATTGACAGTGCTCAATAAATTACTCGAATAAGTCTTATACTTATTCCTTATTTTGAACTTTCACTTGGTACACTATAGAAACACAGTAAATACAAATGAATAAACCAGTTGAACACATTTCTGAGAAGCAGTTTGCTAGATTTAATTATGTAAGAGAAGATATAAAAGGAAAAAAAATTGGAACTCTAATTTGTTGACAAAAATATTATTTCCCCTGATAGTTGGTATTAACTGTATTAGGCAGCACTAAGGTTGTAAGTTTTTTTTCCCCACTTATTAAAAGACAGGAAAAGGAGCTGGGGTTATAGCTTAACTGTAGGGTTCTTGCCTAGCATGTGTGACACACTGGATTGGATCCTCAGCAACACATAAAAGTAAATAAACAAAATAAAGGTGTTGTGTCCATCTACAACTAAAAAAGAATTTTTTAAAAAGGCAAGAAAAGATCACCAATAAAAGGACCCTTAAGATTATTGAGTTCTATGATTTCTATATCAAATTCTTTTCTCTTTAAGCATGCTGAGAAACTGACAACTAAGCTAGAAGCAAGATACCTTCCACATGCTTGCTATGGGACCTGCTGAAATATGGCCATTCTGAGCAAAGAAAAGGAGCCCAAAGAAACTATTTATAAAGGGTCACTAAAGAAATACGGACTATTCTTTTACTGTCTGTGTTTACTTAAGTTATTTTTCTTTTCTGACTCAGATGGATTTTGGTTACTCAGTTTCACAAATGATTATTGCTAAGTCTTTGTCTCCCCCTAAAGAGATTAGAGTTGAGGTTATAATCTAAAGTATGGGTAGGTAGAGATTCACATAATTTCAGTGACCTGCAGTAAACCTAAACATAGATTTTATCGTGGTCATTCGGGGATTAATTTGTTATTTTTTACTATTGATTTAACTTGTGAATTATATTAGTAGAGAAAAAGTAAATGCTGAACATAACAGTTAAATTTTTTTCCACTTCACAACAGTCACCCATTGATTATTGGCATGGAGGATATCTATATGTGGATGATATATGGCAGAATTTCAATCACATATCCTGTTCCTCTCTGCTACTCAGTCTGATTTTAGGTTACCTTTAACACTTTCTTGGTGAAAATTTAATTTCAATATTAATCAAAACATAAAAACATCATACAATAGTTACTAATATGGCATTATGTAAAAATGTGGATGTGTAACCAATGTGATTCTGCAATCTGTATTTGGGGTAAAAATGGGAGTTCATAACCCACTTGAATCTAATGTATGAAATATGATATGTCAAGAGTTTTGTAATGTTTTGAACAACCAATAAAAAAAATTAAAAAATTTAAAAAAACATCAATGGAGAGTAAATGAAAATATTTTAGGCTTATCCATTACATTGCTCTTTGAGGGAAATGTACTGAGTGCTTGATAATAAATATACCATCAGAAACCTGTAACGTATAATGAATCCTGTTGAGTTTTTACAGTCTATTTTCTAAAATATTTTCACTGAATTTTAAGCACTTTTTTCCATTAAGATTTTACAAGGGGTAATTTTTCTAATGCTTATTCTACCATCTTTTTAAAAAAAAACAAAACATTCATATTTTCAGATGTCTTAATAATTTTCTATTATTTTGCTAATTAGCCAGTTATTTCCTCATCAGCATTATGTATATCAGTGTTATGTTGTTCATCTGGGGTGATTTTGCTCATCAAGGGACATTGACAATGTCTAAAGATATTTTGGTTGACATAGCTGGGGGACTATCACTAGCATCTCATAGAGTCCAGGGATTCTGCATAGCATTCTATAATGAACAAAGCATCCCCCACACAAAAACTTATCTAGCTCCAAAAGTTAATCATGCCTCAGTTAGGAAAGCCTGATGTATGTAACTTTACTCTTTAAAGTGTAGGGAATAGAGTGTCACCTGTGTATTAAGCATCCACCAGTATACCGCCATTACCCTGTTTATCCATTGGCTTTTGAAAGGATGTGATGTGACATAATGATATGAAGGAGCTATTGCTCAGAGGTCTTTCAGTTACAATGAAGTGTCAGTTTATCTCTGCATCTTACAGCTTCCAGAAACGGTTTCCCTTGTGATTGAATTCACAATTGTGTTTTTGATTTTTAGCATATCACTCTACACTCCCTGTTATGCTAAAGAAGAATATAATTTTATGTATTCTCGGACCATTGATCACTCCACTTACTATTGTTGGAAACTCGCTCTTTACCCCAGGTAAGATGTATAGTAGGTATGAGGAAATGCAGGGTTGATGTAAGGAGATCATACCAGGTGGAGTGTATGTTTCCTGGGGCTATTGTAGCAGATTATGGCAAATGGAGTGCCTTCAAACAACAAAAGTTGTATTAATGTGGAAGATTACAAAGAAAGAGAATGTTCAGCAACTACTTAGAACTATAAGAGAGGTGTGTTCACCACTCTGGAGGACATAAGTCAGGGTGTCCTTGGGGCTGTATTCCCTCCCCAGGCTCCAGGGGAGAGTCCATTTCCTGCCTCTTCCAGCTTCCACATTTGCTGGCAGTGGTTGGCATTCCTTAGCTTGTGTCCTCCTCCGTGGTTGCAGTGCCACCTCCTCTCTTCTGTCTTCTGCTCTGTGTGTCTGTGTCAAACCTTCCTCTCTCTCACTCTATCAAGGACACTTGTCATTGGAATCTTGGCCCACCCTTATAATTCAAGATAAGCTCCTTCAAGATCTTTTACTTTGGCCATATAATGTCACTTGCTCTTTTGCCATATAAGGGGAACAAAGCATCCCCCAGGTTCTAGGGACTGGGAGTAGAAATAGCCAACCATGGAGACCTCTCATATTGACCAAGATGTACAAGTGGGGAAAGAACGTGGGAACCATGTCTGTCTAAAGTGACAGTTGTGTGTGGGGGGATGGGAGTGGGAGTGGGAAAGAAGGGCAGGGAGCACATGAAGAAAAGCAGAGACAGGCTGGGACTCCAAGTGGTGGATTCAGCACACTATTGTGGTTTCTACAGGAGACGGTAGTGTAGGTGTGATGTTTAAAAACATAAATCAGCACCTGTATTTACTTACAGAGGTACTGAGGGCATGGGGAGAAGGAGATAAGTTCAGAAAAGAGCCTGAAAGAGCAGTGGATCTGACTTTGGGACAGATGGAATATGGCAAAGGAAGGGAATGACAAGAGATGACTGCAAATTTTCACATTTGGAATTCTGAAAGGTAGTTGAGGAGAGTCAATTCACTTAGATTTAAATTTTGAAATTTAGATTCTTAAGTTTGGTCTTAATTGACTGGAAAGTGATCACTCGTTTTGTGTGAACTTTTGGGAAAAATATTTTTTTAAATCTTAGTTTTTAAGAGTAGTACTGAGAGTGAGACATTTAATAAATTAAGTACTTTAACTTACCAAACAGTAGAAAGTGTATAGGACAATATTTTAAACATTTTTATTTCTTTACAGGTGAATTTTCAGAAGAAAGAGTTAAAGGACTTTATCTTATTGTATGTCCTTTAGGGTTATTAATAATTCTTCAGTTCTTTAAGTTTACTCTAGGTGAGTATTTGATATTTCAGCATGATTTTTTCCATCTTTTATGAAATAGCAATTTTGGTGAAAATGTACTTATATATTTTTTACAACGCAATAAAAATGGGTTTGTTAAAACATTCATAGTAAGATTTTTCTGTCCAGATCATTTTTAAGGTTATCTTAAGTATTTAAAGCATTAGATGATTTTGTAAAAAGTGATTTTGATATGTACTAGTTATATTTTATGTGACAAACTTTGGACCAGAAGTATTCTAGATTTCAGAGTTTTTCAGGTTTTGAAATACTTGAATACATGTGACTTGTTGAATATCTTAATTAGAAAATCCGAAATCAAATATGCTCCAAAATCTGAAACTGAGCATCAGATATAAAATTTTCAGATTAGGGATGCTCAATCTGTATTTGATGCCAGTTAGTATAATTTAAAATTATGCTACTTAATATTGTTAAGGGTTATCTTCACATACTAATTGCAGTTTTTATAGTTATAAGTAGATGTTCAATATAATCTTTCTTTGCTGATTCTCTACATTAAAAACTAGTTCTACAAGATGAATATAAGTCATGAATAGGGAAAACATTTTTTTTTTTAGTTATTACCAAACCTTGACACTTTAGTCTTAGAAGATGGTGCGGATATACTAACAATAATCAGCATAATTTTCTCTGCATCTTAAGAGTAAATCACTAGCATATGTTTGTTATAATTATTAAAGAGTCACATTTAACATTGGGTCTTAGATCTCTCTGGCTTCTGCATGTTGCAAAGTATCAATGTATTATAAAACCAGAGAACTTCTAGATGAACAAGATAAAGATAATGATGTGTACATTTGCGTATTTGGCCTCTCCTCAGAGAAATTTCATGTGCATTGTGGATAAGCCACTAATGGCCTTTCATGAAGTAAAGCCCAAAAGTGTGGCAGCCTTGTTCTAAGATTTTGAGTTAAAACAACAGATGACCATGACAATAAAAGACTCCTGAATGTGTGAATCTGGGGCTAACACTTGTGTGAAAGGATTAGTCTCTGGAAAAATGTTTACCACCTAACAATGAACTACAGTCAGACTTTGGTCATAGGATCTTACCAAATACAAGTAGGAATACTTGCCTCATCAATACTGTCAACATGCTTCTGTTATGTCCTTTTCCTTCCCTCAGTGCCTGGGAAGTCCATACTGGTCGTTTTGATATTAATGATCATAGAGTTGGCCGGCTTTGCATTTGCTGTGGCTGGAGTAAAGCTTTGTGTAACTGGTAAGATTCATGTTCCTCTGTAGTCTTGATATGGGTTTCCCTTAGACAAAGCTCTTTCTTTCTTCTTTTTCTTTTAAAAACTATATAGTTGCTCATCAACAGATAAATTGATAAAGAAAATGTGCTACATATACACAATGGAGTTTTATTCAGCCACAAAAAAAGAATAAAATAATGGAATTTGCTGGTAATGGATGGAACTGGAGAATGTCAGGCTAAATGAAATAAGCCAGATTTAGAAAGACAAGGGTTGAATATTTTCTCTCATATGTATAAGCTAGAGAAAAATAAGGGGGGAAAGGCAGGGGTGAGTGGGTGTCTTATGAAAATAAAAGCAAGATCAGTAGAGTAGAAGAAAGAGATATAAGGGGAGAAAGAAAGGACAGGAAAGGGGAGAAATTGCAGAATAAAATTGGCCAAATTATGCTATATACATATATGGATATACAATAGTGCATTTCACCTTTACACACACACACGCACACACACACACACAATTTAAAAAGAATAACTATAAATAAAAAGAAGACCAGTAGAGTACGAAGCAGAACAAGAGAATGGAGGAGGAAGGGAAAGAGGAAGTACTGGGGACTTAAGTGGAGTAAATTATAGTCTGTGCATGTCTGATTATGTCAAAATGAACCCCAATATTATGTATAACTATAATACATTAATAAAAAAATATTTTTAAAGTATATATAATTGAATTTTTAGGGTAGTTTTAGGTTTCCAGCAAAAAAGGGGGAAGTACAGAGCCCTTCCATATAGCTGATCAACCACAATTTCCCTCAATGTCCCCACCACAGTGGTACATTTGTTATTGTCTGTGAACCAATGTTAATGCATCTTATCACGCAAAGTCAATAGCTTATGTTGCCATTAATTCTTGATGTTGTGCATTCTATGACAATTGTATAATGACATGTTTCCCCAATTGTCGTATCGTAGAAAATAGTTTCACTGCCCTAAAAATCCTCTGTGCTCCAGCTATTCATTCATCCCTGGCAACCTTGATCTTTTTTATTATCTCCATAGTTTTGCATTTTCTGGAATGTCTTATGGAAGCATATGTAGCTTTTTCATATGGGCTTCTTTTACTTAGAAATAGAGATCTTCAGTTTCCTCCATGTATTCTCATGACTTGATACCTTATTATAAGAATATTCCATTGTGTGGCTGTACCAGAGTTTGTTTATGCATTCATCTATTGAGAGACACCTTTGTTGCTTTCAGGTTTTTGTAACTACAAATAAAGCTTTTGTAAAAATCTGTGTGCATGCTATTCTGTGAACATAAGTTCACCAAATTCCATTTGGGTAAATACCAAGGAGTGCAATTTATGGATTGTATGTTAAGAGTATGTTTAGTTTTGTAATAAATTGCCAACTGTCTATATCAAAATGGCTGCACAATTTCAGTGAACATTGCCAACACCAATGAATGATAGCATTTGATGTCATGAGATCTTTTTATTAACTCTTATTCCCAGTTGAAAAATGCTTTCTGTAATAGTATAAGAATATTTTCTGTTTATCTCTCGTGGGCTGAATTTTCTGGAAGCCCAACTATTATACCTACATGTATAGAAGAATTTTTTAACTAACCATATCCCAATTGATTGGAGTCTTAGACTTTATACAGATTTTCTTAATCTGTATAAACTATTCTTAAGATGTTAAGGTATATGTTATACAAATAAGGGCTTTTTCTTTTTGGAGTTACTTCACTGCCTGAGGTAATAATAATGAAGATATATAGATGGTTTTTATTTCTTTTTTAAATATATTTTTTTAGTTGTATATTGACACAATTTACATTTATTTATTTATTTAATGTTGTGCTGAGGATCAAACCCAGTGTGTCAAATGTGCTAGGCAAGTGTTCTACCACTGAGCTACAACCTTAGCTGCTGTTTTTTATTTCTTGATCATTAAAACAAGAATTACTCTTCTTAAAACTAGACATTATTACCATTATTGTTTATTCATTTAAAAGGTTCAGGTATTGCATATGCATTTTTCTAATATAAGATTTCATTTGTTTTTACAGAATGTGAAGCAGTGCATGGCCGTGATGTGATTTCAGGTTTGACTATCATGGCTGCATCAGAATCACTTGCACTAATTTATATGATAATCAGGGGTAATTCAATATTATTTTGGTTAGTTTATGCCAAGAATTTTAGATAGATACTGTGAAAAATGCTCATACTTTGGTTCTTCCAGTTTAGGGCCAAATAAATGACTAATAACTCTGAAAATGAGAAAACACAACTGAACTGAGGATAATTAAGAGGGTAGAAAGCATAAAAATTAATGGAAAGTTTGGATTTAAACTTAATATAGAAGAAAATGGTTTGGGGATAGAGGTGTAGTTCTGTGGTAGAGCAATGGCCTAGCATTTGTGAAGCCCTGAATTTGATTCCTAATACCCCAAACACACACAAAAGAAAATGATGTTATGTCTTGTAATGTGTGGACTACTTATATTAAATAAAAGGAAAGATATTTGAAGGATCCTTCTAATTAATAGAAAATGATTGGTATTATTCCATTGCTTTTATGATAGACCTCTTTGGCAGAGACCATGTGTTGTCACATGCTGTTTTTCTTGTACAGTAGTTGCAGGCATTAATGCCACCAGGGAGGCAGGAATTGAAAAATCCCCTATCTGTCATTTTTGTTCATGTAAGGAGTGGTGACCTCCAATGCATCACAACCAAAATAATAAAAATTGAGTTTTAAAATTAAGCTTTTTACTACTTTTAAAATCAATCCTTAATAAGTTTGGAATTAGCTTTTTTACTTCTAACCTACATATTTAATCTGTCAATTTTCAAACAGGTCCTGCATAATTTCTTATTTTAGATAGATAGAGATATATGTTTTAATAGTGCTTACAACTAGTGTGTTGCCTTACCTAAGATAAAAATATTCCCTACAATGTGATTTACATGTCTCCTTTTAAGAAAGAAATCTTTTTTATTTATGAAGTAAAACAGAATCTATCAATAAAATAATCAAAAGTTACAAATTAATGGAGTAAAAAAATTAGCGTTTCTTCTTTGCTTTAGGTAAATTTTATAGTATGTTTCTAAAAATTAATAACAAAAGTCAAATTGCTATATTCAAGAAATTTCCCATTGACTTGCATAATGCTTTCAAAGAAATTTTACCATGATTTCTGAACTTTATTTCTTTGGTGGCTGACAATTGAGTTTGCTTTTTTAGTTGATGCAGTAATTTGGGGGTATATATTTATTATGTATACAATGTGTAATGTGTAATGTTCAGATCAAGATAACTAGCATATCTATCATTTCAGACATTTATCATTTCTTAGTATTGAGAACATTTTTTTGTTCTGTCAACCATAGTGACTCTAATATGCTACGAAACATTAGAAGCTATTTCTTCTATCCAACTGCATTTCTGTACCTGTTAATCATCATCTCCTATCCCCATGCACTTTCCAACCTCTGGTAACCACTATTCTATTCTTTACTTCTATACAATCCACATTTTAGCTTCCACAAACAAGAAAGAACATGCCATATTTGTCCTTCTGTGCCTGACTTATTTCAGTTTTTAAAATGTTCTCCAGTTCCACCCATGTTGCTGCAAATGACAAATTTTTATAGTTTATTATGGCTGAATAACACTCCTGGGTGTGTGGTGTGTGTGTGTGTGTGTGTGTGTGTGTATGCGTGCACACATGTGTGATGTTTATATCCATTAATGGACACACAGGTTGATTTCGTATCTTAGCTACAGTAAAGTTCTGCAATAAATATTTCAGTGTATACATACCCAGCAGTGGAATTGCTGGATCATATGGTAGACCTATTTTTAATTTTATAAGGAGGCTTCATACTCTTTTCATAATGACTGTACCAATAAACATTGCGACCTACAGATTTCTGTTACTGGGAATCTTCAACATCATTTGTTACTTTTTGTCTTTTTGATAATAGAAATTTTTTTTTGATAATTTCAAAATATAATTTAATATCAGTTCATATTTCACATTCAAATCTTCCAAGGTTCCTACAAATGTGAATTCTATAGCTTTTTTCCCTGATTCATAATCTAACTAAAAATTATGCATTCATTTTTTATGGTATATTTTATTTTCTTTTTTTTTTTAAATTTTTTATTGTTGGTTGTTCAAAACATTACAAATTTCTTGACATATCATATTCCACACTTTGATTCAAGTGGGTTATGAACTCCCACCTTCCCCCCATACACAGATTGCAGAATCACATCAGTTACACATCCATTGATTTACATATTGCCATACTAGTGTCTGTTGT
>NW_025999968.1:10594146-10663122 GCF_001458135.2 Marmota marmota marmota | reverse complement strand
TTTTTTTTTTTTTTTTTTTTTGGTCCATTCTACTAGCCTGTGTCTCTTGATTGGTGAATTTAAGCCATCAACATTTAGGGTTGGTATCATATTCTTAAAATGCTTACCAAAAACATACTGACATTGTCAGTGATTTACTATCTTTAAATGATTCCAATGTTAAAGACATTAGCAACTAATGTTCATTTGCCATAAGCTAGATCATGGAAACATGGGAGAGTTTTGAGAATGTTAATATTAAATTGGAAATATTTTTTTGAAAAATCAACATTTCTCATGTTTATTCAGAATTAAGTACCCTAAAGAACCAACAGTCCCTTAGCACTCTTTCGTCTTAAGCATCTATTATGTAGCAAGATTTATCACTCTTAAACTATGAATCTAAGAACAAGGACACATACATCTCCAGATCCTCAGCATCTAGTACAAACATGTTCAAAATAGGACTAAACTGGGAATAGACTGTACAAAAGAGAGTGATTAAGGCAAGTAAGTGTGTTGAGGCAAGAATGAGTTGTTACAGAATATTTGCTCAAGAATATTGCAGAAGAGCAGAATTTTAACGGCCTAATAGGAGATTCCACGAGAACATAGGCTCTCCAGAGGAAAAGCATAGTACAGTAAGAATTAACTGCATTTTATTAATGAGGAATTAATGCTCAGAGTGTAAGCAAGTAAGAATTAGCCCTACCATGAATGAACCCTCTGTATTCAGGGGTTCCACATCCATAGATTCAACCAACCATACAGCAAAACTCTTCATAAGTGGGGTTGTAGCTCAGTGGTAGAGTGTTCCCTGGCACATGTGAGGCACTGGGTTTGATCCTAAACACTATATATAAATAAAATAAAGGTATTCTCCATCTACAACTAGAAGAGCATTTTTAAAACTATTAATAAAAAAATTGCATCTGTACTAAATATATATAGACTTTATTCTTGCTATTACTCCATAAACAGTAAAATGTAACAACCAATTACATAGCATATACATTGTATTAGGTATTTTATGTAACCCACATATAAGTTAAAGTATGATAGACGATGTGTGAAGGTCATAGGAAAATTGTATGTCATTTTATAAAAGTGACCTAAGCATCCACAGATTTTGGTATTCACAGAAGGATAGGAATGGAACCAATTCTGCCTGGATATCAAATGAAGATTGTGTATAAAATAGCAGGGGAGTGAAGTTGCCTGGATTTTTGAAAAATTGTTGACAAAACCAGAGGATGAAGAGATAAACCTGGAGAGGGAGGCGAAAAACAGATGAAGAATATTCTATACCTTTGGAAAGGGATTGAAATGAGTCCTGGACATGTGATGGAGAAAGAAGGAATTGAAGCATTAGTGATTTTGAATCAGCATTTTGTCATGGCAGCATGCTTTCATTGGTGGACTGGGAAGTAGGTAGAGTCCTGAGCCAGGAAAAACAATCCACATAAGACTATGGAGGTCAACCCAAGAGCTATGGAACAGGAAGGATACCATAGAACCTGATCTAGAAGGCCAAGGCAAGAATAGCTGCAAAGTTGCTCCTTGTAAAGAGCTCAGTTTAATGGGGATGTGTATAGTGTTGGGAATACACTACTTATATGCAGGAAAGGTAAGTTTGTGGTAGTTGAGACCAAAAAATAAGAGACGAGTAGGAGGTAATAAGAAGGGAATCCCAGGGAGCAGCATTTAAGGGACTAACAGAAGAGCACTGAGTTAAAAAGGCTTAAAGGCTTGTAACATGTAGCAACATTTTTGAGTGCTCACTGTCAGGTCATAGGAGTTTATTCCCAGATGCACCGCCTCCTCAGCTATCCCAGGCTTAGCCTCCTTGAAGGACTAACCTTGGCATAGAGAATGGACACTTATAAATAATGCCTAGATTGAAAAGAGCTCTGCAAATGTTTGTGTTTAGGGATATAGTCTGAGTTGGAACATGTAGACACACAACACTAAGAATCTAAAGCCATGATTCCATTTTAGGACTGAGTTTTGAAACAGTACCAGTTAGGCTTTTTCATCATGAAACTTTGCAGCACTAATATGTAATTGGCTTACAAAAAAAAAAAAAAAAGAATTTCCAAGGATCTTTCTCCACATCCTTTATAAACTTCGTTTTGTCTCTCCACAGCATTTATTATTGTTTGTATTCTTGATGACTACCATTATTACTAGAATGAAATGAAATCTCAGGGTAGTTTTGATTTGCACTTTCCTAACTCCTCATAATGTTGGATACTTTTCATACTTTTTGGCAGTCTGTATTTCTTCTTTTGAGAAGTGTGTGTTTAGTTCATTAGTCCCAGTTATTATTTGAGTTATTTGGGGGATTAGATTTTTTGAGTTCTTTCGTTATTCTGGTTATTAATCCTCTGTCAGAAGAGTAGCTAGCAAAGGTTTTCTTCCATTCTGTAAATTCTCTTTTCAGATTATTGTTTTCTTTGTTGTAAAGAAGTTTTTTAATTTGGTGCCATCCCATTTAGTAACTCTTAGCATTATTTTCTGAGCTTTAGGGGTCCTATTGAGAAAGCTGTTGCTTATGCTTATGTTAGAGTGTTGACCCTACATATAATCCTAGGTCTTTGATCCATTTTGAGTTGATTTTTGTGTAGGGTGAGAGTGATGGATCTAGTTTCATTCTTTTACAGATGAATAACCAGTTCCCCCAGCCGTCTTTTCACCATTATAAATTTTTGGCACCTTTGTGAAGGATCAGATGACTACAGATGTGTGGATTTGTCTTTGTATCTTCTATTCTGTCCCATCAATCTATGTATTGGTTTTTATACCAGTACCATGTAGTTTGGTACTATAGCTCTGTAGTATAATTTGAAGTCAGGTATTGTGATGCCCCCAGCATTGCTTTTTGACTCAGAATCATTTTGGCTATTCTAGTCTTTTATTCTTCTAAGTAAATTTTAGGACTCCCCCCAACACCTAGTTTTGAGATGAATGCCATTGGTATTTTGATGGGGATTGTTTGAGTTTGTATATTGCTTTTGGTAGTATGGTCATTTTAAGAATATAAACTCTGCCTATTTATGAAATTGGGAGGTCTTTCCATCTTCTTGTTTACTCTTCAATTTCTTTCTTCAACCTACACACTCCTAACATGATGTTTTGCCTTACCTCAGGACCAAAAGCAACAGGACCAACCATGAACTAGAATCTCCTAAACTGTAAAACCTGAGAAAATAAACCTTTTCTCTTTTAATTTCATTAACTCAGGTACTTTGTTATAGTGATGGAAAGCTAATTTAATACAATGACTTCCATGGTCCTTTCCTTTATCTTCCACTGCCCTGTACAAATCCACTACATCCAGACTCGTCTTCCTCTGTTTCTCCATGGCTCCCTACTATGCTTTCACCTGTAAATTTAGCTAAATTGTTTCCATCTTGAAGCCCTTCACCCCACCTCAAAACAGTCTGACATAGATAATTAATGGCTAATTTTAAGCTTACTGACGTAAAGATGAACATATAGGACTCATCTTGGTTGAGGAGCTTAACAAGCTTATGTTATAAATAAAATCCCTTGTCTGTTTCATCTGTCTATGTCTCTAAATCTTAGGCTTATGAAATCTGAAGATTCATAGCTTTAAGTGTTTATTGTAAATTCAAAAATCAACACAGGGCTAATTGCTACTAATTGATTTACTGAGGAGAAGTAATAAAGGAAATTATGTAGAAGTAAAATGAAAAATCTACCAGTGGTTGCCAATGTTAATGATATTCTTCCCACATGGGAAGGCAAGGCCTTTGATATCAGGCCCAGGTTCATGCCTCATCTCTGAGGCATTAAGTTTATCTATGGTAGCCATGATGGTACACTAGGTGTCTGTTCCAGAAAAGAACTGACCACTCAGCTGTGAGATGTGCAATTGACAGTTTCTGACCAGAGTGTCTTTGGGATGTGATATAGCATTGCTATATGGTTTCTAGACAACAACTGGGCATGAAGAATAACTGGGAAGAGTGGAATTACTAGTGTATTGCTATTTATGCCCCAAAGGGGACTCCTTTCTGGGAAATTTCTGCTAACTTGCTAAGAGAAGCACTATAGTCTGGGGCTCTTTTTCCCAAGGCTCCCTCAACAATTCCTTTCAATGTAGGTGTCAGCCCTACATTGCACTCTGAAGACTTTCTCTGCTGAATCCTGCTTGTGTTGACCTTTGTCTTTCACAGTGTTACCTCTAATAATTTTCTTGAACTTCTAATGCCAACCTGGCATCTAGCTCCTAGAGTACCCCATTCAATACAGTGACTTAACCAAATTTGTTTCCTGATTTTTAAATATAAAGATACTATAATTTAGAAGGCATAAATAACATTTACATAGAGATTCCTGAATATAGGAGGCAGTCAAAGATAAAATGGAGCGGCTAAATGGAGAGGGACACAGAATCTATCTTTACCATCTATAACAATTACAATTCCAGATTTTATGTCTTGCTTTATAGCCAATGTCATAGGGACATAAAGGAAATATAAATGTGAAGTGAGAACAAGCCATAGCATTCTTGTAGAGTGAAGTTGCATTTAATTCCCTTTCCAAAGTATACAGTTGTGGAATCTTCCCAGATAATTTTTACTAGATAAAGAAATACACATTTTTGTTCAACATAACAGTTTTCTGTTGGCACCTATGAATGGACTATTAAAAAACAACCTGCCCGATAGCCTTAACATCTCTAATAACTCAACCTCAGGAACTAGAATTAGAACCCACAGCTCTCAGGAACTGAATAAAATGGGTGCCTAAAATGAGTTAGACTTTTAATTGGAATTAGTTATAGTGCACACTGTGAGAGAGCTGAAAGGAACTTTTGACATCTGTGTTCAACAAATGAACTTTTTTTTGTTTTATTTTAGTTTTGGTACCATGGATTGAACTCAGGGACACTTAATCCAGGAACTCCAAGCCATATCCCCAGTCCTTTTTATTTTTTATTTTAAGACAGGGTCTCATTGAGTTTCTTAAGGCCTCATTTAATTGCTGAGGCTGGCTTTGAACTTGTGATCCTCCTGTGTCAGCTTCTGGAGTCGTTGGGATTACAGGGGTATGTCACCATGCCTGGCCTGCACTGATGTGTTGAAGATGCATTGCATATGTTTGTGGTCCTGTGAGATTATAATGGAGCTGAAAAATTCTATTGCCTAGTGAATGCATAGCTCTCCAAGAGAAAGAGAAAAGGCTATTGAAGGAGGGAAAAAAAAAAACCCAAGAGAATTCAGTGAAAAGTTTATCAGAAGCTTTTGCAGACACTGACAATCTTCCTTAAAAAATTGGAAAACATGGACCTGAACATGAAAACATTTTTTAATTGAGAGGAAAGTTCATGGTGCATTATCTGCTTATAAGCAAATCTAGAATGAAAAAATAAACCAAAAAACTACCACGAACATATTTCTCAATATAGTGAGTGACATATTTCTCAAAATAGTAGTATCTCCTTAAGTAGTATCAAGTATCAAGTATCTTCACAAGGCATTGCTATCATGGGAAGTAACAGCTCTATGCTCAAGGGACTCTTAAAACCCCCTTTCCTGTCCCAAGCCCTCCTTTCCAGCCCTAAACCCCATAAAGTTTCAGTCTGATAGAACCCCAACCTAGTTTCCTCCTCAGACCTTCTTCCTATCTGCTCTGTTGTCCGATAGTGTTCCGGGAGTGGAATCTCTATAAAGCCTCCTTCAGCGGCCTTTTTAAATATGCATCCTTTTAGTTGCCACCATTGACTGACCTTACATTATTATCACCATTTTTTCTTGAAAACATAAGTATGTACATGTTCATATTCTCCTCCTCCTTGCATAAAAGTGCTTTAACTCTCCACATCATCTTCACCTTTGGTCATCCTTATACCGCTAAGTGTGATCTCCAGGACATATTTTATAGCTCTTTTTCATTCCCTTTAAATCAACACAATTCTATGAATGGCCCATAAATATGCATTAGTATTCTACTGTATGGATGTACAACAGGATTTGAACTATCAAACCCCAGTTAAATATTCTTTCCATCTCTGTAGCATTTGTCATATGACCTGTGCATAGACACTAAAATTAATTCAATAATTTTGCAGGACCTATTTTCAAGATAATTCCTTCTTTGTGGTTTTAAGCTCCCTGAAGGCAGATACTACCTCATTTCTGTCAGTCCTTCCTATATCTGCACTGAGACTTTCTGGATGGTGGATTTAGTCGTTTTCTCTCTCCTAGTTGTTAGGAAATGGGCACTTTCCATAGAGAAAACAACAGGAGCAAAGACAAAGAAGCAAGACTACTAAGGTGTGTTTGGATACAGTGACAACCCTCCTGTGGAGAGACTAGAGCTGGTGTGGTGAGTGGGAGAAGATGAATTCTCACCTAACACTAAGAGGAAAGGGACTTTTCATCCAGTCCAAGAAAATTCTTATTTGCTGGTCAAAAGTCAAGCAAGAATGAACAAACCTGTTGAGATAATACATTCTAAAAGATCTGAAAATGCTAAAATGAAAAGCAATGAGGATGGGGACATCTGGTACAATATTCCAGGATAATAAAGCCTTAAATTGGGGTTGTCAAGCCCCCATGATTACCCAGGGGAAAAAGGGACTGGGCTACTCCAATAGATAATTGATCTTCACATTTCTGCCAACAATCTTCAGTTTTAGTCTAACTGGATGCCATGCCTTGACTGTGTACATTAACTCTTTCCACCATGCTCTCTAATCTCTACTGACCTTGAGTTTGTGAATGGTGGGGCAACAGATAGAAGTAGTAACGGGAGAGATTGGGATGAGCAGTGGTGGAAAGAGATCAAAGATGAAGTACCACATCAACATTATGACACAACATCTGTGCTCAAAAATAAATGATCAATTGAGGCAATGGATTTTAATTAAATAAAACACCAGGACACCATTGGTAATTGAATAAAATAACTGATGTCACAAGGAACACAAATTATTTTTACATATCACTTCTCTAATTGTGTGATTCACTGTTGGAAACAAATTTAAGCTGCAGGAATTTAGCAATAACAGATGCTCTCAGCATGAGTACTCTGGCACAAGGAAAGTTAATTGTGAATCTTACTCTTGGCTGTGGATGTGTGTACAAGGGCTTGGGGTCCCAGTACAAGTATTAAGAATTGTATCTTGAATCTCTTGGTGCATTTAATGTAAGAATACAGCACTGCTAGCCAAAGATTCTCCATCTGATTACCAACCATCTGTAGAATTTAAGTATGAGACATCTCTGTAGAGGGTGAGGGCAATGAATGAGTTATAGAGGCAACCCTAGGCTCTGCTATGTAGGGTTGGGGCTCACAGTTACACTGTTGGAGAATTGGAGGGTAGAGAGATGAAGTAGTGGGCTTATTTTTAGCATTATAAAGAAAATCCTATAAAGGAAAGTATCTTCATATATAAAGTATCTTTATAAGGTGTGACTGCAAACATTTACCAAGCAGTAAGGAAAACTTTTTATTTCTATCTATGTGGGTTTTCATGCATATTCTTTGCTCTTATCATCAAACATCTTTAGGCTTCACATATTCCTTCTTCTTCTAAAAGCAAAAGTACCTGCCTTGATTAAAAAAAAAAAATGGCTGATTAATAGGTAAGTTTCTCTACTCCAGAAGGCTGGACTCCACAATGGCTTGGTGGTTGAATTTTACAACCAAGGTTTTGTTTAGTTCTCTACATTGTAAATAACGTGATCAAATATAAACACAAATTCTTTATCTCTTTTCAATTTTAAAATGATTAATGTAAAATCTAACTGAAGTTCCCGTCTCCCAGTTCTCACAGTTTTAAGTAAGTTATCGACTTCCCTTTACATAGCAGGATCAGGATAATTACGTGTTGTTGTTGCACATTTGATGAGCTGGGACAAAGCCCTTGACACTGAAGGATGAGTGGAAACTAAAATACAGCCCAAATCCCATTAGCAAGATCTGAGACCCCGGAGCTAGGTCCTCTTACATAAAATCTTGATCCTCTACCCTTCCTCCTCTAATATCTTTTGCTTAGTGGTGCTTCCACTTTCCATGCCCTTTTAGGGAAGTTTTGCATCTGCCCAGAGGAGGTGCCCAGAAGATGGCTTTTATGCAGTTCCCACAAGGGTACATTGAGGCTGGCAGACATATCTGAGCTTAACTGGCCTAGGAGAAGCACCACCATCAACAACTTTAAATTTGCATTATAAAGAAGGCCCACCAGTGGGGTGGGAGGAGAAGGGAGGGGGCATGGGGTTAGAAATGATGGGGGAGTGTGATGGACATTATTATCCAAAGTACATGTATAAAGACACGAATTGGTGTAAATATGCTTTATATACAGCCAGAGATATGCAAAATTGTGCTCCATATGTGTAACAAGAACTGTAATGCATTCCACTGTCATATATAAATAAAAAATTAATAAAAAAATAAAGAAGGCCCACCTGCCCTGAAACTCTTCTTTACCAGCCTGACTTTCCTACTCAAGCACTAGTGTGTAGTGTAAAACATAAGTAACTTAAGCACTGTTTACAGATCCTCATCATAAAACCATTATTGAAAACCACTGGAAAAACAGTATATGGGCATAGATACATTGATTCACAAGTGGAAAAATGACTAAACTTAAAAAAAAATAAAGGTTCTTGCTCTCACAAAATTTTGCTTATAGTAATTCATATGCTTTTCATTGCCAGGGTAGGTTAGAAGGAGGAGCTAATTGGACAAACTCTTCAAGATGAGCACAGGGAGGCAGAAGAAACCTAACCTCCTCCTGATGCGGCAGGGAATCAATGGAATCTTTTTGTTGTACATGGGCTCCTGCATCTGGACTCCTCTCCAGTGAACTCTGGATCACAGGACTGAGCAGACAGGTAATAGGCCCACCTCCATGGCTGCCTTCCTAGTCTTCTCTTCTGTATTTTGACACATCTACATTATTTAATCTTCTTCTTTATGAAATCTGCGCAACATCAGCCTCCATATTCTTCTTCTGGCTGAGGAGGCTTGTGTTCTGAGGAAAAGCAGCATTCCTGTTGGCAAGCGGAAACCCCAAGACAAATGCAAGTTGGTCTGTTCAGGACATGCAGTGGGAGGCAGCTCAGACCAGGAGCAAATTTTATCATAGTCATCCACACACAGCTAAGCAAGACCTCCAGCCCCAGGTGATTTGCCATCCAGGGCACACTTGAATGGAAGGGATTTCATCAATGTAGAGGTTCAAGACTAGAGATGGTAGCTTCCATCAGAAAGGAGAAAAGGATCCCAGATAATATGGGTTTAGTTGTCAACTTGTTGAGGAATCTTTTCCCGCCTTTTGCTTTTCAATGTGATAAAGACAAGTATCCCAGAGTGAAGTCAGGGTCACCTACAGATATCTGGTGATAAGGGAGTTGGAGATTACAAACCACAGTTCCTTGCATACCATTTCATCCAAGAAGAAAATAAGAAAATCCTCTGTATCCACCTACCTTCCTGTACATCTCTACCAAGAGGAGTAGCAAGCAGGAGGGAAAAGTAGTTCACAAAAGTCTCAGTCCCCAGCCCTTAGGAACCCCCATTAAAGGGAGGGAGCTTTGTGCTCTGCACCTGGTGCTGCCCTAATTCTTTCCTGCCTGAGTTGACACTGGAGACCAAATCTCCCCTTGCTGCATCTGTTCTGTGTTTGAGGCACAGCTTTTCAGAGGGTGTGAAACCTTAGTACAGAGAGTGTGTATAAAAGGCACAGGCTTTCGATTTTTCGGTTCTCCTTTCATTTCATCCTTTCACTTTCCTCTAGCTAGAGCCTCTCTCAGTGGCAGGGTTAAGGCCTGCAAATAGACATTGCAGCCACACAGGTGCATGGCAGGAAGCATCATCAAGACTGCCCCTCTGTCCTGAGGACAACCAGGCCCTATGCATCCATGATTTCCATGGCCATGAGCATAGTAGGGAATGGGTAAGTGTATTTTTCTGGAAAATTTTCTGGATGCTCACTGCATATAACTCCACCGGAACTCTTTGTAAAGGAAGGTACATACATAAACACTGATTTGTTTGCACGTTGAATAATTTAAAATCAACCAGGGAGATGTTTAAAACCTTTACAAGTAGAATGTCTCTGATTGGTTCTGTTTTAGAGGAAAGAGTTAGGGAGTATTATGCAAGAGGGTCATACAAAGCTCCGGTTTGCAAAGAGGGCATATGCTATCAACAAAGATAAGATTCAGCTCACTGTTTGTTCTAAGCAGGATATTAAGGGATAGTGCTCGGGACCAGGAGGAGCACTTGAGGACTTGTCTGATTCCTGGGTCCCACAGCTAAGCTTCCAATTCAGTAGGTGTGCAGCATCCGAGAATTGGCACTTTTCTGTTAGTGACTCTCACCACCTAAGTTTCAGAAAAATCTGCCCTATACACTCAGTCTCCAGAGCCTTATTTTAATTTTTCCCCAAATCCTCCCCTCCTTTGTCCTCACCCCCCCACCCCGCCTGTCACCCTTTGGTTGATGTCTTCTTCATGTCATGGTAGTTTTTCATCACACTGGGAACCATATAGTACAGTGTCAGTTTAAACATGCATGGCAAGTGATTTATCACCAATAGTTATTAAGAACTATAGACAATGGATGATTTACTTTTTTTAAAAAAAAATTCAATATTCCACTTTATAAGAATTCAACTCCTTCCATTTAAATAAGCTTTCTTGAGAAAGAAAATGTTCAAGTGAGTTAGTCTGCTGGGAATTATGCATAACTTAAGGCCCATTTGTTCTATACCCCATGGTACCCAAAGGGACTGTATCACCCACACGAATACAAAAGTCAAACAGTAGGTACAAAATAATTCCAATGCCTTTCAGCAAGAAAAGTTCTAGTTGACACATTATTTTAATATACTCACTGCAGGCACAATGAAGGGCAATTCTTTATGATATGGGATTATCCAGCACCTTGAAGAAGTTTTAGTATCTCTGAACCCTGCCACTAAATGTATGTGGTACTTTCCAGTCACCATGGCAACTAAAACGACCCCACAGATGGTTCTAAACTCCCCAGAGCATGAACGTTCTGTCCCTATTCTTTAATCTATACTTCATAACAATCACCAGAGTAAACTTTCTAAAATGTATATCTGATCAATGTAAACCCGATAACTTCACCCTCAGCTACTCAAAATTCTTCAGTGGATCCTCATTACGTGCAGATAAAATTCAAACTCCAGCAGTTTCAGACTCAAGTTCCCTGGTGACATGGCCCTGCCTGTGTCTTGGCATCATTTCTACTCATCTTTTCTAATGAATCTGTGCTCTAATATGTGAATTTCCCTGAAAATCCTAAATTCCCTCTCCTGCATGCCTCTTCCTGACTTTTCTCTATACCCGGCTTACTTCTTGGATGTCTTCATGATTCAGTTGAAGAAGACTCTGCCCCTACCTAAGGATTCCAGGATGGCCAGGGAGTACCTTCTGCAGGATGTGCTGTCTGATTCTTTTTGTGGCTTCCAGGAGTTCTTTGTCTGCCAGCCTGAGCCCATGCTCTGTCTGCTTTTACCAGGACCTCAGTTCCTCTAGTTCAGACTGAAGAGGAGAATTGTGCTGCTTAGCTACAGCCACCTGTTCCTTCAGATCATTGTTCAGGTGTGTGCTGTCATCCAGCTGCTCTTGAAGGTCCTGCAAGAGGAAATCAGGGCCTAGAGCACAGACCTGTCTGAGTTCAATGTGGGATGTGCACTTTGGCGTACATGCTCTGAGCAGAGTTCTGCGTCTTTTAATTTAAGCATATTGTTGTTCTCTTACAGGATGAAATTTGTTGTCCTCACCTTTATTGCTCAGGACAATCTGTTGCTTAGTTTGCATTTCACCTTCACCCTATATTACCTTCATTGACTCTGAAGCTGTCTCAGATATTTCGTTGCCTCAAACATCTGCCAGTTGGCACAGTGAAGCTGGCATTCCATCTCCATCAGGTCCCCTTCCATCCTCTTCTTTAGCCTGGTAGCCTCAAGTCTGCTCTTAGCTTTAGAATTTAGACTAGACTGAAGGGAATCAATAGGATACTATTTTTTTCTGCCTAATTTTAGAATAACGTTCTGGGGGAAAATATCACACACCCAAATTAAGAAAAGTTCAAACAGCTTAGGAAATTAAAAACAACAACAAATTAAAACTCAAGAAAACTTCTAGGCAATTAATGAGTTTTGTTATTCAGATTTTCATTGCTGTAACACATGCCTAATATAAATCAACTTATTAGAAGGAAATATTTATCTTGATACATAGGTTAGGATGTTTCCATCCACAGTCACTTGACCCTGTTGCTTTGGACCTGTGGTGGCACAGTACATCATGATAGGCACATACAGCAGAGAATCTGCTCACCTATGACCCCCAAGAAGCAAAGACAAAAGAGAGTAAGGGTCTGGGTCTCCTTATCCCCTATAAATACATGCCCCTAAGCTCCTACCTTTCTTCCACCAGGCCCCACTTTCTAAAGGCTCTACCCCTTTCCAAGAGCACTACAGACTGGTGACCAAGCCTTTAATATTGGCCTTATTTTGAACCATGACATTCCACCCCAGTTTCCCAGAGTCTCATATCCATTTCACTATGCAAAATCCATTTAGTCCGTCTCCATGGGTCCCCACAGTCTAACAAGTTCCAGCATTGCTCCAAAGTCCAAGTCCAAAGTCTCCTCTGAGACTAAGGCAACCCGCACTGTGAGCCCTTGTAAAGATGAAAATGATTATGTACTTCTGAGATACAATGATGCAGGTGAACTTTTCTATTCAAAAGGGAAGACTAGGGAAAAAATTAGGGGCAACCAAAGTAAGGCTGAAAAGTGGCAGGGAAACATTAATCCTATAGCTCTAAGTATTGCATCTGGGGTGCCTGATGTGACCCCATGGGACTTGGACAGCCCTGCCCCATGACCTTGCTGGATTCAGCCCATATGGCAACTCTCCCGGGATGGCTGAACTCGCCCTGCAGCTTCCTTCAGCAGGCATCCCACCTTCTGGCATCCCCAACACCCTGGGTTTTCCATTGCAATTTCAGTTTCACTCTCACAGATTCACACATGGCCCCACTGGAGGCTGCTTGTAGGGATTCTGACCTTAACACACATTTCCTGGCCTTCTAGGTTTTCCTTTGAAATATCAGTGGAAACCTCCATGACCCATAACTCATAGAGTCTGCATGCTTACCATATCAGCATCATGATGGCGGCAAGGTCTGCTGCCAGTGTGAGCCATACGGGGTGCAGTGGCTTCTGAGTGCTGGGACAACTGAACATAGGGAAACCAATCCTGAGAGGCCAATTCCACTTGGTGGCCCTGTGCAATCGGGGTCCTTTAGGGCTCTCTTCTCAAAAGAATGCCTTTGACATGAATTTATACTTTACACCCTTATATTATTCAGCTTTCTGTCACTAGAACAAATACCTAGGAATATTTACCTTATAAGGATGAAAGGCCTATTTTGGCTCACAGTTTCAGAGTTTTCAGTCCACAGTCACCTGGCCCTTTGTTTGGGCCCATGGCAGTGAAGTACATCAGGGAAGGAGCATGTGGCAGAGGGTTTCTAACTTCATGGCAGCCAGGAAGCAAGGAGAAAGAGAGTAAGGGGCTAGGGTCCCACTTGAAGGAAAGAACCCTAATGACCCAACTTGCTTCCACTAGACACCAACTCCTAAAGATTTCACTTCCAATAGTGCCACAGGTTGGTGACAAGTTTTTAACATATGGGCCTTTTGGGGACACTTTAATTAAAGCATGAGTCTGAATTGTTTTCATTTTTTAAAGAGAGAATGAGGGGTTAGGTTGGCCATCATAACAGATTAAGTAAGATTTCTAGGCCAATCCCAGCCTTCCTCCAACTCAAAGAAGCACAAGAATCTTTTCAAGTTTCCTGTGGGGTAGACTTAGTCTTATCTGAGATCCCCTAAAGGATTATGTAGGGCAAATACCTGGATTTCCAAAAGTGGATAACAGTAAAGTGAAGATGCTCTTATATTACTTTCTTTTTTAAAAAATTTCTTACATACATGACAATAGAAGGTACACTCATACATTGCTGGTGGAACTGCAAATTAGTGCAGCCAGTTTGGAAAGCAGTATGGAGATTCCTTGGAAAGCTGGGAATGGAACCACTATTTGAACTAGCTATTCCTCTTCTAGGACTATACCCAAAGGACTTAAAAACGGCATACTACAGGGACACAGCCACATCAATGTTTATAGCAGCACAATTCATAATAGCTAAACTGTGGAACCAACCTAGATGTCCTTCAGTGGATGAATGGATTAAAAAATGTGGCATTTATACACAATGGAATATTACTCAGCACTAAAAAAGAATAAAATTATGGCATTTGCAGGGAAATGGATGGCATTAGAGAAGATTATGCTAAGTGAAGTTAGCCAATCTCAAAAAAAAAAACAAATGCTGAATATTTTCTCTGATATAAGGGGGGGTGACTCAAAGTGGGGTAGGGAGGGAGAGCATGGGAGGAAGATTACCTCTAGATAGGGAATAGGTGTGGAAGGGAAAGGGAGGGAGAAGGGGAATAGCAAGGACGGTGGAAGGAAACCGTCATCATTATACAAAATACATGTATGAAGATGTGAATTTGGTGTCAACATACCTTATATACAAGCAGAGATTTGATAAATTGTGGTATAAAGGTGTATTAAGAATTGTAATGCAAAAAAAGAGCTCATATATAATGGCATAATTTGGCATGAATATACTTTACATTCAGAGTTACAAAAAATTGTGCTGTGAATGGATAATTATGGAATATATCAACCAACATCAAGCGGATACACTTTCTTCTCAGTAGCACATGGATCCTCCTCAAAAATACATCATATGTTATGCCACAGGGCAACTCTTATATTTCTTTCAATGGTGAAAAATGTAGGAACTGGGCTACAAAGATTGGAATAAGTTCTGAGACCCAGCAATACTATTCTAATGGCCTGTAGCCACTAACTGTCCTGTGATAGCATAGTTGTCTTTCTCTAGGAGTTTGAGAAAACAAAGTGCTGAGTGATATTAAATTATTTTAATATTCCTTCAAAAGAACCAAAATATTATGCTGAAACCATATTTGTAAAGTGACAGAAGCTCAGACAACAGCTGTGTGTATAGGAAAACCATGATAAAAGGAGGACACCCATGGCAATTTTCATTTCCCAACACTCTTGCAGATAGTTGGGGATCATATGATTTAATTCTAGCTGGGGTCACAGCAAAGTACACCATTCCAAGTCTTGGCCATGTACGTTTTTACTTGAGTCCTGAACTCTCTTCCATATCGGTGACATCACAAGCTAGAAGTAACCTGGCTTCTGGAATTGAAAGTAGCTTATGCTCAATTTGTGACCTATATTGGACTCTGACATGGGCAAAACCAAATTTTTATTGTTTTAAACTACCAATCTGTTGTGGTTATTCATTAGAACAGTTTAACTTGCTATCACTATCATGTGCCCTGCTAAGCTCATGCTGTTAAACAGGGATCCAGTGCTTCCTCATGAGGAAGTCTTTCAGAACAAACATCAGAAATGCATTCATCTCGGGACAGAATGAAACTCCACAATGAATTGTCATGAGCCTGTGTCCTGAACTCGGAGGCTGACCAGAAAGGCACACAGCCTGCAGGGCAGCAGGACAATGATCAGAGTTTGCCATTTGGTCATAGATGGGGGCCCTATTTTTCATGACCACCTTTCTCCTTATGGGGGTGAGTGAACAGAGGGGGTTGTCTCATAGGAGTTATGGAAATCTATGAGAAACAAGTCCTTATGGCTCCAGAACCCAGGGCTAGGACCACTCCTTTGCCAACCCATCACTCTGGCTCTCACAAACTTAGGTCAAACTTTCATGCCTGTCCTTGACTGCTGGGCTTTCATGCCTCTGCCAGTGAAGAATCCTATAGGTCTCCATAAGTTAAAAGGAACTCTTATGGGGTGAAATGTTTATCTCCTAAATTCAGATATTGAAGCCTAAACCCGAGTATCTCAGAATGAGACTGTATTTGGAGACAGGAGTTTTAAAGAGGTAATTGAGATGAAACAAGGCTGTTAGGGTGGGTCCCTAATCTTACAGCACTAGTGTCCTTAGAAGAAGAGGAGGAAACACCAGGACTGTGTACAGACAGAGGAAAGACCATGTGGGGACAGTCCAAGAAAGAAGCAGCCATGTGTCTACAAGCCAAGGACAGAGACCTTGGGAGAAATGAAGCCTGGCAATCACTTCATCTCAAATTTGTAACTCCAGAACTGTGAGAAAATCAATATCTATTTTGTAATCTACACAGTCCTTGTATTCTGTGATGACAGCTCTTGCAAACTCATGTAGCAACACTCATACTCCACATCACTAAAAGCTTTAAGACATTCCTCTGATTTCCATGGCAGAGGCTTTCATTCTTGCTGCAACCGACTGTCCCTACACAGGAACACAAAAGCATGCTGGCCTGGTGTCAAGATCCTCTGCATAGAAACACATTCTGCAGCCGACAAACTGAATGTTTCAGATACAAGTTTCCTCACAGTTGTCTATGAAACGTCATGAGTGCCTGCAAAAGCAAACAATGCTGTGGTTTAAGAGGAATGGAAATGGCACAGCCCTGAAGAATGCCTGCTAAACAAACAACACATTTCATGCCTGGTCCAGAAATCTTTAAAATGAGAACTCTCTCAAGCACATTTTTTTTTTTAAAGAAAAACAAAGCACTTAAGACTATGATGATATAGTAAGAAATTCCTTTTTGTTTTTCAAATGTAAGAAAAGAAACTAAATGAAGAAAACAAAAACAAAAATCCAAGCAACATTAAAACTTAAAATTTGAAAAGCTAATGATTTTAAAGGCAGTTCACTAGTTCTTTTTTTTTTTTTCAGTATTGCTTGTCTGTATCACAGAATTATGAGATTCTTTTCAACGCAAAGACACGTGATTTTCCTTTAAATGATCTAGGAGGTATTTCTGATAACTAAATATCATATCAGAATGAGACCCTACCTTCTGAAGATATGAAAAATATTTTCTTAGAAATAGGAAGAAATTTAAACATTCTCCTGACAGAGAGAGACTCAGTCAGACAATTAAGAACAATTATGTCACATGGTGCATACAAATTGAGACCCTGTAGCAAAGTTTGTTGTAATTGAGTTCAGAGGAAGGAAAAGATGATGGAGCACCACTAGATACTTAAACTAAGACTGAGACCAGGGTGGGAGAACCATGGGCTGTCAGCCAAATCCCATTTGATGTCCTATTGGCAAGGACTGCTTTTAAACTATAACCTCAAAGTTGGGTGGTTGCCACAGAGAACATGTGTCTCACAGAGTTGAAAATATTTACTATCTAACCCTTTACAGAAAAAGTTTTCCTAGCCCTTCCATGGGTAATCAAACCAAAACCAATGCATTTTGGTGGAATATTGTTAGGGTCTGTAAACAAGTCAGGATGGCGCCTGGCAAATGTTAGAGTCTGTAAACAAGTCTGGATGGTGCCTGGCATTTTGCCAGAGGGAGTGGTTTGTGAAGTAACACCAGTGAGCCATTAAGTGTGGAGATTCCTTATTGGTCGACTGCTGTATCTAGTTTATGTTAATTAAGATAAGCTGTGTGGAATGTATATATACCCCTCTTGTCCTACAGTAAACGGCTCCCACTCCTGCTGTATCAATGTACACAGGTTGTTCGTCACCCCCCCGGTTATTTTGCTGCAGCCGGACTGCGGCAGAATATGAAATTTCAGTGCCTCATTCCCCAAAACACCTACTAGGGTGTACTATGGAGAGTAGAATGTGGACCACTTGTCATTATCCTGGGCCAGTGGGAAGACTCTCACCCATTTCAGCATTTCAAGGAATAGTTGGGATAGGACTATAGTTGGACCCTGAATATTCAGGATGCACTTGACCACCCTGTTCACAGCCTAGTCATGGTGGTTGGGGTTGATTTACACAATGATGGATACTAACTGGCCTCCTTCCCTGTGTCTAGGATGGAGAGGATCAAAGTCAGTAACCAAAACTCCAAGTTCTTCCATCAGTGACTGTATTGTCACCTCCCTCCCTCTAGCTATGCCAATACTAACAACTTTTGTAGAAATAAAACATGAAATAGCTGTATCATCCATAAAAGTGTAAGAAGCACTGACTAGAATATTAGGCCCAGTATCCTGCCAATATTCAGAGCTTCAATATTTGCAAATAAGTGACCTATATCACACACATACCACCAGCAGGCCTCTGGGATGGCTCACTCAGGATTAGTCCTCACCAGACTAAGAGTGTGCTCAGCCGCAGCATAGCTGTGGGCATCACAGCCAGACCCTGCGTTGCCAGGGTCTGGCCTTTTCCTGTGGGTCTCTCCTCTGCTTTCCTGGTCCCTTCAACTCCCTGGGTCCTGTCTTAATAGATTGCTCAGCTGCAGGCTGATGGTTTATGTGGATGAAGGACCTTGAACCTCTTCTTCCCCCAGGAAAGTTTTTCCTTGCATTCTATAACTTACCGGCTTATCTTTGATTGCTTGGAAGTCGATACTTGAGCATATTTAGCCCTGGCAGTCTACTCAGTTTCCTCCTAGCCCTGAAGTCAGATTCAACCAAGGCATTTTGATAGAATCTGCACTCACACAGAGCAGAAATGGTTTGGGATGGTATTTGAGAGATTTTGTAAAACAAGTTAATCTTTCCTTTCTGAATGCTGGATGTACTTATTATGGTTACTTTGAATTATTAACTAAAATTTACAAACAGCTCATCTCCACGCCTCCAGCCAGCCCCTTTTTTCCAGCCCCTTCACTAATACTGTCTTTGGTTCTTTTTTAACCTTAGCTGTGTGGATCTCCAGCTTCCAAAGCACTAAGATTATTATAATTGGTGAACTGCTCTCTGGCATTCAGATGTACCTGATGAGACACAGACTCTCTGAGGATTCATTCTTTTCTAACTGGGTTTATTTATAGGCACAGATTTGACATTACCTTTAGATACGCTTTTTCACCCTTAACTATAGAAAGAAAACATTCATTTTTGTTCCTCATGGAAGGAAGTAGGACAAATATCAAGACCCAATGGTTTTGCCTTCATCAAAAAAATTATTTTAGACAGTGACTCAGAGCCTCTTAAGTAGACCAGAATTTCTCACTATAGTCAGTTCTCTGAAGGAAAATGCCAGTGAGTGAGAGCAGAGATAACTCAAAGCTCAGAGAGGGCCAAATTTGACCTGACATCCTCATTAAACATGGACCCTATGGGAGTTTGGGCAGAAAACAGGCTATAGTCAATTGAACATGTTAACAGGATTTAATTTTTTTTTAATCAAACACATTAAAAGAAAATTTCCAGGTGAACCTCTGACTAATGATTTTCTTTGCTGACATACAGCTTTGACTTAAGGAACAGTTCAGATTGATAATATAATCATCATTAATTCCATGTGTTTATAATTGTGCCTTTGATCTGTAGAGTGTGAAACGCTTAGCCATCACCAGGTTGCTGATCTTTCTTACCACCTTCTGTAACATATGGGTGCTTCTTTTTTCCCTTAACTTCCACAAGAAGCTAAGAAATGGGATGTCTACAGTCATCAGCTTGTTATAAGGATGTTATGGAAAGATCCAGAAGTACCAATTGAGTTTCCTATTAAGACTCAGCTGCTTCAACAGAGATTCAATAAGGCTCTTAGCTATGGGCTCTGCCCTCACCAAACAAATGTCTAAGTGTACAGACAGGGGTATGGGAAAACCTCACTCTGCTCTGATGTTACTTAACATACAGCACCTGACTTTTTAGTCCTTTCCTCCATGGTTCAGCATTTTCAGTCTGTTTCTTAAATGCCCAAGGAAGAGACTTGACACAGTTGACCCAGATAGTACACATGGTCCTTGCACATACACTTTTTTAAAAAAATGTGTTATCACAGAAGCTGCTTAAATATAAGAAAATACATAAATATAAAAGTATTCCTTTGTGTCTGTAGTAGTGCATTTAATAGAAGAGTCTCTTGCAATGTTAGTTTCAATGGTAATGTCTCAAAAGAGGTCAGAAAAGCAGCCAAACACAATGAGTCCTATTTATTCAAGGATCCTGAAATATATAACTATTTTTTTTCAAAATAATCTTAGATACCTAAAACTTTCTATCTCTTCCTCTTTCTCGGAAAACTTTCAAATTCTGCTTTAGCTTCCATGAGTTCAAACTGGAAATGAAGAATCTTGCTTTTTAGATTATTTTCGAGAGCTCCCTGGATGAAGTTTCAAAAACATTAAATGAAGTATTATTTTGGACAAAAGTTACTGAGAGAGATCTAGGCTCAAAACTTGAAAACTGGGTGAGATAAAAGATGAATGACTGCTTTGTTGTTTCACCAATAGCTTTGACATTCTAAGGTCTTCTCAAGAACAAGAATTCTAAAGTACTTTTTAAAACAAAATTTTCAATCTTGTGTGTAACATACTTATATGCTTATATTTATTACTCTTGACTTTTTTCTAACATATTCCATCTTCAGGGTGAATCAATAAAAATATCAAAGTTGGGTCAAAACTATCACCTGAAATCTTTTAATCCTGACATCTCAGAAGAATGAAAGATAAGTTGAATGTATTCAGACAGCAAGAAACAGAATGTTGCCCCAATATTATCATATAAAAGACAAAGAAAAGAATTTAGGATGTACTTGACACATAACACTAAGTGTGAGCCATTATTACCTTAATAAGTACTATTAATACAAACAGATTTCTGTGACACATAGGGAGAGCCCCTGAGCCTTTGATTGTTCCATAGATCAGGGAATTGTTTCCAGGGATGATATAAAGGCAATTATTCCATGCTAACACTATAAAATTGATGAAAACTTTAAACGTCTATTCCAAAGATAAAATGTCTATAAAGAAAGAAGAAACAACACACACATGGAGCACACTGATGTTATATAAGGACATAAGCATGATGTCCTATTTTGTCAGTTAACTGTGGATAGTTCTGAGGGCAGGGGTAATTTGGGGTTATATTTTATAACCTGCTCTGAGGAGTGATTAATACATATCATCAAAAGTAAAACTGATTAGAAATTTTAATAAGGCCACCTTTGTTACTCTTTGAACACCACCTTTAATAGGAAAGAAATCAAAATGCTTGTATGGCAATTTCCTCTGAGGGAGTGGTATAGTTCCTTCAGGAGGAAACTTTCATTTCTAACCCTCAGAAAGTAAATCTTTGTAGAAAAGGTGACCTGTGATAATTTGAGTTTTATGGCCTTAAAAGAAGAACTGATAATGTTTCTCACAAATGCTCAACCAGGAAAAGAAACACAAACACATGCCCAAATGGATGAAGTATTTATGATGTGGCATACAACTTGAGAAAAGGCTAATAGCATGCATTGCCATCTAGTGGTACTAAATGGTATGAGCGCTGTGGCCGTAATGTCATCACCTTTGATGTGAGTCCTGGTTGATTCAATATACAAAGATGCCTGTATGTTACATAGGACTAAAATTGCCTCTTTCGAACATATTTCCCATTGTCTGGTTATAATGTTTAAATTTATACCATAACATTTACTTTTTAGTTGGAATGGTAACTTAGGGCCAAAGATAACAACTAGATAAAACTAAATCCCTCAACTATACAGACTTACTATCAGACACCACACTGCCACCTGAAGGGATTCTTTATAAAATGTAGAAGACCCAGGCAACATTTGTGCATAAAAAGCAAGAGCTATGTCAAGAGCTGTGTCTTGAAAACTCTTCATAAAGGGTAATGTGGACTTACCCTCTTCTGCCTTGCAGCCTTCTTACAGAATTGCAGTGATGAGGTTTAACAGACAATGCTTGTCCAGTGCAGTTCTTTAGGTCTAAATTTCTATTCGCATATCTTCCAAAAGTTTCCTTCCCAAAATTGACTGATTGCCTGCCATGACGTTCAAAAATCATTCTCTTTACTGGTGAGTATATAGGTAAGGAGATAAAGATGTGTGTATGTGTGTGTGTGTGTTTGTGTGTGTGTGTGTATTGTGTTTGTTTGCTTCCTGTACTAGGGATTGAACCCAGGGCCTTGAGCAAGCTAAGCAAGTAATCTACCATTGAACTACCTCCACAGTACTTTCTGTTTAGAGACAGGGTCTCACTAGGATTACAGGCATGTGCTGCTAGTTAGGGGCTGTATAATAATGTCCTTGTGTCTATTCAGAAGTTTGAATCAAACTGATGAAATTCAGCTGGGAGAAAAGAAGCCCTTCAGGGCTTTTATACCACCTAACAACTGTCATTGGACAACTTCCTTTTTAGTTCAACATCTTCTTTGGAAAAAGATCTTCTTAGTGGCCCTTTCAAACTCTAACACACACTCAGGGATAAAGCCAGAGACTTTTACTGTAATTTGAGACCATAACACTGAAAACATTCCTGATGAACTGTAGAAGCACATGTCTGAGAACATCCCTTGGAATTTCATTGAAAAAACTAAAGGTTTTTGTTTGTTTTGTTTTGGGAAAAGTGTCCTTGATTGACTCTATTTAAAAGGGGTACAGCTATGAGGATATTTACTCTTTCAACATTTAAGTACTTATTGAACTTTTCCTATAGGCCAGCAGGGTTCCAGGCCAGTGCTTCCCCCAATGTTAGCCTGCTAAGGGATCTAGTTAAAATTCAGATTCTGATTCAATAGAGCTAGGGGGAGGTCTGAGATTCTGAATTTTCAATAAACTCCTGGGTGGTGCCCTTGCAGCTGGTCTATAGGCCTCATTCTGAGTAGTGAGGGTATGGGCACTGGGGATACACTGGGAAACAAGATAGCCACGGTTGCTCTAGTTACTACAATTAGGAGATTTGTATTCACTAGTGTTCATCCTGTCTCCGGGCCTCATTTTCCTCCTTTGTAAATGGGAAAATAGTTTTTAGGGGTGATTACCTAAAATTATCCATATCAAGCATTTGGCATGGTGCCCAGCATGTAGTAATCAGTTAAGCCAGTGTCAGGATATGGTTGCAGATTTTCTCCTTTGCCCAGTGGGGAAAACCTCCTTTTTCCTGGAGATCATACATACCTCTGTTTCTTCCAGTCACTTGGGCTTCAATCTTCTCTTGTCCAATCAGTTTCTTGACCTTTTCCATTTCAGGTAAAGTCTGGGTCCCTTTTCTATCCTGGTTTGTCAGGTTAGAAATCTGTTCTGGAGAGAGGTAAGGATAGCAGAGTGAGTGAGAGGGCTCAGCCTCAGACCCATGGTAACAAGCACATCCGAATACTCCTAGAGGCCTGCTGGGACCATGTTCGTGCAGTCCTTTGGAAACTTGATAGCAGAGCCACCATTAAGTCACAGGGGATCTCTGATACAATTAGAAAAAGGCATCCCTTTGACTACATATTCTTTTGCTATCTGCCAGGAAACTGTTGGCAAATGGAAAAGATGGTGCTTCTTAGAGTCAGGGACATTGGACAGCCTGTGCACCCTGCAGGGTGGTTCTGCTTGTTAGAGCCATTTCAGAGTCTACCTGGAAGTACACCCAGACACAGACCTGGAATCCCTACACTTCCAGTGGAAGTGCTTAGCTGTCAACACAGTGTAAGCCACCACTTAACACTGGGATAAGACTTTAAAGCATCAGGTGGGTCACTGTCTGCCAGTAGCCAACACATGGCCTCAAGATAGCTAGATGAACACAAGGGGCTCAGGGACTTCAACCTAAGCACTTGACAGTTTTGACTATTCTTTTATGAACATAGCCTATGATAGAGGCTTCCAGAAACCACAAAACCCCTGCCACCTGATACTGGCATAGTATAGTATAGGTCTTGTATCTCTGGAAATTATGTAACACAGAGGAATATAGAGTGCCCAAGAGCTTAGGGATTTAACCTAGGGCCTTGTGTATGCTAGAAGAGTGTTCTATCACTAGGATACAGCCCCAGCTTTTAAAATTTTATTTGGAGATTAAGTCTCATTAAGTTGTCCATGAACTTGTGTTCCTCCTGCCAAAGCCTCCTGAGCAGTAGGGATTACAGGTATGTATCACCACGCCTGGCTGAGATATGTCAAAAGTTTTAAGAAGTGCAAAACAATGCAATAGATGAGAATTCTCATGTCAATTATAACCCTTTTCTGGTAAGTCCTATCCAAAGAAGGGTTCCCCAGAGAAAACTCAGAGCAGTTTTTCTCAGCTCAGAGAAAAAGAATCACTTGAAGAGCTTTTGAGAAAAGCCCAATTCCAAGTCCCATCCCAGACCAAATGTGGTCCCCAGACTAGCTGGTACAGATCTCATCTAGGAATTTATTAGAAATATGAATTCGCAGACCCCATTTCAGACCTTTTGAATCAAACTCTGGAGTTGTTCGCAGCCATCTGTGTTACAACAAACCCTCCAGGTTTGGATGTAGCTGAAGTTTTCTATCCACTCTTTGAGCACCCCTCAATGCCCAGTAAGTGATCATGGACTGTGGAAGTCAACACAGAAAGCAGTAGTAACAAACTTGCCTCCAGGGCACCTTGGGGTTATCACCTTGGTGATATGCACCTTGGTGGTGGGGTAAATTGGCTGCATGTTAAAATTTCTACATTCATTTCTTTAACCCAGCAATTTCATTTCTAGGAATCTATTCTACTGAAATATTTTATGTGTGTATAATATGTGCATCTAAAAGCATACTACAGAATTATTTATATTTATGAAAAATCAGACCTAAAGTGAATAGGTTAAATAAATGTTGATCAACCCTATTATGAATCACCATTTAGCTTTTTAAAGCATGTGGCAGCTCTCCATGCATAGGCATAAAATGAACTACAAGGAACATGGAAGGGAGCATAGCTGTGTCCACCCTGGAGCCCAACTGCTGCTCAACTCCCAGATCTGCTACTGATCCACTGTGAAGGCACCCAAGTTTCTTAACCTTACTAATGTGAATTAATATCCATTTTCCAGATGAAACTAACACCAAAACTCTACTGAGGCTTAAACGACAAATAGCTGTATGAAAAACAGTACTTAGCATATAGCACAGGCATGGAAATATTTGTTAAATCACAAAATATACTGCTGAATAAAAGTTGTGAAACAATTTTTAATCTCAGTTAAAGATACACACATGAATATATACATGGAAAATCTATGTAAGGCTACATAAGACTAACATCAAGGAATTCTTCAGAGTGGTTTCTTTACAACATAGAACTCGAGCTAAAGGCATAAAACTAGTTTTACTTTTAAAATTAATTTCATGCAAATAACATATATAGAAAAAAATTTCACAATGAGCACTGAACTTTAAAAAATTAGAACATGAATGGGAACATGGACATGCCAAGGCTCTCCACCCGAGCTCCTGGCTCTTGCTTGGGTTGGAAGCCCAGCTGAGAGGACCTTGCAGGTTCTTGTTCTCCCTCCTCCATGTCTCCTGGTCCTCACTGCTCTCTTCATAAGTGTGCTTGAGCTCGAGGACCCTGTGCTGAGAGCTCAGGCCTCCTTCTGAGAGGCAGCCAGTAATGCCTGGGACTCCTCATGCTTCTGCTTCCCCCAGTCAGCAAGGGCCTCCTCAGACTGCTGCTGCTTCTGGTCCAGTGCAGCTGCTACAGAGCAGACCTTCCCAAGCTCAGACAGGGCATCCCCCAGCTCAAGGTGCAGTTGGTGCCAGGCCCTTTCCACAGAGGCATTCTTGGCATTGGCCACCTGCATGGCTTCCGCAGCCTCCTGTAAGCTAATTGCCAGCTTCTTCCAGAAAGGGACAGGCCCACAGGGCCTGTGAGACATCAACTGTCACAGAGTACTGAAGTCTCTGTCCATCATGTCTCCAGGGCTCAGGTTCCAAATAGGAGGGCCTCAAAGGCTGGCTTAATAGAATGAAACTAAAGCAGCTCCTTCTATCTACAGAACCCAGCTGTCAGCTGGACCCCATTTGGCTCCTGTGACTGCATGGATTTTATTTCCCCTTTCATTGCAGCCTGGACTTGGAACTCAGAATCTCTTTGAATTCCTATAAATATTTACTTATCCTAAAACTTTAATAAGCAATACATGATTTATTGACAATTTCAGATGAATTGGGGGAAATAAGATTGTTCTGAACCCCTTACCAATAGTAAGCTATGTGAAAATCCTCACACGTAGTCTCTAAAAAGCTCCTTGGCTGTGTGGCTTCCAGGAACCCCCATGATCTCCTGCTCATTCCCTCACCCTCTCATCATGTGGCTCCTAAACATGACACATTTTTTTCCTCTTAATGTCTTCTATGTATCAGCTCCTGTGCTGAGATTTCTATTCATCCTAGATCCACCCATCATGATGTCTATTTAATAGGTCCCAGTGCTCTTGTGGGGCTCTTAAGTCACTCTAGCATCCTCTGTGATGGAGTGGTTTATTAAAGTGCTTCCTCCATCACCCCCATAACACAGCACTCAAGAATTCTTAATGAATGAAATGTGTTCTCTTGCTTACATCTCCTGCAGGGTTGCTGGCTGTCCCATTCTTGCTCTCTCATTACACTTCTTAGATGAAAGGAACTGTATATGCCAAAGCTTTCCTTCTCCACTGTTATTAAACTGAAAAAGGTCCCCATGAATCAACATGCACCACACAACTAGTCCCATTAGTCAGAGCTCTCCAGAGGAGTGAAAACAGTAGAATGTACATATAAGAGGGGTTTATTAGATTGGCTTACATGATCAGAGGCTGAACAGTTCCACAGTAGTTGTCCACAGGCTCGATAGCTGAGGAAGCCAGTAGCTGCTCAGCCCAAGAAGCTGGAAATCTCAGAACAAAAGGGAACAGTGATGTAATCCCAGCCTAACACTGAACACCTGGATGCCCCAGGAGAGTGGCTGGTGCAAGTCCATGTACAAAGGTTGAAGAATCTATAATCTGATGTCCAGAGATGATGGCAGCAAACAACAGCTAGCAAGCAAACAAAACAACACTTCAGCTGAAGAAGAGCTGAGCATGTGGGAGTTGCCCTTTTCTTCCTTTCTTCTGCATTTTGTTCCATCTAGTCTCCCAGTCCATTGGACCAAACCACCCACATTCAGTGTGAGTCTTTCTCATTTCTCTGACCAACCTGCCAAATGTTCTGGAAACTACCCCCAGAAACACACACAGAGTGTGCTGTGTGCTTACCAGTTTTCTAGGCATGGCTCATTCCTACCAAGTTAAGAACCAGAATTAACCATCCCAGAGCTCAATAGAGCAGTGTGGTAATAAGCCCTATCCCCCTTTTTTTTTTTGGGTGGAATCCTACAAAAACCAATCTCTGCTCAGCATTCGAGAAGGTTCTGTGCTTAAGCAAAAACTCTTTGCTCACTGAATTTCTGACCATGTCACTTTACCTCATTTCCTCTTCCTAAGAGGAAATCTCGATAATTTATCCAACCTAAAACAGGAGTCTTATAAAATAATTACATTCATTGTGACTACTTTAGAAATACTTGATTACTACCCAGAAAACAGGAGTGTACTTTGGGTGACTGACTATGCTGAGGGATTCAGGACATGAGACTTTCAATGTTAAAACTGGAGAATTCCAGGGCAAATTAAACAAATAGGTCACCCTTACATTACTGATAATTTTATACTATATTTAATTAATAACAGCTACCTATTTAGCTGTTTAACTTGCTAACCATAATACCTATTTAGTTGCTTAGCATATATAAACGGATGAGAGAGTGTAAGAAATCAAATTCTTATTCTTGGAGAACCTTGAACTTCAGTTAAAAAAAAAAAAGCACTAATTGTAATTAGGTGAGCTTGAATCTGCTAAACTTATAAGAACCCCATCCAGGAAAGCAAAGCAGGCAGATCTTCAACTTTCCAAATTGAAAATCATAGGACCCTAAATATATTTGTAGCTGCCTATCTCTCTGAGGTGATTTAGAAATAAAGCTTTAACTATTTGTTGTTCAAATAATTTTTATATCAAAAAGATCTTAAAATACTACCATGCTTGCTGATTATTTTCCTTTAGTTGTCACATTGTGCAAAACTAGTTCGAACAAATTCATGTGGTCAAAAAGCAGTTTGTATTCTTTCTTTCTTTTCTACCCACATATGTTAGGCAATTATTGATTGCTATGACCAGAATAACAAGAAAAACTTAAAGCGGTAAAGATTTATTTTAGGTTCACCTTTCAGAGGTCCAACCCATGTCTGGCTGAGTGCATTGTTCTGGGCCTGAGGTGAGACAGAACATAACGGAGGAGGGTGTGGCAGAAAAAGTTGCTCAGCTCATGACATCAGGAAGCAGAATGTCAGAGAGAACATGAGGAACCAGGGACAAGATATAGTCCAAGGACATGGCCCCTATGACTTACTTCCTCCAGCCACATCCTGCCTATCATTACAACCCATTAATCCATTCAAATCATTAATCCATCAAATGGACTATTCCATTGATGAGGTTAAAACTCTCATAACTCAATCACCTTTGAACATTGCCACATTGCCTAATATATGAGATTTTTGAGGAGGCACACTTAGCTGCTCAGGCACTAAGAGGCTACTGCAGCCATGGTCCAAAAAGGCCCAGCTACTACTTAAGCCGGTAGCAGACCTTGGCATTTTCCATGTGGTGCAGGAATTCTTGTTTCTGCAGGAATTCAGGATGCTGGAGTTAAGGGCTCATGAAGGCTTCCACTGAGATTTCAAAGGAAGGCATGGTAGTTTAGGCAAAGAGTAGCAGAGTCAGAATCCCTGTGGGCAACCCAAGAGGGTGATGTATAAAGTTGTGATAATGAAAGTAACACTGCAACAGAGACTTGTAGAAGTAAGAGATATGAGAATGTGGACCTTCTGCCAAAAAATTCTGCAGTCTACGGACAGAGTCAGGTCAGGAGAGAGGCCATGTGGGTTGCAACCAACAAGGCCATAGGAGTAGGGCTGCCCAAGCCCTTTTGGGCCCACATCTCCCCACCACATGTGCTAGATGCTGGACATGGAGATAAGGAACTTAATATTTGCCCTGCTTAGTTTGGGTCTTGCTTTGATCCCATGGTCCAACCGCACCCCCTTCACATTCTTTTCTTTTTAACCCACCTTCTTTTTTTATGCCACAATTTCCTCTGTTTTGGAATGGGAATGTCTCTTTGTAGCCATTGCATAGTACATGTGTGTGGATTAGTAAGGATTCTCTAGAGGAAGAGAACCAATAGAATATTTATATGTATGATTATAAAGAGGGAGATTTAATAGATTCGCTTCATCATCAAAAGCTGGATTATCCCACATGGCTGGCTGTACACTAAAGAGCCAGAAAAAACAATAACTGCTCAGTCCAAGAAGATGGAGCCTCAGAATATAAGGGCCCAATGATACAGCCTAAGTCCAAGATTAAAGGCCCAGGAACTCCTTGTAGAAACACTGTTCAGAATCCATACTGAAAGAGAGAAGGAACTGGAGTCTAACATCCTCAGATAATGGAAACAGCAATCAACACACCTACTAAGAATAGAGCTTACATCGCCTCAGATTCCTCCTTCTTCTGCTTTTTGTTCCATCTGGGGCCAAATTCTATTAGCCTATGATGCCCAATTCAGGTTGGAGGGGTCTCTTCTCAGTTGCTGCCCCACATGCCAATCATCTCTGGATGTGTACCCTGTGGGATACAAGGGGAGATGATACACATGCTAATTAGCTAGTCATTTTACAATCTAATGTGACCCTTGTGGACACATCCAGAAATTTTAATTCTAGACATTTTATAATCCAATTAAGTTGACAATCCAGATTAACCATCACACCCTTACCCTGAGAAAAAAATTAAACAGAATGACAGGTAGGCACTTCAACTTGAAATTAGGAGAAAAAAAATATTTACTTCAGAAGCAAATAACAGATGTGATATAAGGAGGCATTACAGTTCAAAGCCCCATTTTTCTAGGTTCCAAAGTTTTTGTAAAATATCTACCACAGGCATTTTTAGTACCTGTCATTCCCAAACCCTTTTTAAGTCACTGCAGATACAGAGATGGATCACTTGGTACCCCTTCTGGGACAGAACACAGCAGTTGTTCCACAACTACATAGTAATGTAGCTCAATGATTTAGGTGAAGACCAAAAAAGAACATTATTTCTGGTTGAAATTAAAAAGAAATGTATTGATCTGCACTGGATCTTTGCCAAGCTACCAGGTTAGGGACACATCTGTTTCAGTAAACCCTTAATGATTATAAGCTGAGGTTAATTTGATGCTTTCTCTCAAATATACAGTCTCTCAACCTCTAAGCATAACATTTTAGTACTGTACCCTGGTACTGTGTCTTCATTTAGCTAGGCTCCAAATTTCTATAGCTCCTGAGAGAAACTTTTAAAACCTCTTCATGGTATTAGCTATGAAATTGATATTGTAACCTTATGGGTGGCCTGGGGATGACGTCTTTTTAAAGCAACCTCTGTCCCATAGGCAGGCTGTAGATAGCTAATACATTTCTAACCTTCCCTGTCCATTTTCACAGAGACACACTTGTTAGACTATAAGTTATACACCAGAGACACAACTATGATGAATATATATATATATATATATATATATATATATATATATATATATATACACACACACACACACAATTATGTATGTGTTCCAAATAAAATGTAGTATTTTAAGTGATATTCCAGTTTTCAGACCATAGTGAAAAGATATTTCTTCAATAAAGATTTCACTTATACCACTATAAAGAGTCTTCTTTCTTCCCATGGACCTCTTTATAGTCTCTGCAGTTTTAAAAATATGTTTTAGCCTTCTAGAGTATGTGCTTCTTGCCACCAATGATGATTTAGCTTTGGTCTTGGGCATTCTCATGCATGCTGCAAGGATTTTCTAAATGCACCATGAGACTTGAAGACACAGTCATTATTCTCAGACTCCTGTGTGTGATCAGCCCCAGGTGAAGGACAGTCCTGCCGAACTCACCTAGCATCCTCCAACTCTTCAGTTCTCTGAATGACATCATATTCATAATTCTTTCTCCACTTTAGTATTGCCTTTGGATGGGGTCCAGTGCAGCTCAGCCTTGACCTCTGGTTCTTCCTCACAGAAAGTCACAGTCATCCTAATTGACAGCACATATGCAAGGAAACTCTGGGACCAGAGGGTACACATGTTTAAAATAGGCACCACCATCATTAACAAGGAAATTCTTAGAAGTGACATTTTTTAAAGATAAAGTTAATAACAATCTGCCACAATTCAAGCAGAACTTCAACCTCATAAGATAATACCAGGGGTAAAATTTGGGACAAGACGAGAAAAGATAGAAAGTAACTAATTTGCTATTAAAACAGGGAAGAGTCCTATTTATGGATATGGCAGTCCAAATATGTGGGCTTCAGTGATGGACAGGCTTGGAGTCCTAGAAGTAGTGGAGAACACAAAGGTAGCAAGGAGAAACTCATTATCAATTAGGCACTAAGATTTGTTTTAACTGATATGTGAGACTCAGATCTTGTTTGAATCACAAAGAACCACTGTGATTCAGACTAGACTTTTCATTCTGTGGTTGAGGAAACATCTTAAATCTCACATACAAACCTCTGAAAACTTCACCTCTCATCATAAAATCAAGCTTCACAATAAAGCTTTCTATAACTAGTCAAAATGTTCTATGTGAACATTGTCCAAGATGATAATGAGAAGCCACATGTAGCTATTGAACAGAGACTGCCCAGAACATGAGTAGTCAAAATTGAATCTTTAATTTCATTTTAATTAATGTATATTTAAATTTAGGTAACTACCTGTAGTATAGTAGTACCTGCTGAGTATAATGAACATTTCTGTCACTTAAATTTTGATCTGGCCAACCAATCAGCATTATTCCTTGGAGGTAACATCATATAGTAGGAAGAATAGGGACTTGACCAATATTCAGGGTCCATTTCACAAATTAAAAACAGAATCATCTTAGGCAACTGCAGCTCTGAGCACAAAGCTTATTTAATGGCACCCACAGCCAGACATCCTTGGGCATTGAATGAGGAGCATTGATACAAGTTGAGTCTGAGCAGGACACAGGATTTGGAATCAGATAAACTTAGATTAAAATTGTGGCTTCTCTTCTTCTTTAACATGTATTTTTGAGTACCCTTTTAGGCATTAGTATTATAGAAGTAAAGGAGATAAAGACTTTGACCTAAGGAACCAAAAAAAAAAAAAAATCAACATGTAAACAAACTAACAAACATTCTAATAGTTTTAAAAAATACCAACATGATATATAAAGTTTGTCTTCTTGTCATTATTCCTCAAAGAATTGGGAGAGAACAGCAGGTAAAACAATTCTAAGGTATGAATTATAAAGGCTTATTTAAGAGGCAGACAGGAAGCCAGTTCAATTGGAGGGTAGTAATGAGGTAAGCAGATGTGTGAGGTAAGTTCATAGGAGGAAACTGGATCCCAATCAAGGTGGCTTTGTAGACCAATGAGAAGCCTGGAAGATTCTCTTTTTTTTTTTTTTTATTTTTTATTGTGGGTTGTTCAAAACATTACAAATTTCTTGACATATCATATTCCACACTTTGATTCAAGTGGGTTATGAACTCCCACCTTCACCCCATACACAGATTGCAGAATCACATCAGTTACACATCCATTGATTTACATATTGCCATACTAGTGTCTGTTGTGCTCCGCTGCCTTTCCCATCCTCCACCCTCCCCCCTCCCCACCTCTCCCCTCCCCTCCCCTCCTCTCTCTCTACCCCCTCCACTGTATAACCCTGAGGGTCTCCTTCCATTTCCATGCAATTTCCCTTCTCTCTCCCTTTCCCTCCCACCTCTCATCCCTGTTTAATGTTAATCTTCTTCTCATGCTCTTCGTCCCTACTCTGTTCTTAGTTACTCTCCTTATATCAAAGAAGACATTTGGCATTTGTTTTTTAGGGATTGGCTAGCTTCACTTAGCATAATCTGCTCTAATGCCATCCATTTCCCTGCAAATTCTATGATTTTGTCATTTTTTAATGCAGAGTAATACTCCATTGTGTATAAATGCCACATTTTTTTTATCCATTCGTCTATTGAAGGGCATCTAGGTTGGTTCCACAGTCTTGCTATTGTGAATTGTGCTGCTATGAACATCGATGTAGCAGTGTCCCTGTAGCATGCTCTTTTTAGGTCTTTAGGGAATAGACCAAGAAGGGGAATAGCTGGGTCAAATGGTGGCTCCATTCCCAGCTTTCCAAGAAATCTCCATACTGCTTTCCAAATTGGCTGCACCAATTTGCAGTCCCACCAGCAATGTACAAGTGTACCCTTTTCCCCACATCCTCGCCAGCACTTGTTGTTGTTTGACTTCATAATGGCTGCCAATCTTACTGGAGTGAGATGGTATCTTAGGGTGGTTTTGATTTGCATTTCTCTGACAGCTAGAGATGGTGAGCATTTTTTCATGTACTTGTTGATTGACTGTATGTCCTCTCTAAAATCTAAATCAAGGCATCTCACTATGCAAATTCCTTCACATTGCATGTCCAGCTGTGTGGCCTTCGTCAAGCCGTCTTCTTAGAGTCTTGTTTTTTTCATGTGTAATGTAATTCTACGTGCTTCATACAACTGATAACAAAAAATGAGATAACATCAGAGAAGTATCTAGGAAAATGTCTGATGTATAAACAGTGGTATTACTTTAAAAACATATGTGATATACAAATTAAGTAAAATGAGGGAACAAATTTGTACAATTATTATTATGGTTTGCATGTAGAATGTACTCCATAAAGCTCACATGTTGGAAGCTCGGTCACCCACGTAGCAAGGTTCTGAAGTGGGGCTTTCAGGTAATGATGGAATAGGAGAGCTCGGACCTCATCAGTGGATTAATCCATTTGATGGATTAATAATTTGAATCAGCTACAAGGTGATAACTGTAGGCAGGTGGGTGTGACTGGAGAAAGTTGTCCTGGAAGCATGCCCTGGAGAATTATATCTTTTCCCTAGCTTTTCTCTCTGTCAATCTCTTTGCTTCCCAGCTGCCATAAGTGAGCTGCTTTCCTTTACTATGTCCTACTGCCGCAGTCTGGCTGGGCGTGCTGATAACGCCAAGGTCGCGGGTTCGATCCCCGTACGGGCCACCAAATGCCGCAGTCTGGCTGGGCACAATTCAGGAGCCACTTGTCAAAAGAAACGAACTTTATTTTTAGAACACAGGCCACACCACACAGCTCTTCAGGAAAACCTTCAGAGCCCAACTGCCACCACCTGCTTCCCACAAGCCTCTCAACCTCCCCCACTCCTCCTGCTCTTGAGGCTGATTGGCTGGGTCGCGTGGGCGGAGTCAAAAAAAGTCCCCCAATGAGCAGCTCCATGGTCTGAAAGGGCGGGGAAACAACCCAATAAGCATCACCGCAGAGGAGCCAATCAGTTGGCAGCTATAAGTTTGCTGGGGCCACTGTGAGCCAATCATCAGCTGGCAGCTGGAAGTTTGCTGGGGCCCCTTCAGCTGTGGCTCTCAACATCCTACCACCATGGTATTTCTACCTTGGAGCCAACTAACCATGGACTGAACTTCTAAAACCATGAGCCAAAATAAATTTTTTCTTCTTCTAAGATGCTTTTTTCTTAGCTATTTTGATCACAGAGGTGAAAATCTAACAAAAGTATGTTGATTATAATGATGAAAAACTAACATAGTACTAACAAAAATTCTACTACCTCCAACCTCAGGGTATACATCTTTTAGTGAGATCATGTATAAGTGAGGTACTTTGGCATCATAATAGAAAGATATCTTGAATATAAACTAAAATTTAGCCTTAAGCACCAGAACTTGAAGTATTGATCTTTTGTCTTTCCACTATGCTTTCACTCTAAAGAGTTATTTTCCTTTGGGTCATCTACTAACATTCTTTCCATAGGAATAAATGATTAATTTCTACAACTCAAAAGTAAAATAATATTTATGCAACTTTAGCTCCACTTCTTTCATTCTAGTCTTTGTTTAATTACACTTTTTGGTGAGCAATTCAGGATCAAATCTATAGAGACTTACTGACAGTCTGTTCAGTTAACAATGCAAAATGGAAGCATATACTTTGTTTACTCTAAATCTGATAAACTATAGAAGTGATTTTAATCACTGAGCAAGATATTTTATTCATCAGCATTCTTCCTAGTACTTACAAGGTCCAGCATGGATTTTTCTTCATTACATCTATAGCACTTTTCTCTTCATCTTTTTTGGGGGATGGGGTACTTATAATTGAACCCAGAGGTGCTCTACCACTGAGCTACATCCCCATCCATTTTTAATATTTTATTTAGAGACAGAGTATAAGTTGCTGAGACTTGCTTTGAACTCACCATCTTCATGCCTCAGCCTCCCAAACTGCCGGAACTACAAATGTTTGAACACTTATTTTTTAAAACACAGTTAATGATGAGAAATAATTTTACCCTGATTTCCCACTCTAGCTATCTTAGTTCTTCAATTTATGATAAAAGTTGTCTTTTCCTTGGTAAATTGATTTATCAGAGCCCCTTTTTCCTCCAGCCTCCTTAGGAACTCAATTCCAGAAAGTTTATATAAAATAAATTATTAAGAGATTGACATCTCTAGGGCTGGGATTGTGGCTCAGTGATAGGTGCTTGCCTAGCATGTGTGAGGCACTGGGTTTTACTCTCAGCACCACATACCAATAAATAAATAAATAAATAATTTGAAAATTCATCAACAACTAATAAAAATATTTTAAAAAGAGATTGTCACCTCTACTTGACTTATTGAATTTAAAGACACACAAAGTGACTCATACTCACATGTGTTTGATATTTTGGAAGACTCTAATAAGAGTTCTATTTTCATCAAAACCATAGAAATAAGTCTTCTAAGGACACACAAGAACCCTTAAAACAGAACTGATGTCTTACTAGTATGAGTCAATAACAGATAATAGCTACTATTATCAAAAACCTTTCTATGCTCTAGGTACTTTATGTATACTATCTAGGTTAATTCTCATAACTTCTTGGTAATGTTATTGTAGAGGAAGAAAACATTTTGTAGAGGAAGAAATAGGGCAACTCACTTATATGCGAGACAGAAATAATCATAGCTAGTAGTTGGTGGACATATATTCAACTGAAGTTCTTACCATAAGAATATCACTATACTTTTTCTTCTATGTCATACTCCCTTATTTATTATATGTGGTTCCCGCAATTTATGGCTATAAAATTTTTAGATAATTATAATATTTTTGTCTTATTTGTAAATGAAGCTAGTTTGTTAATCAGCTTTTTGTTACTATGAAAAATACATGAGATAATCAACTTATACAGCGAAAAATTTATTTTGGTTTATACTTTTAGAGAGTTCAGTCCATCATCAGTTGACGCACTGCTTTCAAAAAGGCAGCAAATAATAGTGGGATCATGTGACAGAGCAAAATTGCTCACCTCTTGACTTGGAGTGAAAGAGAAGAAAGAGGTGGTATTAAGATCCCATAATCCCCTTTAAGGGCATGGCCCCAGTGACCTCAAGACCTCTCAATAGGTCATACTTCTTAATGTTTTACCACCTATTCTAATGGTGTCAAGCTTGGGACCACATTTTTAACACATGGGTCTATGGGAGACATTCTGGATCCAAACTATGGTAAAGAATGATGGAATAAAAAAACTGCTAATGAAAACTTATTGTGAATGTATTTTGTAGACTGAATTGCTAAATTAATAAGACAGTCATTTAAAGGTATGAAATGTGACCACAAGAGGGGGGAATGCCAATACATTCTACTTCTTTGCTTGATTTATTTATTTTTATTAGTTCTAGTTAGTTATATATGATAGTAGAATATATTTTCACACTTTGTACACAAATGTAGCATATATTCCTCTGGTATACATGGTATAGAGCCACACCAGTAGTGTAACCACACGTGTATATAGGATAATAATGTCTGTCTCATTCTACCACCCTTCCCTTCCCCACAGTACCATCCCCTATCACTCCCCTCTGCACAATCCAAAGTTCCTTCATTCTTTCTTACCTCTTCCCTCAACTATGGATCAGCATTCTCTTATCAGAGAAAACATTCAGCTTCTGTTTTTTTTTGGGGGGAGGAATTGACTTATTTTTCTTAGCATGATATTTTCTAGTTCCATCCATTTACCTGCAAATGCCACAATTTAATTCTTCTTTAAGACTGAATAATAGTTCATTGTATATATTTACAACATTTTCGTTATTCATTCATCTGTTGGTTCCATAGTTTAGCTATTGTGAATTGAGCTGCTATAAATATTAATGTGGCTGTGTCATTGTAAGTATGCCGATTTTATATCCTTGGGGTATAAACGGGTCAAAGTGTGGTTCCATTCGAAGTTTTCTAAGGAATCTCCATACGCTTGTATTCTTGATAGTTGCCATTCTGACTGGAGTGGGATCAAATATTAGAGTGGTTTTGGTTTGCATTTCTCTAATTATTAGAGATCTTGAACATTTTTTTTCATATATTTGTTGATTGATTGTATATTTTATTCTGAGAAATATCTATGAAGTTCCTTTGCTCATTTATTGATTGGGTTATTTGTTTTTCTTGGTGTTCGGTTTTTTGAGTTTTTTATATATCCTGGAGATTAGTGCTCTATCTGATGTATGTGTGGTAAAGATTTTCTCTCACTCTGTAGGAACTCTCTTTACATTGATTGTTTCCTTTGCTGAGAAGAAGCTTTTTAATTTGAATCTATCCCATTTATTAATGCTTGGTTTTATTTCTTGCATTTTAGGAGTCTTGTTAAGAAAGTCAGTTCTGAAGCCAACATGATGAAGATTAGGGTCTACTTTTTCTTCTATTAGGTGCAGGGTCCATGGTCTAATTCCCAGGTCCTTTATCCACTTTGAGTTGAGTTTATGCTGCATATGGATTTCCAGTTTTCCCAGCACCATTTGTTGAAGAGGTCATGTTTTTGGCACCTTTGTCTAGTATAAGAAAACTATATTTATGTAGGTTTGTCTCTGTGTCTTCTATTCTATACGTTGATCTACATGTCTATTTTGGTGCCAATACTTTAACTGCACAAGTCCAATGTTCTACATGATAAATGGTTTTTTTAAACTATGAGTAAACTTGTGCCAAATAAACATTGGGTTATGGTAAAGCTAAATAAATGCCTCTTCAGCAGAGTAAATCTAAAGCTTTACAATATCTTTTAAAATTACTTATAGCATTACTTTCCATACACCATTATAATTAAATTACCATTGTTTGTATTGTTCTATAATTTGTCTTAATGAAAATAAACATAATAAAAGTATTTTCAAATTGATATGTTCACATTAATTCATCAATTTATGATGTTTATTTTCTAATATAATTACTCTTCACTGAACTTGTACTACCTCCTTCATATGTAATTACACTGGGTATGATTAAGTTTAAGTCAGTCTAATGCTAAATGATGCTTATTAGTATCTGAATCTACAGGTTGGATAGTGAAGAAGCAGAGTAGGTTGCTGTCATTTTCTACAGGGCACATAAACAAAGGATTACAGGCTACGAATGCTCTTGTTTGTGTATAAAATAAAACAATTTCTTTAAAAGTATTTTTGTTGAGACATAATTGGACTTGATGTTTGTTTTTACTAAAAACATCACCATGCACAATATTACAAAAGTATTTTAGTATGAATTCTTTGATATTTTTTATTTTGTGCTTCTAATATTATCTATAGAAGATAAAAAGGCACATTGACTATCTTTATGAATAAAGAAAAATACTAAACAAAAACATCAGTTTTCCTATTAGTTTGAGAACCTATGTTTTAGTCCATTAAGCAACATTTAGGTCATGAGCATTTCTGGGCATGGTCAAAACAATGTTCTCATTTATCCTTTAATTTTTATATCTCAATAGAGAGTTATTAAACTTTAAATTATTTTTTTGATTGACTTTTTAAAAATTTCATTATTTTTCTTTAAGGAATTCTAAGCTCTTACTACTGTACACTGTAACAAAATTGGACAAGCAGAACAAAACGGAGAAAAATCATTGTGATTTGAAATTTACTTTTAGTTCACTTAATGGATTTCACCTTAAACAAATCAAAATGAAGAATGATGACTTTCTGAAACATTTAAGAGAAAAGTACCCACAGAGTAAGTTTAAAACCAGCAAAGTGGAGAATGGTTAAATATAATTTATTATAGATAGAAGACTTGTGATTTTTTTTTCAAAAAGTTAAAAATATAAGAAAAAAATCTCCAATGAAGTAGCTGACCTGCAGAGATAAAAAAAAATATGCTACAATACAACAACAAAGTTACTTAAGATATTTTAAAATTACTAATCATATAAATTAAATGTGTTCATGGATAATGAAATATTAATAATTACCCCCCCCCAAAAAAAAACTAAATGTAATAATATATCTTTGCCTTAGGTTTTTAAAAAATATGTTGATTAGTGGCTGGTGGAACTGGATGATGAAGATTAAGATAAATTTGTACTCATCTTAAAACCTTTTCCTTTCCTTTTTATTCAAGCCATGAACACATATAGCCAAGGCACCAGATCCTATGTTCAGAAGCCCTGACAAACTTTCAACTAAAAGATGCAGTGGAATAGTCCCCAGGAGCAGCATTGCAGAAGACCAGTTTTTTCATTATCCAACTGATTTGTGAATGGGAAGGGAGAGGCATAGAGACAAAGGCTGAATACAAGTAGTTCTTTCAAACTGTAAAATGAACATACACAGTATTTTCACTGTTCAATACACTAGGCCCAGAAGACTAATCCATGTTCTGCAGAGTCAATGAGAAATGTGCATATAAACAGAGAAAGTAAATATATACATGATCCACAATCCATATTTTTCCATTTATTTGTAGCAATGCAAAAGAAAAAGCACAATCATATGTGTCTATGCCTCCCAAAAAAATTTACATCAAAACAATTAACATGTAAGCAAAAGTAACCATGTCTTTTTTTATGTGGATCAATGTAAATAAAAATTTTAAATTCAGGCATTGATTTTGAAATGGAAATAATTGAAGCAACTTGAATTAGTTCATATTTTTTTAAGGTTTAAAGCTATTTATTTACAAGTATTTAGCACTATAAAATAAACACTGATATGTTGGGTCCTAGTTAATAGCAATACATATCATTTGGATGATTACACTATTTAAACAACAAACTACACTGAAAAAATAATGCTGATAAAATTCTTAGTCATAATATTATTTTTATTTTTTTCAGTTGTTGATAGACCTTTATTTTATTTATTTATATATTTATATGTGAACCTTAGAATCAAACCCAGTGTCTCACATATGCCAGGAAAGTGTGTTATCACTGAGCCATATTATTAAGCAATAAAATATATGAACTGAAAATATGATTGCTTGAAATTTGTACATGGAAGTAAACTCATTTGTGATTTGTAATTTATTTTTAGTTCACTTTTAGCGTATAACATAATCTGAGGGGGGCAGTGGAGGGCTGTGACCCAAATGATATCTTCAAATGAAGAGAAGGATAAAAATGCAAAGCACCATTCTTTATCCTTTCCTTCTACATGAATGTTGGATCATTTGCTATTGTGTCACAGGACTCTGACCCAAGTTTCATGTTATTTTCCAGAGTATTTTCTCTGTGTTGTTTAGACTCAATAGGTCCTGTTAGTCTGTCTTCAAGTTCAATAATTCTACCCTCTGTCCTCTCCATTCTACTATTGAGCCCATCAGGTGAGATCTGAATTTCTCCTATTGTCTTTTTCAATTCTAGAAGTTCCATTTGAATTTTAAATAATGTCTATTTTTTTTCTTAATGTTGTCTATTTTCTGTTTCAAGAAAATTTTAATTGCATATTAGAGCATTTTTATAATGATCACCTCATAATATTTGTCAGATAATTCATAATGTGGATAACTATTATTATTATTATCTAAAACTTGGATCTTTTTCTTATTTTTACATTTCTCTCAAAGCCTTGATGTGATTCAAAGGACAGTTCAGAGTAAATTTCTCACCAGCTAAAGGGAGAGTTTCAATAGTTATCATCTCAGATGGAGCCAGGAAGAGAGAACTACTAAAGGGACTTGCAGGGGACTGTGACATGGTGGCACATAGTGCAGTGCACAGTCTCTGAGGACTGCCATCGGATCCCAATCTCATAATAGATGGCTATGTTTTCTTTATTCCTTACAACTGGCACTTTGAAGTGAAAGGGAGGGTAGGCATCATATTTGTGTAAAATGTTTTGTGGAAATTACTAACAGTTCTCAACATCAAGACTTCTAGTCTTTTGCATTTTCTCTTTTTTAATTAAAAACATTATTTTTAAAGTATGCTACTTTTTACTACATTGTTTTACTATATTTTATTTTTTGCCTTTAAAAATATTTTTAGTTGTAGATGGACACAATACCTTTATTTTATTTATTTATTTTTTCCTATGGTGCTGAGATTCAAACCCAGTACCTCACATGTGCTAAGCAAGCACTCTACCACTAAGCTACACCCGTAGCCCTGGTATCTGAATATTTTTTCTTCAATCTCAGTAATAAGTTATATCTCTGCAGATTTCCACACGGTCTGTAACTGACCCTATTCCTATACCTCTTGATGATTCAAATGTCGACAATGATGCCAAGTCTTCAGAAAAACAGAAAAATAGGACAAATTTGACCAATGAAGAGATGATGGAGAAATTAAGTATGTTACCTACATTCCAAATTATTCATGAATTAACCTTTTTTAAAACATGTTAATTGGATCCAAGTCTGGGGATATAACACACTCTCTCTCTCTCTCTCTCTCTCTCTCTCTCTCTATATATATATATATATATATATATATATATATATATATATATATCACTCACCTGGTGTGTGCAAGGCCCTCAGTTCTATCCCCAACACTACAAAAAAAAAAAAAAACAGGGGGATTGTAATATGTGCCTTTTATTTTACCTTAAGGCAGAAAGAAAAGTTTTTTCCCTATAGGAGTAATTGCTTACATTAAAATGTAGTGAGCTGGGCATGGTGGCACATGGCTATAAGCCCAGCAATTTAGGAGATTGAAGCAAAGAATTTCAAGTTCCAGGTCAGTCTGGGTAACTTAGTGAGACCCTGTCTCAAAATAAAATATAAAATGGCTGGGGATATGGCTCAGGGGTAAAGTACCCATGATTCAACCCCCAGTACCACCCAAAAACAGTGAAAGCAAAGTAATATTCGTTTTGTTTGTAATGGCATTTGAAACATATTATGTATTGATAGTGAAGTCAGTCCCTTTGGGAGCAATACTTCTTTCCTGTGAACCAAATCTAAAGGATATGAACATGGGTGTAGTTGAAAACTTTATCAAAGGAGGTTTGTACATATTTGTCCAAACCTATAGCTTTTCAAAATAGGAACGTATAGTAATAAGATATATCCTAGGAAAAACACATTTTCCTTGTCTCTTTTAATTTATTTACTGTCAGTGGCCTGAATCCAGCATTATAAATAATGTAAACAGTTCCAGGAAGGGAGTAACAATAAGGTCTGCTTACAAGGCTCCAGTAACTATAGTTATAAAGAAGAACGTGACCTAGAAGGCTCAAGGAAAAGTACTCTATAGATGGTTTGTTATAAGCACTTACATGTTCAACATTTGTTCTTGATTCCTCAGTGCTTTCCAATATGAAACTGCTTTGACTGTGGAATACTACAGATATTTAGATATAATAGGACTTATCTTAGGAGGGCTGCTGCTTTAAAAAAATTTGTGACTATTCATTTGTGACCTTTAGTTATCACATCCCCTGTCTTTATGCCCTTAGCTTCTTGGCTTGAACCTTAGTAGCTAACTTGAGATTGAGTACCTACATAAGATTATTTGTGGGAGTTTTCTTGATATGTTCCTGTCTTCTTTGAGCTCGAGTAAGTAAAAATTTAATGTAATTTTCTTATGTTTTGACTTACTGGTCTTAAGAATTTACATTATGAATTTATATCCAACCTCCTAATTTTACCATTTCTTGTTATGACTTTGAACATTCCTAAAATATATACATAATTAGTTCATATTAGAGTAATCTCTACAGTAGGAGTTGGTTTCCTAAATATATTGAAAGAAGAAATACTGGAATAGTTGGTAAAGCCAGTTAGGGTTATTCATTTGACTATCATTCATTTATTATTACTAATAGTAGTTTCATAACTTTAGTGTGAATACATGCAGTGGAGAAGAAAAGTAGAGTGAGGAATTTCCCAGGAATTGCCAAGTTTTTGTTTATTTTTGGTACTGGGGATTGAACCCAGGGGTGCTTTACCACCAAGCTACACACCAGCCCTTTTTATTTTTTATTTTGAGACAGGGTCTCTAGGATTCCAAGACTGATCTCGAGCTTGTGATTCTTTGGCCTCAGCTCCTGAATAATTGGGATCACAGGCATGTGCCACCACACCCTGCTGGAATTGCCATTTGGAAAGGTGTACATCCTGAGACTCCCCTTAGGTTTCAGGCAGACTAGAACAATTGGTTGTTCTAAAATGTCATGAATTTTGAGAAAGTGATTAATTAGGAATCCTAACCTAAGGGAGACTATGTGTCTTCTTGTTTCTGATATCTTTTTGCTTTTATTAAATTTCTTTAGTGTTTTGTTGGAAACAAATCATTGTTGAAACTTGATGTGTTTGAAAACCACTGGTTTAAAATCAGTAGAATTTATTAAAAGGAATGATACCAAAAGCTAATTTGTGTTTAAAATGCTTGACTGAGCTTTGAATGTTGTTTTTGTTTAGAATAGGAACTATTGTGAGCATAAGACAAAATATACAAGATATGAAAAATTTGGACAAGGGTAAGTGCTTATGATTGTATTGTCATAATGCTCACTACTTACTGGCTATTCAGCATGAGCTCTCCCTTTCCCCTGACATTGGGCACTCACTGTTTTCTATGACTGGTACCTTAGAAGATTTCTGTGAATACATAATGCAGTTGTTTAAAACCCTCCTTGTTAGCAATAACTTTACATCATTGTTTCTACTTGAATGTTATTTCTCATAAATGACAAGGGATTATTAGATGGAAAAATTGCCCATGACATATTTAAGAGACAATTTTACTGCAGAATTATAGGCCATAAAAGCATTGATTTGAGGCCGGGTATGTAGTTCAGTGTAGAGCATTTGCCTAGGATACATGAGGTCCTGAGTTCCATCCCTGGCATTGCAAAAACAAAAACAAAGCAAAGCAAAAACCCATGCATTTAGCTGGGTATGGTGGTACACACCGATAATCCCAGCAACTCAGGAGGCTGAGTTAGGAGGATTTCAAGTTTTCAGCTAGCCTCAGCAATTTAGTTAGATCCTAACATAAAAAGGACTGTGGAGTTAGCTCAGTGGTAAGGCACCCTGGGTTTAATCCCCACTACTTAAAAAAAATTAATATATAAAATGTTTTTGAATTTTATCATTGAGTATTAATCTTTGGGTCTGCCACTCTGATTTTTTCAATAATTTGTTTTTAAAGTATACTAAGCTTTTTCCTCTATTGCTTGAGAGCAGATTAACATCTTGAATTTTTAATGTTGCTAACCTCTAGAAAATGTTCTGTGAATTTAGAAAGAATTAGTAGAATGTAGAAGTGAAAACATTTGGAAAGTTTCTTATGAATTTATTTTTAACAACTAAATTTAGTTCAGCACTGATTTTAATAATAATAAAAAATTGAAAATCACCTTAATATTTTGAACATGATAATAGATGTTATATATTGAATAATTAGTAATGAATGAATAAGACTAATAACTATGTATACGGATACATATCAGAAATCCAGGCGAATTTATTTATTTATTTATTTATTTTTGGTACTGGGGATTGAACCCAGAGGCGCTTTACCACTAAGCTACTTCCCAGCTTGAAGTGTTTGAAACTTGCGTGTGCCACCATGCCTAGCCAGATGAATTTTAAAAAGCAAATTGCAGAGAAATACATAAACAGAAACATCATACTTAAATGTGTAGAAAAGTACATGGAAATGATGCACATCCAATACAGGATAAACACCAATTACAGGTTGCCCTTGGGTAGAGGGAGAATGCCATATGAAAGGGCGAACCAGGAATCTTCAAGATTATTTGCAGTTCTTTGTTTCTTAAGCAGGGAACTGTATTCATGAGGGTATGTTATTTGTTATTTTTTAAAATCTTTTTTCCCTATATTTTTGTAGGTTTGAAATATTTCAAATAAAATTTTGGCTACAAGGATTGCCTCCTCTTTTTCCTTTCTTTCTATTTGTTTTGTTTTGTTTTTAAGATGCTAAATCTTAAGTGGTTTTGATTCTTTCTCAATTGTGAGAAGGGTTAAGTCTTTGGATATTATAAATGGCTGTGATTTAGAAGTCTTAATTCTGATTGTGTCTTTTTCCCACTAGGTCTTCTGGTACAGTTTTTACTGCTATTGATGTGGCTCTGGGACAAAAGGTAGCAACTTTCTCATACTTCTAAATGTTCTGTTAGTTTTTTGTTTAGAAGAAAAACTAAATAAAACTAAGCATAAGCAATAGGAATATATTTTTAAGTTGGATATGTTGTAAGAATTAATCTACATAATTTAAAAAAATTAGATGTTGATGTACCTTTATTTTATTCATTTATTTATGTGCGATGATGAACATCAAACACAGTGCTTCTTACATGCTAGGCAAGCACTCGAGCACTGAGCCACAACCCCAGCCTGCTAATCTATATAATTTTATAGCCATTCTCACTTTATGGGAAACAAAGAAGGAATTATATCATAAATAAGTAAATATTTTAAAATATATTTTCCTAGGTTGGAGTAAAAAGAGGATTAATTCCTGATACTGGACTGACTTTCGGTTGGTTAATCAACTTCAAGATAAATCTGAACATATTTAGCGTCCAGGTAGTGTAAAACACTATGCATAGTCAATGTGCAAGTAAAACTGGTACTTGTCAGTTATAATCTCACTATGTAATATCATGTGTTACTATAATTTAGTAACTGGTTGGTGTTTGTTACTTTCTAAGACAATTAGGAAAACCGTTGATTTTTTTTTCAATTCTGTTTCCATTAGAGGTTGTGATAAAACAGATTAATTTACAGAAACACCCACAGAAGGAACTGATCCTTAATGAGCTCTTGGAGAAGAAAGAATTAAAGAATCCCAACATAATTCACTTCTTAGACAGGTAAATATGTTTGAGGTTCTTTTAAACATTGGGATAATATGGACATTTCTAATCTGGTGGTTCCATGGAGGCTAGTCACTTTGAGGTGTCAGTAGTGAGAAGTAAACTTAAAAGAGAAAGAGGAGAGGTGAAAATAACATATTCTCAGTTGGAAGGTCCTTTTGCCACAAGGATATTTCTTGGCAAGTGACAGAAGGCTGCTAAATATAGGAGATTGCTGATGGTGTGTATATTCATGCAAATGATCAGAAGCAAAAACATGAGGAATGGTCAACTGGGATTCATGTCTTAACCCAGAGAGATGACTAGCATACAATTCTTAAATGTTTAGATCAGTTATTATTTCAAATGCTGTTCTTCATGGGCAAATTATATATGTTTATCAAAAGCTCATGTAGGCCAGGTGCAATAGCACATGCCTGTAATACCAGCAACTGGGGAGGCTGAGACAGGAGGATTGCGAGTCCAAAGCCAGCCTCCACAATTTAGGAAGGGCCCAAGCAACTCAGTGAGACCCTGTTTCTAAATAAAATACAAAATAGGGCTGGAGATGTGGCTCAGTGGTTGAATGCCCCTGAGTTCAATTCCTGGTACCCCTACTCCCCCCAAAAAGCTCATGTAGTTTAGAAATTGATGTTTAATAAAAAGACAAAATGGAAAATTAAGCATATTTTTAAAAAGTGATTATGTATATGAAAGAAAGACTACTAGTAAAAAATAATACTAGTGGTTATATTATAGGGTTAAAGGTGATTTTCTTCCATATATAAATTTGTTTAGGGTGGGGAATTGGTAATATATTTTGAGACTTTAGCCCTAATTATGGAGTCTGAATTCATGGAAATAAATTTTCAGGTACATTTCTCTGCTTTTTAAAATAATATTTCAAGTCAGCATGGAATGCTGGTTAAGATAAGCCATAGGCTTTGGAATCATTACAACTTGACTTCAGATGCTGATTCTATCACTTACTATGTGATCTTAGATGAGTTCTTAACCTCTCCAAGCTTCTGTCTCTGTATCTGCAAAACAAGACCAACAATCCCTATGTTATAGGGTTATTTTGGTTGGAAAACTCCAAAATATACACCTAGACTGCTATTATGGACAAACTATGACTTTAAAATCTTAATAAATATCATAATGACCCTCTGACTTTTTGTTCTGTTACATAGTAACTTTCCAGTTTTCTTCTTTTTTGCTCTCAAATTATCAGCTCTGTTGTTCTATTATTATGGTGCTTAATATTTGAGTTCTTGAACATAGAGGGTCACATGTTTAAAAAAATAGAATGTAAGTTTTGTATGTTCTATCTTTAGTTACTTGGTAGGAGATGACCTGTTTGTAGTAACCGAATACCTGCTGGTGGGCCACTGACTGGTGTTGTTACAGCAACCTGCATTGATGAGGCACAGACTGATGCTGTGTTCAGAGAGGTGAGTTTGCTTTCTTTGGGATAAAGCAGGGTGATATGGGGTTAATAAGAGATGATTATGGGGCTGGTGTTGTAGCTCAGTGGTACAGTGCTCACCTAGCATGCATGAGGCACTGGGTTCGATCCTCAGCACCACATAAATGTAAAATAAAGACAATGTGTCCACCTAAAACTAAAAAATAAAATATTAAAAAAAGAGATAATTAAAAGGAAGGTTTTCCTACAAGGGGAATTTTTATCGTACACATTCTCTGCAAGTTATATTATATTGTTTCACCTCAAATGAGAGTTTCAGACCTTCACATATAGGATACCTTGGGAATGAATTATAGGTCCTTTTTTAGTTTTTATTTATTTATTTTGCTTTATTGGGATTGAATCCAGGAGTGATCTACCACTGAGCTAAATCCCCAGCCCTTTTTATTTTATTTTATGTTATTTTTCATTTTAAGACAGTCTTAAAAGTTGCCTAGACTGGCCTGGAACTTGTGATCCTCCTACTTCTGCCTCTGGAGTAACTGGGGTTACACACATGCCCTGCCCAGTGAAGGCCTTTGAAGAATGAAATTCACTGGCAAATCTCATTATAGTCATCACAATAGTTTATCGTCCAGATAGGGCACTTCTGAGAATAACTGGGGATGCTATTAAAAATATGCCACTCAGCCAGGTGTGGTGGTGCATGCCTGTAATCCCCATGACTGAGGAGGTTGAGACAAGAGGATTGCAAGTTCAAGGCTGGCCTCAGCAATTTAGCAAGGCCCTAAGCAACTTAGTGAAACCCTGTCTCAAAATTTAAAATAAAAAGGGCTGGAGACGTAACTCAGAGGTAAAGTTTCTTTATGTTAAATCCCCAGTATCCCTCCTCTTGTGCCTACCCCTACCCCCTGAAAACTGGGAACTAGAACTATCACAGACAAAGCAAGACACATGTCTACTTTTACGACTATTAAGTCTGCTTTTGGCTTCATTGAAGGTGAAGAAATTGGTCGTTTCTTTATATTTTTAAATGAATTTCCAGGTGTTCTATTTGCTTAGGCTAATAGAATTCCGAATTGCCTAAGTCTAAGCCAAAAACAAGTGTTCCATCTGTCTAAGTTTTTCTATAGACGAGACTTAGATTAATGGTTTGCTTATTGTCACTGAAACTGATACTTCTCTGTCCTGATGTCACAGGGACCATTGTAATAAATGACAAAATTATAAAGTTATGAGGGACTATTATATAATACATAGTGAATTATGAACTTTGTGTAATACATAGTGAATTATTTTTATTAAGGTAACATTCTTGGAATGTTGTGAGTTGTGCTCTACCTACGAAGGAAGGAAACATGAACTCCTTCATAGTTTTGAATATTATATCCCTTAACAAAGTATGTTTGGTCACTTAAAAACTAATCAAAACTTAACAAGAATTTATGTATTTATACTTAATTTGTTTTTCTCACTTTTTTCCATAGTTGACATAAAATCAATTTCAGGAGTTGTTCTAACTTGATTCACTTGGGTGGTCTTTTATGTGCCAAAATTTTAAAATTGTGACAAGTTAATTTCTATTTACTTGTACAAGTAGTTTTCTGTGGCTTTATTCTTTTCAAGAATCTGATTAAATGCCTGGTAAATATGATTATACCCTTTATATCAGTTTTTTTCTTTGTGTAATAGAATATTTTTGAATAAGAATTTTAATAATTACAAACAATGTGCAGACTTTGTTGTTCTACTTTGATGGGAATAAAAATAAAAATACAACTAACTTTTCCCAAATGTATAATTTATCTTTTCAGTTTATATTAAAAAACCATGGGGCAAAGAAATTTTTAAAATCTCATCTTATTCATGTATTTAAGGAAGGAAGGAATTACTCTTACTTTTTAAAAAAATATTTTTAGTTGTAGATGGAAACAATAACTTTATTTATTTGTTTAATTGTGGTGGTTTTGTTTTGTTTGTTTCAGTTTTGGAGATCAGACCTAGAGCCTCACACATGCTAGGCAAGTGCTCTGCCACTGAACTCTAACATAGACATATTCTTTGGTTGTTGATGTCAGGTTGTGGATAGAGCTTGACACAAAATTTACCAGAGAAGAAATGAAGAAGACATAGTACGTTACATTGACAAACCCCTGAATGCAGCCAGACTACCCTCAATCTTATCTGTTTTTCTCAGTAGCTCACATTGATTAGACTTCTGGGTATCTGAGGTTTCAAGTGCAAATCAACACAAGTTTATTCTCTACTGTTGAAATAATTTCTAAAGAACTTATGCTTATTAATCAAGTTCTGTGTACTATTAGGCATTTAAACTTGAAAAGGCTTAGAAGTTATGTGGATTCATCCATCACTGAAGACTAAGCTTTAAAAATCCATAGCAGAGACTGGGGATGTAACTCAGTGGTAGACTATTGGCGTAGCATACACAGTGCCCTAGCTTTGATCCCCAGCACTGAAAGAAAAAAAAGAAAAGAAAGAATGGAAGGGAGGGAGAGAGGGAGGAAGGAATAGTGATGGATGAGCTGGGAATGTGGCAAATGTCTGCAGTCTTAGCAGCTCAGGAAGCTGAGGCAGGTGCATCATTTGAGGCCAGCCTGGACAAAATAGAAAGGCTTTGTCATAAAAAAAAAAAAAAAAAAAAAAAAAAAAAACATTGTGAAAGAAAGGACTTAATAAGACATGATTTAATGATGTCTCTAGCTGAGAGCAGAGTGTGGGAGGAGATCGTCTTACTAATTAAGGTATTATGTTTTCATAACTTTGCACATGATTTTCTTTATAAATGTTAAGTATTGCAGGGTCTTTGGCTGAATACTACAGGCAGTGCTCAGGCCACAACTACTATTATAATGACTCTGTGTGAACTAGTGAATGGGACTTTCCAGGACTGCTTCATTGATACCTGTTTTCTTTTGTTCAATGTTTGCAGGCATTGGAGTTTTTACATGCCAATCATGTCATTCACTGGGACATAAAAAATGGCAATGTGCTTTTGGGAATGGGAGGAGAAGTTAAACTTAGTAAATACAAAGTGAAGAAACATTATTTATTTTTTACTATACTTTCTCTCTCTCTCTCTCTCTCTCTCTATATATATATATATATATATATATATATATATCCCTCATCTGTTTATATTTTTGAAAATTAATATATGGAAGGGAAAAGAATCTAGTGGTAAAGATTATGAACTGAGAACTGGGCAGGGTTTAAATAGAAGACATGCTACTACATGCTGAATATTTTGGGCAAGTTAATGTCTTTGTGTCTCTTTTCTCATTTATTCATTGAGGAAGATAATAGTACCAATCTCAGGGTTTTTTTGGAGGTTAAAAAAGTAAAGGACTAAGAAGCAGTGCCTGGGACTGTCCTAGTGCTGATGCTGTCTTAAAGAGATCAAGTTGAATTTGTTTCTGCCATCTGTTATGCTGGTTTTTCTCATTGTACTCTTCAGCATTCTCTGAGTTTCTTACAGTATAGCCTAATCAAGAGACGGCTAGATGACCTGACCTTAGGGATGAACAAGGAAAATATCCCACTTCTCTAACATTCTTCTGTATGAGACATTAGGGTCATGAAAAACATCCTGAACTTTTATGTGTCCATAATCTCTGAATTCCTGCCATGCCCTCTGGAGAACTCAAGCAGAACTATTAAACTACATCCTGTAAAGGTTATTTAATCAATCAGGGTCATCAAAAAAATAAGATTCTATCTTTAAATGATCTTAGTGGGCAAGTTGGAAATAGATAATCACATACATTTTTGGTGGAGACATGAAAATGGAATTAGACTTTTTTTGGTTAATGTTTTGTGGTGACTCCTCCACTTACTATATGAATGATCTTAGATGAATTATTTAATTCACCTATAAAATATATATGCCCTGGTTACCCTATTTGTAAATTAGAATAATCTTAATAGTAAGCATACCTGGGCTGGGCTTAGCTGAGCATGCCTGTATTCCCAGTGGTTTGGGAGGCTGAGGAAGGAAAATCTCAAGGTCAAAGCCAGCGTCAGCAACATAGCCAGGCCCTAAGCAACTTTGCAAGACCCTGTCTCTAAATAGAATATTTAAAAACCTGGAAATGTGGCTCAGTGGTGAAGCACCAAGGTAAATTACCCAGAACCAAGTTTTAAAAAATTATTTATCTTATAGGGTTATCACAAGGATTATATAGTTTTACAAGGTACTTGCAACAGTACCTGGCTTTTGTAAACACTCATTTTCATTATAAATATTATTTTACCTGTTGCTCTTCTCAGTATTCACTTATATAGAATTACTAAATATCACAATTACTAAAAGGATATTTCCTGCAACATGGTAAAGAAAAACTAAACTATCTTAAATGTCAAAGAGTAAAGGAATGGTAACTTGGTATGTTTATCCACTGTAATACATTATAGTTTTTAAAATGATGCAAATATATGTACTAATGTGAAGGATCTCTTAAATAAACAGTTTACAAAATCTCCTAGTTAGGTAAAACAAACCAAGCAGTTCATAGCTATTATTCATTCTTCTGTAAATACAAAACAGCCTGAAGCTTACAGACCTACCTGATACCAGTAGTTACATAAGTAGTTGAGTGGCTTTTAACAGTAGATCGGAAGAAACAATTGTAAATTCTCATCCTAACCTTTTCAAAAAATTACTATCAAGTACTAAAGTAGGTTTTCTGTTCTTCAGTTATAGTGGAGACAAGTGGGGTAGATCAATGCTAGTGAGTACCTTGTCAGTACAATTGCACTCAACTGTGTTCTTTTACTAAGCTTTCTGCTAAGTTGTATGCTTAGGGATTTTAGCTTATCTTTATTTTATTCTAAAGTAATTTCAGTGTCTTGATCTTTGCCGGAGATTCACTACATTTAGGATTGGTGTCCAACTTCGGTGATTTCCCCCACCCCCCGCCCATTTTGGACTTCTTTCAGTTTTACTAACATTTTTAGAATAAAATGTATTATTAAGAATAAAAACACTCCTACTAATTCACACTCTGTTGTAGGAAGAAAAAGCAAAAAATGGCAATATATAACATCATCAAAATATTTCAATCCCAGTCTGGATTACTTTATTATTAAATTCTGTTTTTTAAAAACTAAAAGAGCCTGAACAGTCAGAATGTAATTATGGCATAACCATCCCTAGAAGCTATTAACTCTAGATGTTTTGTTTTTGTTTCTTAGCCGTCTTTAGTTTTTGTGCTCAGATCACCCCTGAGCAGAATAAACGTACTACCATGGTTGGAACACCTTACTGAATGGCACCAGAAATGGCTACACGGAAAGCTTATGGCCCTAAAGTTGACATTTGGTCTCTAGGTATCATGGCTATTGAAATGCTCGAAGGAGAGTCTCCATACCTGAAGGAAGATCCCTCAAGGGTAAGACCAGTTTAATACCAGCTTTACTGTAAAAAAAATACTTCTCCTTACGGCATAGTTCAAACTTCCTTGTGTTGTTCATTGGCCAAGAATTTACAATGAAAACTTGATAAAACCTAATGTCTGCCCTTATTTTGTATCTACAAATTATATTGCTTCTGAGTTAGAGAGGTAAAAATGTTAGCTGAAGAGTGTAGATTTTTATCAGTCAGTTGTACGGTTTCTTATTTGGGGTATAAGTAAGAATATACACAGCTTTCTACATAGTTGAAGTACCCTATTTAGATGACTTTTTTTCTACACAGAATTAGGGTACTTTTCTTATACATTTAAGTACCCTGGATATAGAAATGAGGTTATATCCACTTTGAACTTTAGCCTCTGAACCCCAAGGTCCAGAAAAGAGGAAAGCAAGATCACACCTCTGAGAAAGGTATATAACTGATAGTCTGTTTGAAAATGGACTTGAACACTTAAAACAAGTAAATATTCTTGCAGTTGAGATGAAGAATTTCAACCATCCTCTCATCTCCTTTTAACTTACCATATGTGGGACAGGATCATCAGTAGTTAAGGAAATAGATGTAACGTTGGCAAAAACCTGATGAATGGGGATGTCTGCTTTCTGTCAAAATGAACAGGGACCAGATTAGCCCTCCTTTCCTGATACAACCCCCCCAAACTAGATTATATGAAACAGTAGTTTCAACACACTGCATCAGACAATAAATGAAGGACCGTGATGTCTAAAAGTGAGTAACAACTAAAGTGAACCCCATGACTGGCCCAGTTGCCAGGCCATGTACAGAGAGGGATGACCCTGATGGGACATTGCTGGAAAAGCTGTGAAAGGAGGAAAGATGAAGACTCTCAAGATCCGTGCAGGGTGCCCCCTTAAACTTTCAACAGAGGTTGGTATGAAAAGCAAATGTAAGGACTAAGATATAATTACCTGACAAGATTGGAAGGAACCAGGCTGAGATATAGTTCAGTGGTAGAGTGCTTGCTTACCATGTGCAAGGCCCTCAATTCAACCCCCATTGCTAGGAACAAACACTGGGGCTGGGTGTGATGGTGCACACACATAGTCCCAGCCAGTTGGAAGGCTGAGGACCACTTGAGCTCAAGTCTGAGAAGTATAGTGAGACCCCCAGCTCAGATAAAACAGTCTGGAAAGAGCAGTGCCTGCTGCATTTGTAAGCTTGGGAGTAGTGCCTGTTTCTCTCAACCACTGCGGAAAACCTTATTACTGAGTATAAAACTTATTAGAGTCTTGTCTCAGTGATGGAAAATAATTACCATTAAGTTGAATGCTACTTCAGTTCCACCTAACAAATCTTACAAATGAGACCCAAATAGCTTAAAACTGCATCCCAGATCAAAGCCCAAGAATGTTTATAGGGCCACAACCATGGTTATACTCAGACCTCAGAAGAGGCTTGTATTCAGCATCCTCTGCTGTGAATTTTTGGTTGGACCCAGTGAGACCAGTCAAGTCCCAAATGTCATCAACTATCAGCAGATCCAGAAGGTGATCAAAGGTGGGATGTTCATCCATCAGCTTGAGACTGTCCATTCCCAGGCTCAATTTGGAAAAACACCATGGCCTTCAGGAAGGGGAATCATATGGGCATATTTAGAAAAGGTAACCTGGATGAGAAGAGTGAGAATGGTGCACAGAAGATCGCCACTTGTACCAGAGCCTGTACCTGAAGATAAAGAAACCTGGCCCCAAACAAAGCAGATTCTCATGAAACATATGCACAAGCTGAAGGCAGACAAGACCAGTGAAAATCTTGACTGACCTGGCTGAGGCCCACGGGTCTGAAACCAGGGAAAACCACAAGCTTTGTGAAGAGTACTTCCAAGCCAAGAAAGATTGTCCAAGGATGAAGAGACCGAGAAATAAAGCTCTACCTCCTGTGTGGCCTCCACAGTTACACAAATTCAAATAAAAGAAGCCTGACCTACCTAGAAAAAAGTAAGAGAACATTGATAGGAATCTAGATGTGGCCAGAACTCAACAAATACCCAGACATCCAATAAAAGTTTTAACAGACAAAGAGGAAGAAAATGTTGTCCAGCATGAGCAGAAAAATAATCAGTTGAAACAAACCTAGAACTAACACAAAGAAAAAAAATTAGCACAGAAGAATTAGTCATTAAGATAATTTTTATAATTGTGTTCCAGGTATTAAAAAGTCAGACATATTTTTAACAGACCCAAATTAAACTTAGTCATGTGTTGTGATTTGGATATGAAGTGTTCCTGAAAAGCTCCTGTGTTGATGCAGGAATATTTGTAAGTGAAGTGATAGGATTGTGACAGCCATAACCCTATCAGTCTATCCTAGTTTGAATGGACGAGGTGGAAACTGTAGGAGTGTGGCTGGAGGAGATGGGTCACTGGGGGCTGCCCTCAAAGCATTTGTTTTCCCTGTGCCCTTTTTCCCTTTCTCCCTCTGTGGGCTTTCTGGCCACCTTGAGCAGAGCAGCACTCCTCCATCATGTCTTCTGCCATGATGTTCTGCTTCACCTTGAGCCCAGAGCAATGCCATCAGTGCACCATGGACTAAACCTCTGGGACAGGGAGCCCAAATACCTGTCCCTCTAAGGTTTTATTGTCAGGTATTTTGGTTACAGTGACACAAAACTGACTATCACATTATGAAAACTATAACATCTGAGGTTGGGTTAATGGTAGATTATCATAGAAATAGAGACTAGCCACAGTGAAACATAAAGATAAACATGGAAAAAAATTAATGAAAGAATCAGGAATTATAACTTAAAATTTAAAGTAAGTATCTATGAGTCCATGCTGATATAAACGATTGAATAAATAGATGTGGGAGAAGAGACAGGTCAATCACCTATGCAGAAGAATTCTAAAAGTTTATGTGGCTGCTCCACGCTGCAGGAAGTAGAGCATTACTCAAGTATGAACCACACATAGTGACTTCCAGAGAACACAGTATGGAAAGGGAAGAGGAACTTCACCGTGGGAGAAGTTAACAAGCCCTTGGCCAGGTGATTAGGTCAACATCAGCAGTCAGAAATCATGTTGCTAATAGGTACCTTTAATATGATGCAATGAAAACAGTACTGTTTCCAGGCATCACAGCAAAGCTATTTGGCAAGAGGGTCACAGGCCAGCCTCAGCAACTTAGGAAAACCCTATCTCAAAACTGAAAATAAAAAGGGCTGGGGCTATAACTCAGTGGTAGAGCACTTCTGGGTTCAATCCCCAGTACTTCAAAAGAAAAAAAGAAAGATCTGTGATCTTCTTCTCAAAAACCCATTTAATATAACTTTGAAAAAAAATGTCAGACACAATTCATTAAAGGGTATCCTACAAAGTATGATAGAGTACCTGGCCAGTACTCCTCAAAACAATCAAGAGTCATCAAAAACAAGGAAAGTCTGAGAAATTGTCACAGCCAAAATTTCTTAAGTCAATGTTTGGAAATGGATATTGTGAAAAGGGGTTCAGCCAAGGAATTGATGCAGGTGAATTTGGAAATGATGCCATTTTTGGAAAATGTTGACTCTTTTTAAATAACCAGGAGAAAGTTTTCATATTGTTAATAACATTTCACTATTCATTGATCACTACCAGTAAGGCAGCTGCTATATTTTAGAGTTTCATCTGCCATAAATAAAAGTTTAAGACCATTATGTTTTTGTATATTATCAAATATTGTATTTATTCAATGCTGGCATGAGTGGATTTATGGGCTGTTTAACTATAGATTTTTAGAAAGTAGAAAAACTAAACAATTCTGTTTTCAACTATGAAAGTTATGTACTGATTATGAGGGGTTTGGGCAGGTATTAAAGTGTGTGTCGTTTAAGTAAATTATATTTATAAGTAGTCTTCAGAGCTTAGTTAAAAGAAAATGTTTGCTTCTAAATCATGCACTTCTCTGTTCCCTCTTTTTGGTAGCACCCATTTCTGAAACTGGCGAAGCCATTATCTAGCTTGACACCACATATCCCGGCAGCTAAGGAAGTCCTGAAGGGAAGCCTTTAACATTGTTGATGTGGCTTCATATTCTTCTTCCATTTTCTAAAAAGAAAACATTTTTAAATTTAATAAAGTATTTATTGTTGCAAAAAATGTGTAACATAAAATCTGCCATTTTATCCATGTAAGTGGACAACTCAGTGATATTAATTACACTCACAATATTATACAACACAGTAGAATGCACTTTGACACATCAGACATAAATACAGTATAACTTCTTATTTTTCTGGTTGTATATGATATAGAATCATTTACTTATACATGCGCAGAGGGTCATGATGTCCAATTCATTCTACTATTCTTCCTAACCCCGTTCCCTCTCTATTCCCATCACTTCCCTCTGCCGAATTTAAAGCAACTTTATTCTTCCATAGTAACCTCCCTCCACCCCCAATTGTGAATTAGTGTCCACATATCAGAGAAAACATTCAACCTTTGGTTTTGGGGGATTGGCTTATTTTACTTAGCATGATATGCTCTAGATCCAACTATTTACTGGCAAATGCCATCATTTCATTCTTATTTAAGGCTGAGTAATATCCCATCATGTATACAGATCACATTTTTTCTTTATCCATTCAACTGTTGAAAGATACCTATGTTGGTTCCATATTTAAACTATTGCGAGTTGAGCTGCTATAAACATTGATGTGGCTCCATCAAGGTAGTACGCTGACTTTAAGTCCTTTGGGAATAGACCAAGGAGTGGAATAACTCAGTCAAATGGTGATTCCTTTCCAAATTTTCTTAGCAGTCTCCATACTGCTTTCCATAGTACTTAGCAACAATTTTCATTCCCATTAGCAATATATTAGTGTCCCTTTCTCCCCACATTCTCACCAATGTTTATTGTTGCTTGTGTTCTCGATAATTGCCATTCTGACTAAAGTGAAATAAAATCTTAGTTTGGATTTTCATTTCTCTAATTGCTAGAAATGGTGATCATTTTTTTCATACTTGTTGATCAATTGTATTTCTTCTTCTGTGAAGTGTCTGTTCAATTCCTTAGCCCATTTATTGATTGGGTTACATGATTTTTGGTGTTAAGTTTGCTGAGCTCTTTATATACCCTGGAGTTTAATGCTCTGAGGCACACATGGCAAAGATTTTTCTCTCATTCTGTAGCCTCTCTCTTTACATTATTGTTTCCTTTGCTGAGAAGAAGCTTTTTAGTTTGACTCCATCCCACTTATTTATTCTTGATTTTACTTCTTGAGCTTCAGGAATCCTTTTTAAAAATTCAGATTCTAAGCTGATATGATGAAGATTTCAGCCTACTTTTTCATCTATTTGATGCAGTGTCTCTGTTCTAGTTCCTAAGTCTTTAATCCACTTTGAGTTTTGTGCAAGGAGAGAGATAGGGGTTTAATTTCATTTTGTTGCACATGGATTTCCAATTTTTTCAGCACCATTTGTTGAACAGGCTATCTTTTCTCTAGTGAATGTTTTTGGTGCTTTCAAGTAGTATGAGATAACTTTATTTATGTGGGTTTGTCTCTGTGTCTTCTATTCCATACCATTCATCTAAATGTCCCTTTTTATACTATGCTGTTTTTATTACTATGGCTCTGTGGTATAGTGTAAAGTCTGGTATTGTGATGCCTCCTGCTTCACTTAATTCTTGATAAGAATTGCTTTGGCTATTCTGGGTTTCTAATTTTTCCAAATAAATTTAATGATTGCTTTTTCTAGTTCTATGGAGATTGTCATTGGGATTTTAATAGGAGTTGCATTAAATCTCTAATAATGCTTTTGGTACTATGGCAATTTTGACAATATTAAATCTGCCTATTGAGGAGCAGGATAGGTCTTTTCATCATCTAAGGTCTTCTTCAATTTCTTTTAGTGTTCTGGAGTTTACATTGTAGAGTTCTTTCACCTCTTTTGTTATATTGATCCCCCCCCCCTTTTTGAGGCTTGTGAATGAGGTAGCTTTCCTAATTTCTCTCTCAGAGGGTTCATCACTGATATATAGAAATGAATTTGATTTTGGGGTATTGATTCTGTATCCTGCTACTTTGCTGAATTCAATTATTAATTCTAAAAGTTTTCTGATAGAATTCTTTGTCTCCTCTAAATATAGAATCATCTTGTTGGCAAATAGTAATAGTTTGAGTTCTTCTTTTCCTATTTGTATCCCTTTCATTTCTTTTATCTAATTGCTCTGGCTAGAGTTTCCATGTTGAATAGAAGTGGTGAAAGAGGGCATCCCTGTCTTGTTCCACTTCTTAGAGGGAATGCTTCCAATTCTTCTCCATTTAGAATGATGTTGGACTTGGGCTTAGCACCAGAGAGCTTTTACAATGTTGAGGTATGTTCCTACTATCCCTAGTTTTTCTAGTGTTCTGAACATGAAAGCATACTGTATTTTGTCAAATGCTTTTTCTGCATCTTCTTACCTTTAAGTCTGTTGATGTGATAAATTATATTTATTGATTTCTGTATGTTGAACCAACCTTGCATCCCAGGGTTGAAATCCACTTGATCTTGGTGCACTATCTTCTAAATATGTTTTTGTATGTGATTTGCCAGAATTTTATTGAGAATGTTTGCATCTATGTTCATCGGGGATATTGACCTGAAGTTTTCTTTCATGTGTCTTTGTCTTGTTTTAGTATTGGGGTGATCCTAACTTTATAGAATGAGTTTGAAAGGGTTCCCTCTTTTCTATTTTATGGAATAATTTGAAGAGTACTGGTATTAATTCTTCTTTGAAGGTCTTGTAAAATTCAGCTTAGAATTCATCTGGTCCTGGACTTTTCTTAGTTGATAGTGTCTTCTATTTCATTGCTTAAAATTGATCTGTTTAAATTTTGTATATCCTCCGATTCGGTTTGGGCAGATCATATGTCTAAAAATTTGTGTCTTCAAGGTCTTCTATTTTATTGGAGTACAAATTTTCAAAATAGTTTCTAATTATCTTCTTTATTTTAATAGTGTCTATTATATTTCCTTTTTCATCAAAAATTTTAGTAAGTTGAGTTTTCGCTCTAATTTTTGTTAAGTGGTAAAGGGTTTATCAATTTTATTTTTTTCAAAGAAGCAGCTTTTTGTTTTTTCAGTTGTTTCTTTTGTTTCAATTCATTGATTTCAACCCTGATTTTAATTGTTTTCTGTCTTCTACTACTTTTGGTGTTGATTTTTCTTTTTCTACGGTTTTGAAATAATGTTAGGTCATTTCTTTGTTGACTTTTTCTTCTTTTGACTAATGAGCTCAATGCAATGAACTTTCCTCGTAGCACTGTCTTCATATGTCCCTGAGATTTTGATATGTTATATTGGATTTACCTCTAAGATTTTTTTTAATCTCCTGATGTCTTCTGCTATCTATGCTTCATTCAATAGCATATTATTTAGTCTCCAGGTGTTGAAGTAGCTTCTGTTTTTTATTTTATCATTGATTTCTAATTTCATTCTATTATGGACTGATAGAAAATAGAAAAAGAGATACTACTCTGTATTCTAAGACCTGCTTCAATATAACATATGATCAGAATAATAAAGCACCAAACTCTGAAAAGAAAAATGAGGAGGATAGAGATGAAGATAAAGGAGATGAAGAACATGAAACTGGTGCACTAATCACACTAAAGAATATGAGGTACAGGAGCAGAAGGAAAAAGAGGAGCATGAAGATCAAACAGACTCAGAACTAGAGGAAAGGAGAGTCCATGTGCCTCTCATATTTAACAAAAGAAATTCAGGAAGATGATGATGATGACTATTCTAAAGATGGAGAATAGAAGGAGGAAGATGAAGAATATTTTTGGAGTAAAGGAGAGAAAACAATATGCTGATGATGAAGAGGAAGAAAATCATCAGATCTTCTTAGATCACTCTAAGCTCTGATGCCCTGATGTTCCTGGGTGTGCAATAGAGCAATCACATTTTTATTTCTTCATGTAGAATAGTTACCCTTACAGAAGATAATGTGTAACTTTTTATAGGAAAAGTGTGATTTTACTGTTTTTTGTTTAATCATTCCAAATAAGACTCATGGATCTATGAATGATCATATTATATACAGAGAAAAATTTTCATTTGAACCCCACTGTGAAATTCCCCATTTACTTAGAATTCTAATTTTTCTAACTCAAGCTCACTGTAATAGTCATTTTTAGCTTCTAATTAAAATCTGATCACTTTTACACAAGTGTTGTTTGGTACACTTCAGTGCTTGGCTTTAACATTATTAATTAACTAAAACTACAATCAGCTGAAATACAAAATGATAATAGATTTTTGAATGATACATTGACATTTTTTAGAGGTGATCCAGAGATCTTTGATTTGAGGACAATGACTTTTTTCTGGCCGAGGGTACTTGGGTGCTTATTCGTCACTTGAATAACTTGGAAAGTAGAAGCAGAACAGTAAAGATTCTATTCAGAAATATAGCTCCTGGATTTTTTGATGACTGATAAGATTTTCCTTCCTGTGTCATTCCTCTCCATTTATCCCAAAAGAAAGTTGGGAAACTGGTGGAAACACTGGAAAATCTTTAGTCCTATGCCTCAATCACCTTTTCAGACCTGTCTGGTTTTAAACAAGCATAGTGGAAGAAACTGAGTTATCTTCTGAGATATGAATATTGTTACCAATGCAATTCTATATAACAAGCTCTGCTTCTTGCAAATCTTTTTTGGTTAACAGTAAGACTGTACTTGTGGGATGTAGAAAGAAAATCAGTAGAGAAGGCTTTCGAAGTTCTTCAAAATTTAAAACAATTGCCTGGGTAGATAATTAACAGACATTCAAAACATTTTTTTGAGCCACATCCCCAGCCCTATTTTGTATTTTTTTTTTTTTTAATTTAGAGACAGGGTCTCATTGAGTTACTTACTGCCTCACTTTTGCTGAAGTTGGATTTGAACTCAAAATCCTCCTGCCTCTGCTTCCTGAGCAGCTGGGATTACAGGCATGCCCCTTGCACTCAATCAGATGTTTAAGTTTTAAGATAGCTTTCCAAATGATTTTGATACCAGCTCTATGAAGTATTTATAATTTTTCTAAGTAGAATCTTTAATTATTATTCTTATAGTCTTAGCACAAGACCTGATATAAGATTTAATTGGAGCATACTAGGAAGTTGGGAAAATATTTGAAACTAAATATTAAAATTAAGATTTATAGTCAAAGTGGATGTCCATTAAAAATATAAAAATATTTAGTATAAGCGTGTTTCCTTATATGGTTACTAAATAAAGTATAATGAGCAGACAACATTTTTGTCACAGAGGCTTCATGTTCAAGGCATTGGGTTTTTTAAAATTTTTTTTGTAGTTGTACACAATAACTTTTATTTATTTATTTATTTTTATGGGGTGCTGAGGATCGAACCCAGGACCTTGCATGTACAAGGCGAGCGCTCGCTCTACCGCTGAGCCATAACCCCAGCCCCCATTTGTTTTTTTAATCTAAACTATCTAAAATTTGTTCCCCTTGTTTTGAATATTTGTAAGTTTTTAAAAAGTGTCAGCAGATTAACTGAAATTGTGATTCGACATTGGGACACATTTAAATTATTGAGTATAAATACTGCTGCTGGTTTTTAGTTTAAAATCTATAATTTAACATTTTAAAGTAAAAATTATGAAGTTATTTATGGAGAAACAGAAATGTTTCAAAATTGAAATAAAATGCTTGGGATCAATTTAGTGTGGGGGATTGGAATCAGCAAAAGAATAACATTTCTTTCCTAATTTTCACAACTGAAGTACCCCGATTTAGGTTGTAAGAGTTCTCATTGCATACTATGCCCGATATAAAAGTACTTATTTTTTAAATGAAATCTACATATTGGCTTTCTTATCATCTGTACAATCTAAATAGTATTCTTTACCTTACAAACAACACTTAGAGCTTCAGATAACTTTTAAGACTTATTTTCGATTTGCGGGTGGTATTTTTATACAAATAAGTAAAGGCAGGTTTTATATTTTGTAGTTCTTGATCCTATTTTAATGCTTTTTTGTATGTGGTATTATGTATACAGGGTGTTAACTTAATCAAAAACCAATCCCCAAAAACCTTAAAGTTAATACTTTCAAGCAACTGGGTTCTGAATAAAGGAATGACAATCTTAAAACAAATACAACAACAAAAAATCAATTTTTAAAATATTCATCTTTTTCTAAAAACATTAATTTATTTTAAAATAATAAAAATATGATAACATGTTAATATACACAAAAAATTTAGGGAAAAACTATTATTTCCAAAACCCCCAATATATTTTTGTTTTGACATTTGATATAATTTGATGAATTTGATATAATTTAACTCTCTGGCTTAATGAAAGACAGAGTCTCATATCTGCTTTTGTATTATATCTACTGTAATATATTATTTTGTTTGATATATATAAAGAAAACACAGCCTCCCATAGTACCTAATTCCAAAAGAGAAATATTTTCTTAGCCTCTTTAGGTGATTGTGAACATCATTTGACACCACAGCAGAAGCCAATAAATGAAAGTTTCTTAAAGGTTAATTACAATACGCAATCCAACTCTATCAGTGAACATTTTTACTCTTACATTAAAAATTATTGGTCACTAAATAAAATATAAAAAAGGGCAGGAGATGGGGTTCAATGGTAAAGTGCTTCTGGGTGAATGACTGGCTATACATCAGGGTTCCCATGACCCTCTCTTCAGGTTTAACTAATCTGCTAGAGCAGCTCACAGAAATCAGGAAAATACATTACTTACATTTGGGATTATAAAGAGTATTACCAAAAATACAGATGAAAAGCCAGAGGGAAGATATGCATAGGGCAAGGTATGTGGGAAGGAACACAGTTTTCATGCCCTCTCCTGGAGAACTGCCACTTAGGAACACATTCAGCAATGAGGACACTCTGGAACCTAGTCCTTTTGGGTTATATAGAAGCCCCATTGTGTAGGCATGATTAAGTTAATTGGTCATTGGTAATCAACTCACCTTTTAGCACTTCTCCCCTCCCCAGTGTTTGGGGGTAGGAATAAAAGTTCTAACCCTCTAATCATGCCTTGGTCTATTTAGTGACCAGTACAACTTCCAAACTGTTTCTCTAGGCACCTCATTAGCATAGAAAAGACGCTATTAATACCCCAGAGATTTCAGGGTCCAGGTGTCAGGAAACAAAGGCACACACACGCACACAGGGCTCCTCCTTATCCTTTACGTGGGCTCTCTCTCATCCATCAAGGAGGTCCATGGAACAGGGTAGAGGAGAGTGTGGCTACAGAGTGGCTATTCAAGACCTCTGGAGACCAAGCAGTTACCAGGTCTGATTTTATTGCGCAGTTACCATGAATATACACTCAGGCAGTAGCTAACCAGATTACAGGAAGCCACCAATGCAATTTCTGCTAACTGTTCTTGCAGCAACCAATTGAGGAGTGGGCCATGGAGCAAGCACAGGGACTACAACACATGGCCTCATGCCCAGGGCTGTGCCTATGGGGTAAACGGCCTGCCGCTCACATGCCTAGCATAAGGGGAGTAGCCTGCCACTCAGACGCTCTTAATGTATGCCATGTATGCAGTACTCCATGCACTTGTCCCCACAATCCTTGGCTTTACTTCCTGAGAGTTTAATTACCCAAGGTCAACTATGGTTAGAAAAAAATATATGGAAAATTCTGGAAATAAACAATTTATAAGTTTCCAATGATGCACCATTCTGAGTACAGTGATGAAATTTCTCACTGTACTACTCTACTTCACCTGGGACACTAATCATTCCTTTGTCCACCATATATACCCTGGACATGTCACCTGCCTGTTAGTCATTAAGTAAGAAAAAAAAAACATAATATACATAGGGATTTGTATGGTGTTAGATGTTCACTAAGGGTCTTAGAATGTATTCCCCACAAGCGATTTAAAAAAAAAAAGAAAGAAGGGACTAGGGTGTCTCTTTTCATAAATCATAATATCACATACAGTATCTTTTAAAAATCATATTGGTTAACATCACCACTGATCCCATCAAAAAAGTCTTTAAGGGCTGGGAATATAGCTTAGTTGGTAGAGTGCTTGCTTCACATGCACAAGGCCCTGGGTTCAATCACCAACACCACACACACACTCACACACAAAGTCTTTAAGAACTGGAGCTCATGACAGCATATTCATGCAATCGACTTTTCATCTTAAAGTTCTTATTTTATTATTGGCAATAAATGCTGTCAGTTGTTTTTCTCAAAGTGACAGGCTTACTTTGCTCCTATTTGAGAAAATATCTGCCAAATATATAAGTCTGAATAATCACAGTTTGTCAATTGTTTTCAAGTGAAAGTGATATTCCCTGAATAAAACCACTAGCTCAGCTCAGACTAAAACACACATCTTACTTCAGTATGAAACAGAAGTTCTTAATGCAGACTTTTTTGTCACACAGAATATTAAAAAGACATATACTCAGAGTAGAGATGGAATACAATTAATTTGTACTGCTTCATTACGGCCATTCTTTTTAAACTTTGAGTACATATTAATGAATACATTAATTAATAGTGCAGTATAGTGCTACAGGCTGGATTTGTAATAAGGCTAGAGAAGTTTAATTTGTCAGTGCTTTTGCACAAGCAATACAAGTGGCAAAAGAATTTAAAAAGCAAATAGCATCTAAGTGCTAAAATGAAATAATATTAAACTCATAGACCTCAAAGATATTGAAGACTCTGGGGATCTATGGACCAAACTTTAAGAATCTTTGAGTGAAACATCTTATTTAAAAGGATTCTGAAGAAATGCAAATCCATTAGGATGCTGAGACCAACGAATCATTTATATTACAGAGCAAACACATATTAACATGGCTGAATCAATCACATGTATGACTGGTCTCCTTTAGAAGCAGGGTATAATAAGAGGACAGAGTATGAGAAAGAGACTTTGATAATAACAGCAGAAAAGCAGCAAATATTAAAAAGTCTAGAACATGGACCCAGTGGGGGATGGGTAACTACATGCTTAAAATTTAATTTATACAAAAGCCAAAAGGTAATGGTAAGAATTAAAAGAAGCAAGAAAAAGGTCCTGCATCCTAAGTAGAATTATACCTTACATCAACTTCCATTTCACTCATTTACCCACCAATTTCCTCATCAAAAAAGTGAGTAGAAAATTAATGCCAATAACTAGGAGGAAGAAGTCAGTGCCTATTAAAACAAGTTTTGCACGGAACTTTCTTCAGACCCAGATATCCAAATATACTCTGGCTTTGTTTCTGGATTGTGGAGTCCACAGATGACATACTAAATAGTACAAAAGAACAAACTGAGGGATTGTAAGGAGACCAAATGTCACACTTCCTCCCGACAATCTAAGAAGGGTCCTATTTGGTGTCTTTGCTAGAACCCAAAACACTTTCCTTGGCTAGATTTCCAAGTTTCTAACTCATTTTAATTTTACCTTGAGCCTAGAGTTAACATATAGAAAAAGAGGTGTCCAGTGTCAGAACAATGCTAGACAAGTCAATGGTTTTCATTTTGTATTTAATAGTGTGTGCCTCTGAGTATCAATAACACACCATTTATTTCCACTCACCTAGGATATTCATCTCTGAAAATATATTACTAAAAATAATTCTAATTACAGACAAACATGAAGCCTCATGCTCTTCATAGCAAAGTCAAGTTACAGGGAAAGGGTAAATAAACTAGTGTCCATTTATTTAAAGGGTGGGGAGCAGCCATTATAAATGATTAAATAGGCAAGATACGGTAAAGCTTACAATAAAGTGAAAATGAAATGAAAAAGATTAGGAAAGTACATCAATAGTGGTTTATAGTAAAGATTAAAGCACAGGGCATTTTACTACTTCTAATTTACCAAATGTATACGGAGCACCAGTACATGCTGGGCAATGTTCTAGATGATAGGCATACACCAATGAACAAGATAAAGAGCCATGCCTGTTGAGAGCCACAGCTGAAGGGGCCCCAGCAAACTTCCAGCTGCCAGCTGATGATTGGCTCACAGAGGCCCCAGCAAACTTATAGCTGCCAACTGATTGGCTCCTCTGCGGTGATGCTCATTGGGCTGTTTCCCCGCCCTTTCAGACCATGGAGCTGCTCACTGGGGGACTTTTTTGGCTCCGCCCACGCGACCCAGCCAATCAGCCTCAAGAGCAGGAGGAGTGGGGGTGGTTGAGAGGCTTGTGGGAAGCAGGTGGTGGCAGTTGGGCTCTGAGGGTTTTTCCTGAGGAGCTGTGTGGTGTGGTGTGTGTGTTCTAAAAATAAAGTTTGTTTCTTTTGACAAGTGGCTCCTGAATTGTGCCCAGCCAGACTGCGGCATTTGGTGGCTCGCATGGGGAACGACTGAGGGTAAGTGATAAGGTAAACTGCTCGCCCCTGAGGGCAGGGCGAGAGGATAGGTAGCCATTTTAAGATTCTTCTTTTGTTTTGCTTCACTTTTGTTTTAAGTTGCCTGTCCCTGGGGATGTGTAAGATGGAAGAAAAACTGCTCACATCTGAGGAACAGATAGGGAGAAAGGACGGATGGACATTTCATGAGGCTATTATAATGATTTTTTGTTGTTCTAATTTTGTTTCACTCTGTTTCAGTTTTGTTAGGTGTTATCTTGTTGGGTTGTATTATAGTTATAGTAGAAAAATTCAAGTAAAAGAGAAGGTCTCTCGAGGTAGTAAGACAGAGAAAAAAATTCAAGTAAAAAAAAAGGTCTCTCGAGCTAGTCAGACAGAGGAAAAAATTCAAGTAAAAGAGAAGGTCTCTCAAGCTAGTCAGAGGAAGAAAGTTTAGAGCAGAAAAAGCCATCAGGGGGAAAGTTACAACAGGAGACTGCTACTAACACCTTTCTATCACCAGAGTGCGTAAGTGTCCAACCAACAGTGCCACCTCTACAGGAGACTGCTACTAACACCTTTCTATCACCAGAGGATGTAAGTGTCCAACCAACAAGGCCACCTCCATATGCTGGGAGGCCCCCAACCCCTGCAGTTGATAGATGGGATCCTGAGACAGGATCTCAAATATTAACATGCCCTGTATTTGAGGCAGGAGGGCAGCGAATTCACAATGCTTTAAATTTCAAAACAGTGAAGCAGCTAAAAGAGGCTGTAACAACCTATGGTCCTCAACCACCCTTCACTGTAAGCATGGTCGAATCCATTAACAACTTGAACATGATGCCAGCAGATTGGGCTAATATGTGTAAAGCTGTGCTAAATGGAGGACAATACCTGTTATGGAAGGTTGCCAATGAGGAATTTTGCAAGGAGACGGCTAGGCGAAATGCAGCAGCTGGTTATCCTCAGAGAAATCTAGATATGTTGTTAGGAAAGGGACCTTATGAGGATCAGCAGCAACAAATTGCATATGATCCTGGCGTATATGCACAAAATGCTGCAGATGTGGTTAGGGCATGGAAGACTTCACAAGAACATGGAGGTTTACAAGGTCAATTATCTAAGGTAATACAAGGAGCTAATGAATCTTACGCTGAATTTGTAGATAGGCTTATTCAAACAGCTACCAGAGTTTTGGGGAATGCAGAACAAGCAATGCCATTAATAAAACAACTGGCTTATGAGCAAGCGAATCATTGGTGCAGAGAAGTCATTAGACCATGGAAAATGAAGATTTAAACACATATATTAAATTATGTAGAGACATTAATGAACAAGAGCAAGTCGTGGCAGTGGCAGTACAATAGGTTTTAGATGCCAGAGACATTAATGAACAAGGGCAAGTCGTGGCAGCTGCAGTAAAACAGGCTTTAGATGCCAGGCCAAGAACATGCTACAATTGTGAACAAACAGGACATTTATAAGGAATTGCCCCATAGGAGGAGGGTTTAAAAAAACTAGATATCAAAGGAGTAGAATACCAGGTATTTGCCCACGATGCCGTAGAGGGAGACATTGGGCTAATGAATGCTGTTCTCAAACCACCATAGAGGGTACTCCATTATCAAAAAATGAACAGGACTAGGTGTTTATCCACGATATTGTGGAGAAAGGCATCGGGCTCCATTGCCAAAAAATGGACAGGGGGGCC
>NW_025999968.1:10576324-10593927 GCF_001458135.2 Marmota marmota marmota | reverse complement strand
TTTGCCTTTATTATTTATTGTACTACCAACAAAAAATATTCCTACAGGAGTATTTTGGCAAGAAGGTCCATTATTATGGATACATTTATCTTATTCTCCTAACACTATTCTTACTAGGTATCCTGAGGCTGTAGGACAATTAATACTCAAAGGAATAAAAGCAGCAAAGGGAGTGTTTGGAATTTCTCCCAATAAAATTATTACTCCATATACTATGAATCAAATTGATGAGTTAGCTAATGAGTTAAATACTTGGGCAATAATCATGTGCAAATCTAATGTTTCATTTGATAACCACTTACCATCTAATCCTTTATTGTCTTTTTGGTCATTGCATCCTGTAATTTTTCCAAAAATGACAAGAAAAACACCTATCATGAATGCTCCAAATATATTCACTGATGGGTCAAATAATGGTACAGCAGCAGTAGTTACCCCTGATCAAACTTTTACATTTTTAGTACCCAAACAATCAGCTCAAAAGGTAGAGCTTAATGCAGTATTACAAGCTTTTATGATGTTTAAAGATTCTGTATTTAATTTATTTTTCGATAGTCAGTATATAGTTAATGCTATAGTATCCCTTGAAGATGCTGGTAGGATTTCCCCTTCCTCTACTGTTTTCTCTTTGCTTTCCATTATACAAAGTCTAATCTGGGACAGAAAAGATCTGTTCTTTATAGGACATATCAGGGCACATACAGGATTGCCTGGAGCCCTTAGTTTGGTCAATGATTTAGCAGATAAAACTACACGGCATACATATTTTCTCTAAACTAGAAGAAGCTACAAATTTTCATAAAAAGTTCCATGTCAATGCTAATACTTTACAAAAGCATTTTAAAATAACTAAGGAACAAGCCAGACATATAATAAAACAATGTCAAAATTGTGTGACCTTTTTACCACAAGTTAATCTTGGAGTCAATCCTAGAGGACTGATACCAAACCGTATTTGGCAGATGGATGTCACACACTTGCCAGAATTTGGAAAATTAAAATATTTGCATGTTACAGTTGATACTTCTTCCGGATTTTTGATGGGCTCCCTTCATGCCGGAGAAAAAACTAAAGATATTATAGCTCATTGCTTACAAAATTTTGCCACTGTGGGCGTTCCAAAACAGTTAAAAACAGATAATGCCCCTGGTTATACTTCTACCTCTTTTAAACAATTTTGCTCATTTCTTTTGACAAGTGGCTCCTGAATTGTGCCCAGCCAGACTGCGGCACATGCCCTCTTGAGGTTTATATCAAGAAGACAGAGACAAAAACTAATTGGGTCAAGTAAACAGTTTGTGTAACAAATATTCTGAAAAAAGAAGCACAAGTAGAAAATGGGTTGACAGTGCTCAAATGCCACTTTCTCAAAGGGACTATTCTGATTAGCCCCAGGTGTCCACTTGATTAAATGTCATCTCCAAGACTTTGCAGAATTAACAAGGTATTTCAGGCAGATGAAATTGCTAGACCCAGACTCCAGAGTGGGAGTGAGCCTGTTGTGTTCAAGGCAAAGCAAAGAGTTCACTGTGGCTAAGGCAAAATTAGAGAAGCAGCAGGTAGTAGAAGAGGCCAGAGAGTGAATGGGAGTGTAATTATGTAATGCAGAAACTTCATTTAACTGAAATGGCCTTTGGAGATACAAAACCAAAACAATAACAAAAAAGTAAAATGCTAAGGATGAACTAACTTCAGAATGAGTTGACACAAATTGCCACAAATCATAGATCACAACAGCCATTGGATAAAAGTACTATGTGAAGCATCTTTATTTCAAATATTTCCAATAATAAATAAAACTTTAACCATGTGAGAAATGGGACTTTTGTTAGTGGACCTGAATACATTATGTTATATGCACCTACTTGCAAAGAGTGAAAGGGCCCAGATCTCTATAAGATCACAGAGTCAATGGTATTTGGAAATAGTAAGAAAAGGAGCAAGAGATTCCTCAGTTTTCAGGAGAGGTCCATGTGTTGAGAGTCTACTGGGCTGTGCAAATCTGAGTGTTCAGCCCACCTGGGAAAACAGGTAAAGCACCTGTCTTTAGGTATACAACAAGTGGGGCATAGCGGCGATGGGATTTGCCCTTAGACAAATCTTCACATGGTGATTATAAATAGACACTGCTAACCACTGGCACAGTGTTTTCAATTTACATTTTCCAAAGCATGATTTGTGTACTTATCTAAAGTTGGCCTGCACAGGGATATAGAATACAAAGAGTTGTACTGTCAAAAGGATTTATAATTTAAGCATAGAGAAAAAGAGTAAATTTTGATATCAGGAAAGAGGAGGTTATTGGAATAATGCACATTCATCTTAAAGCTGCTTCTTAAAATGATGCATAAAAATGCTGCATCCCAGAAATGCAGGAACCAATGGGAATTCAAAATAATCAAGATAATTGTGAGATTGCCTATCACTTATAAATTGCCCTGGGCCTCTCTGTCAGCATCATATGCTTTTGAAAAATGCTTTTATTTTCACTGTATCACTAAGCATTTGCATTCTTGGCATTATAATTTGAAAAAAAGATGGAGTAAACAATTCAAACAAAAGTTTAACATAATGTATACCCACTGAGAGTGAATAGAATAAATTAATCCTACCAAAAATATTTGAGGCAGCAGAATAGGACCACCCACAGACTTTTGCAGAATCTAGAGTTGTGGCCCATCTCTGCCATATAATTTTGTGACCTTAGACAAGTCCCTGAACCTATCAGCCCAAGAGACCTATGCAGAATAATGCTAGTAATTAAGTGCAGATTTTCTACAAAGCATCATAAGCATGAATCAAATGAGACCTTATTTTTGCCTTAGGGCTGCTTTCCAGACAAAATTAAAAGATTATAAAAGGCAAGAGACCAAAAAGAAATCCTAAAGTGCTCCAACAGTTTAGGAATAGGCAATTTTTTTAAAAAAAATTATTCTAAGTTATTATACATGACAGCAGAATGCATTACAGTTCATATTACACATATAGAGTACAATTTTTCATATCTCTGGTTATATAGAATGTATATTCACACCATTTGTATCTTCATACATGTACTTAGGGTATGATGTCCATCTCATTCTCCATCTTTTTTATCCCCTTGCCCCCTCCCTTCCCTTCCTCCCCTTTGCCCTATCTAGAGTTCATCTAATCTTCCCATGCTCCCCCTCCTAACCCCACTATGAATCAGCCTCCTTATATCATTTAGCATTTGTTTTTTGGGGATTGGCTAACTTCACTTAGCATTATAGTCTCCAACACCATCCATTTACCTGCAAATGCCATGAGTTTATTCTCTTTTATTACTGAATAATAAAGAATAGGCAAATTTTTAACATAAGATATTGAACTTGAGTATTCCAGAAAGTAGAATTAGTTTGAAAATGACTCATTGGTAAAAAAAAATGGATATTTGGTGAAAGTCAATCATTTTGGCTGGAGACAAATGAAGGTCTGTGAATCAAAGTAATGATATCTAAACTGGCAAGGCAGGTTGAGGCTGATCACAGCCATAGGACACCTTGAAAGTGGAGGTTTTGAGTTCATTTTTAATCAGGGACATAATTCAACAAAGTCATGCTTTAGAAAAATTAGAGTATAATACAGGATGTATTGGAACAAAGAAAGGTGAGAAGCAAAAAAAAGATAATTTAAGAAACTACTGTTACAGTACAGCTAGAATGTAATTGGAGACCTATATGGATGTAGGAGAGGAGAGTGGCGAGACAGTAAAGAATTGACCTGCTGCAATAATTGGAGAGCAAAAATGAGAAAAGAAACAAGTAAAGGGCTTGGAGCTTGGGTGATGGGAAAAAATCAGTGCCAGTGCCAGATACATCCAGAAGGAAATGCCAGCTGAATCAGGAAAATGTGGTTGTTTGGTTTTACATATGCTTATTGGGGGAAATAAAGACATTACTGATTTGAGAGGACAATTTAAGAGCACACTTTCAAAAAAAAAAAGCAAAGGAAATAGACATATTTCACGTATTGAAGAGTAAGCAAGCGATGAAGTATACACCTACGTGAAGTATACACCTACGTGTAGCACACAAGTCTTTAAAGATAGTCTGCCAATGAGCCACACTCACTGGTATTCACACCCTTATGCAGACCCCAGTCCCTGTGGCTTGCAACTGACAGGAGGAGTTATAGAGACTCTATAGCATTTTAAGTCACAAGAATATTTGCAATGTTGCCTTAGTGTTTTGGAACATGTACCCTTTATACCCTGAATTGCTGAGTAACAAGTACAACTCCTCTGTGGCTGTCATGTTGTAATAAAGTCCATACTAGCCTTGTGAAGTGGTCCCAAGGAGAGATCCAAGTTTCTATATATCCCAGCTCAAGGGCCAGATACCTGAGCAGAGTTACTTTCAAATGACTTCAGTCTCAACTGTCATCTAACTATACACTTACATGTTGTCCCTGGCAAACTCCAAAAACAAAAGGGATAAATTTTTAATTTGAATTACATGGTTTTCAGATGAATTGTTAGATAACAAGAAATAAAAAGAAAACTACTCTTTTGTTAGAGACACACATACCAATGCCTTGCTTTCCTCTCAAGACACCACCTCTATGGCTTCTAAAGTTAGGTCTTTATACTTGGATTTGCTTCTCTTTTTGTAATAGATAAATAATGGTCATGTGGGACAATAATTTATTTATTTATTTTTTTTTTTTAGAGAGAGAGAGAATTTTTTTTTTTTTAATATTTATTTTTTAGTTTTCGGCGGACACAACATCTTTGTTTTGTATGTGGTGCTGAGGATCTAACCCGGGCCGCACGCATGCCAGGAGAGCGAGCTACCGCTTGAGCCACATCCCCAGCCCCAGGGACAATAATTTATTCATTGAGAGAGAAAGAAAGGAAATAAGTGGAAAGAAAAAGTGCATAGGCTGAGGAGACAAGTGGTCTTAATTTTAGTTGGACTTATTTATTGAAAGAATGTATTCAGAAAGGCAGGTTTAGAATATGAGGAAATATTTTGTATAAAATAGTATGATCAAGAACTTTTAAGCAAGAAAGAAAGTCTAGATGATGTTGGAAAGTGTAAAATACATACCTAGTTTGAATAAATGGACAATGAGCCTATCAACAGCTTTCATGTTTTATGACTTTCTAGTAATATTTGCAGAACAGAAAAGTTCCCAAGGATGAAAATCATAGTACAAAATGGTGGCTGAGATAAGCATCCAAAACTTACAGAGCATGGAGAAAAAAAGTTTACAGTACCCAGGGATAGAGAACCCACAAAAAATGCAGAGATGAGAAAGAGGGGGCTGGAGTTCTCACTAGATAGAAACAAGTTAATCAAAATGCTTAGAACCAGAAGTGCTTCGAATTTCAGGGTTTATTTTTTTTCAGATGCTGGAATATTTGCATATACATAATAAGACATTTTAGGGATAGGACTGTAGACACAAAATTCATTTTAGTTGCTGATATACCTTACAATTTGAAAGTAGTTTTATAAAATGTATTTAATAATTTTGTGCATGAAACAAAGATTGTGGTATGAAATTTTCTACTTGCAGCACATATTGGCACTGAAAACTTTCAAAATTTGGAGTATTTTGGATTTTGAATTTTCAGATTAGGAATTCTCACTTTACGTTCTAAGATAATCAGGGGATGGTTATGTAGCAAAGTACTGTGGTGTGATGTGTGCCCCAAAATTCATATGTTGTAATTTATTCAACAATGTGATAGCATTAAGGAGTAGAGTCTTTGGGAGGTGATTATATAGTGCAGAAACAGACGAATGGGTTTAGTGACCTTATTAAAGAAGTATAAAGGAATGTTCATTCCTTTCCCCCTTTGCCATGTGTCTACAGAGAATTTGCTCCTCCAAAAGGTGAGAACCAGGCAAGAGGCAGTTTTTTACTTTTTACTTTTGTTTTTTGTGGGTTGGTTTGTTTTGTTTTGTTTTTTTATACTGAGGATTGAACCCAGGGGTGCTTATCCATGGAGCTACATCCCCAGCCCTTTTTATTTTGAAACAGGTCCTGCTAAGTTTCTTAGGGCTTCACTAAGTTCTTGAGGCTGTCTTTGAACTAGCAATCCTTTTGCCTCAGGCTCCTAAATCATTGGAATTACTGGCCTGTGCCTCCATGTCTGGCAAGAGGAACCATCTTTAAAGCAGAGAGCCCTCACCAGACACCAAATCTTCTGATGCCTTGATTTTTGCCTTCCCAGCCTTCAGAATCATGAGAAATACATTTCTGTTATTTACAAATTGCTCGATCTTAGGTATTTTTTATGTCAGCACATCCAGATCAAGATAAAATTGGCACCAAGAGGTGAAGGTGCTGCTGTAATAAATACCCGTATTTGGGTTATGTGTGTCTCCTATGACTTTACAAATTCTGCTTACAAGGAGCAGAGATTGCAATAACAAATCATTTGTTTTGTTTAATATATAGCAAAACTTCTCTCTACTACCAAAAGTTAGAGTTACTATTACCCGTGATTGGAGACTAACCCTTTGACATAAGAACTTGCAGTATATAGGTTCACAGACTCAGCAAAGAAAGGATACATGATTAAATTTTCTTCTAGTGCTAGCTGGTAAAAAAACACCAGAGGATGTAAGAAGAAACAGTTCCCTCTTCTTAGCAAGGGTGTTTGTGTCCACCATTCATTTAGACAGTCTGTTAGTACCTAAGCCATCCCTAAGGAGTGCTCACAACTCAAAGCCGTTCTTCATTGAGAGACATGGCTAGTGGCTTCACTTTTCTAGTCAACTTACTAATAGAATCATGAGAAAGCTTCATAAAGAACATGGACTAGGATTCTGACAAAACAAGAAGCCACTCTCAGGTGTCATTCAAAGCATGATTTCATTACAGTAAAGGCCACTGAGATCAGGCATGATCTAGTCATTTGCAAGAGCTACAGCCTGCTTTAGCTAACACCTTGAGTCATCATTCTGCTTTGTTTATCCCCCCCCCTTCTCCTACCTATGTCCGTGCTTAGAAGTCCACGAGGATGGCTCAGGAGTAGCTACCTTAGCTCTAGTCATCTGCTCAACAAGGGTCAGAAGGTCATCCACTTTTAGTTACAAGTCACTCTTTTTCCAGTTTTTGCTTGATATGCTGTAGGTTTTCTTCCTGGTCCTTGACTTTGGGTTGACTGTCTACATGCCTCTTTCAAAAAGGCAGACATCACCTCCAAGTGTACCCTCCTCCATTTCTTGGTAAAGCTTCTGAATTTTTGCTTCCTATTTCTTGGTCATCTCCAGCTAATTCAAACTGGACCCTTCTGCCTCCTCCAGCCTCTGGTTAAGTCTACAGGTAAAGTCAGAGCATTCTCCTTTTCCACTTTGGCTCAAGTGGTTCCTTCAAGTTCTAGCCTCTTTCAAATCCTGTGATCAAGTCTGTTGCAATAAATAATTCTGATATATGTACTAAGCACTTTTAGCATAGTCTATATTTAAGATCTTTATTCTATTGGTTTTTTTTTTCTTTTTTACAACTAACAAAGATAACATGACACTTTGGTCCCCAATGTATAACTAAAGAAAATAGAATACATAGAAGTTAAGTGACTTTTCTCCCATTCAGTACCAAGACCAGAATTGGAATTTGAAGATTTTTCCAGATCTTTCAGCATTCAATGAGAGGCAGTGTCATTAAATTATATACATGGAGCTAAACCTTACCAAAGAGCACTTCCCAAAGGAATAGGAAACCATCTTTTATATGGCAAGAAAGACAAGATTAACCAGGAATTATTTTTTAAAGCAATAAGATTTTGTTTGTTTCTTTTATTTGCAGTGCCAGAAATTGAACTTGGGGACTCAAATAGGCCAGGCAAGAGCTCTACCATTGAGCCTTACTCCCAGCCCCTCAAAGTAAATTTTATATATAATATCTTACTCATCTGGAATTCATTTACCTGACAATCTCAACTACCAGAACTTAGGCAAAAATCTAATCACTATAATAAACATCAAATTGAAACAACTTCTTCTTAAACAATATCAAATTAATTTTACAGTTAACAAACTTGGCTTCTTAGTTTCCTTGTCTGCACCAGATCTCCAGTACTAGAAGATATGCAGCAACAACTCAGAATTATTGAAGGAACGAGGACTTCCAAAGTGAATAGTCACTTGATACCACTAAAGGCAGGATTTTTAGAACAAGCAAAGTAGTGATATTAACACTTTTTTCAGTGCAGGGGTGGACATCTCCACAAATGTTGATTGCATCATCGTATTATAGCAGAATAAGGCCACTGACAGTCATTATTATCACCTTAACTAATTAGGCATATGTCAGAATAGGGAGGAAAAAGGATAGAATCTACTTTAGAATATTTTCCTTTCTGTTAAATAAAATACCATACCTTAAGAAAACCAAGTTTCAAGGTCATACCAATTAAGTAGTCTGTCAGTTTTCTACAGAGGAGGCTTGACAAAGAAGGTGCTAAAAGAAAAAAAGTATGATCTCCCCCTCTAGATAAATGTATCTCCTTCCAACTAGACATCACATGATCCAATATGTTTACCCCAAACAACAATGTCATTGAATCAAACATTTCTGAAATATTTCTTCCGCTATAATTTTGGAAACTTTTTTAAGTGATGAAGATAACAAAATTTGAGTTTCAGATAAATTGAAAATTTTGTTGTTTTGATTTTGGATAAAGTCAAGCATCATTTGGAGACAAGCCTATAAACATGATAAATAATCACCTGGAGATTAGTATTGTGTCTGAAAATAAAGCATATTCACACAGTGAGACTGATTTTCTTATTTGGCTCACAGTGTTTCAGAGATAAATATCAAAAATAAGTTCTAGAATTATTTTGAATAATTGTTACATATTAAGAAATTTGTTTAGCTCTAGAGAAAAATTATCTGGATACATGTAAGAGTATGTGTGTATGTGTCAAAATTAATTGCTATATTTTGCATTGCTTTCTAGCATGGTAATATAACAGAGCCACATGATGTAAAATTTATAAATAACTATGTGCTATCAAATGTTTTGAGGCCACAGTGGCTAGAGAACTTAACCGATTTTCAGTGCTATTGTCTTCTAATCATAAAGAATAATAAACACAAAATTAAATTAGTAACACTGATTAAATATCATTGGTCATGCTTTATGCTTGACACTTAAAGTATAGTTGCAGTTAATAATATTAGCTCAATGGTTGTCACGAAGATTAATGAGTGGGGCTGGGGATGTGGCTCAAGCGATAGTGCGCTCGCCTGGCATGCATGCAGCCCGGGTTCGATCCTCAGCACCACATACAAACAAAGATCTTGTGTTCGCCAAGAACTAAAAAAATAAATATTAAAAAAAAAAATTCTCTCTCTCTCTCTCTCTCTCTCTCTCTCTCTAAAAAAAAAAAAAAAGATTAATGAGTGAAAAATACATGTCCAGGATTTTAGCTCAATGCCTGGGGTTCACAGCAAATATTAAACAAATTAGCAATTCATTTTTATTATCCTCATAAGGAATTATAAGTTTTAAAAACAATTTTCCCATGGCACACTTCTGTGTGACACTATTATTTCTCCCCATGTCTATAGATATATTTTGCTATGGTATGGATACCTTCATATAGACGCTGCTTCATTGACAATTATCATCACACATAAATATAAATACAGGCATCGGCATTTGATAAACAATTACCTAAAGCACATTTACCTAAAGCTGAGCCAACAGTCCTTTCTCATTCTCTGCCTATGAATTTATCTGACTCATTTATAATTTTTTCTTATTTAGAAAAATGTAAAAATCAGAATGTTTAGAATAAAACATTTTAAAAATATTTTTGTGTTTTTCTACATTTATTTCTCTTTCTTTCCCTTTCTCAGTTTCTCTCTCCCCCAGAGATTGAACACAGGGGTGATTAGATGCTGAACCACATCCCTAGCCTGTTTTATTTTTTGAGACAGGGTTTCACTAAGTTATTTAGGGCCTAAATTGCTGAGGCTGGCTTTGAACTTGCAATCTTCCTTCCAAGCTTCCCTACCCACTGGGATTATAAGCATGTGCCACCATGCTACCAGACCTTCAAAGAACACCAATTCTCCTCAAATTAGTCCATGAAAAAGACATGAGAAGAAACCCTTCCAAACTCATTCTATGAAACTAGTATCACCCCAATACTAAAACCAGACAAAGACATGTCAAGGAAAGAAAACTTCAGACCAATATCCCTGATGAACATAGATGCAAAATTTATCAATAAAATTATGGCAAATCACATACAAAAACAAATTTAAAAGATAGCGTACCAAGATCAAGTGGGTTTCATCTCAGGGCATGCAAGGTTGGTTAAACATACAGAAATCAATAGACATAATTCATTATATCAATAGATATAAAGACAAGAATCATATGACTATCTCAATTAATGCAGAAAACACATTTGACAAAATACAGCACCTCTTCATGTTCAAAACACTAGAAAAACTAGTGATAATAGGAACATACCTCAACACTGTAAAATCTGTCTTTGCTAAACCCAAGGCCAACATCATTCTAAATGGAGAAAAATTAAAAGCATTCCTTCTAAATACTGGGACAAAGATTTCCTCTTTCACCACTTCTGTTCAACATAGTATTTGAAACTCTAGCTAGAGCAATTAGAAAGAACAAATTAAAGGGATACAAATAGGGAAAGAAGATCTCAAATTATCACTATTTGCTGATGACATGATTATATATTAGAAGACAGAAAAAGTCTACCAGAAAACTTCTAGAACTCATAAATAAAGACCCATAAACCAAATGAATTCCTATACATCAGTGATAAATCAACTGAAAGAGAAATCAGGAAAACTATTCCATTCACAATAGCCTTGAAAAAATAAAATATTTGGGAATCAATCTAATGAAAGAAGTAAAACAACTGTATAATGATAACAACAGAACACTGAAGAAAGATGACCTTAGAAGATGGAAAGCTCTCCCATGCTCTTAAATGGGCAGAATTAACACTGTCAAATTGCCCATACTACCAAAATCTCTATACAGATTCAATCCAATTCCTATTAAGTTTCTGATGATATTCTTCATAGAAATAGAAATAGCAGTCATGAAATTCATTTGGAAAAATAAAAGGCCCAGAGTAGGCAAAGCAATCCTCAGCAAGAAAAGTGAAGCAGGGGGCATCACAATACCAGAACTTGAATTATACTAGAGGCATCACAATACCAGAGCTAAATTATACTGTAGCATGTTATTGGCACCAAAAGAGATATGAAGACCACTGATACAGAATGGAAGACACAGTGAAAAATCCACATAAATGCAGTTTTTCAAAGTAGACAAAGGCGCCATAAACATACTCTGAAGAAAAGATAGACTTCACCAAATGGTGCTGGGAAAACTTAAAATCCATATATAATAAAATAAAATTAAAACTCTATCACTCACTCAGCATAAAACTCAACTGAAAGTGAATCAAGGACATAGGCATTAGACCAGAGACCCTGTGCCTACTAGAAGAAATAGTAGGACCAAATCTGCATTAGGTCAGCATAGGAACCAAATCCTCAACTAGATTCCTAAAGTGCAAGAAGTAAAATCAAGAATCAATACATGGGATGATATCAAATTAAAAAGCTTCTTTACAGCAAAGTAAACAATCCAGAATATGAAGAGAGAGCCTACGGAATGGAAGAAAATCTTTACCACTACACCTGAGAGCATTCATCTTCAGAATATATAAAGAACTCAAAAAACTAAACACCAAAAAAAAAAAAAAAACAACAAATAACTCAATCAATAAATGGGCAAAGGAACTGAACAGGCACTTCATGGAAGAAAAAACATGATTGGTCAACAAATATATGAAAAAATGTTCAACTTCTTTAGCATGCAATTAGAGAAATGCAAATTAAAACTGTACTGAGATTTCATCTCACTCCAATTAGAATGGCAATTATCAAAAACACAAGTAACAATAATTGTTGGCCAGGATATGGGAAAAAACATATGCTAATATCTTGCTCACATCCTGCATGGGCAAGGGAAAGGGTTCCCGTTGGAAGGATGGGCCGGCTGCTAAATGAAAGTTATAAAAATAGTACCATGAAATAAACACGAGAGACCAGAAATAAGATTTAGAGCTGGGGCAGTGACAGGTTAAGCTGACCAGATGGGTACAGCTTCTAACAAAGGAAGGAGTCCGCACTTGCTTTATTTATAGCAGTACAGATCAACAGGAATAGGTAAGAACTTCTTCACGAAAAACAGGATAGGGTGCTGGTAGGCAGGATGTTCAGTTCTTAATCGGTCATGCCCATCTCTGATGCTGTGCTGAAGTTGATATGGAGCTAGGTAGGATGCCACATGAACCAGGCATTCTCAAAACAGCAAGATCGCCACTAGGAGTTCCTGATCCAGACTTTCCTGTTTAATGGATTCAACATCATTTTAGTTCATTCACAGATCATGGGTGGCTTCCTATACTCATGCATTGGTGGAGGGACTGCAAATTGGTTCAACTACTCTGGAAAGCTGTATGGAGATTCCTCAGAAAACTTGGAATGGAACCATCATTGGACCCGGTTATCCCACTCCTCAGTAAATACCAAAGGACTTAACATCAGCATACTATAGTGATAACAGCAACATCAATGCTTACAGCAGCTCAATTCACAAAAGCTAAGCTATTGAACCAACCTGGGTGCCCTTCAACAGATGAATGGGCAAAGATGTGGTATATACACACAGTGGAATTTACCCAGCCTTAAAGAAGAATGAAATTATGGCATTTGGAGGTAAATGGATAGAGCTAGGAAGTATAATACTAAGTAAAATCAGCCAATCCCAAAAATCCAAAGGCTGAATGTTCTCTCTGATATGTGGATACTAACACACAATAAGGGTGGGTGGAGAGAGGGGAGAATAGAATTACTTTGGATTAGACAAAAGGGAATGAATGGAAGGAGGGGATGGGAATAGGAAAGATAGTAGAATGAATTGGACATTACTTTCCTATGTTCATATATGAATATACAACCAGTGTAACTCCATATACAACTGAAAGAATGGGAAGTAATGCTGCATGTATGTATGATATGTCAAAATACATTATATTGTCATGTATAACTAAAAGAAACAAAAAAATTTAAATTTTTTTTTTAATTATACGAATAACACATGATTTTATTCTCATTGTAAACATTCAACCATTACATCTACATCTGAAATATTCTTTACCCAATCCCTATTTTCTTCCTATAGGTAATCACTGCCATGTATTTGGTATGAACTTGTATAGATATTTTTCTAATGTTTGTGTTTATAAGTGTGTGTAGCTGTAGAAATTGTTTCATTTTACTATGAAAACTATACTATTTATATGTATACATATAAATATATACAACTGTAACTTAACCCAATAATATATTGGAGATGTTTCTATGCTGGCCCACATATAGATTACTTCATTTGAAAAATTACCTATGACCTAGTTATTTTATATTTAGACATCTTGTATTTTATGATTTTCTCCATTGAGAAGCACTAAGGACTTTCTCAACATTTTGCTTTTATAGATAACACTGTTCATATCCATTCTTCCTTGAGAGTGTTTCTCTAGAGCAGACATTGGGCAAAAAATTGCTGTAGAGAGGTACATGTTCAAAACCATGTAATAACCCTGTACTCTACTCTCCAATAGAAGTGTGAGATTATAACTTCTCAACAGTTGCCCTTATTATTGTATACTTCTAAATTTTCACACAGAATAAATTACTATTTGTTTTATTTTGAATGTCCTTTTTCACTACTAATTACAGCATCTTTTCAATTACTAGTATTTAAAAACAACCAAGAAACTAAATGAGCTGCCTAATTGTCCTTTGCCTATTTCTCTAACAGAGTGTTTGCCTGGTTAAATTATAGATTTTCTTTTAATATTCTTGGCATTTATTTTTTATATCTGTTAGATTTTTCTCACTTTATAACTTGTTTCAACTTTGTTAGAATTGATCAATATATTCCTTTTAGATTTTGGTTTTCTGTGACTTGTTAAAAATGACTTACTCTATTCATTTACCAAGAGTTACCATCCACATTTTTTTATGATTTGGCTTTTTAATTATAGTGAGAACACTTAACAGGAGTTCCACCGTCTTAATAAACTCCTAAGTGCAGGATCCAGTATTGGTGACTACAGGGACAATGTTGTGCAGTAGATTGCTAGAATACAATCATCTCACATAGCTGTAGTTTTATACCTGTTGGACAGAAACTCTTCCTTTCCTCCCTCCTTCCAGCCCTTGGAAACTACCATTCTACAAGTTCATTTCTACAAGTTCATTGTTTTAAAACCTCGTATTGTGCAGTATTTGTCCTTTTGCATCTGAATTGTTTCTCTTAGCATCATGTCCTCCAGTTCATGTTTTCATATATGACAGCATTTCTGTCTTTCTTAGCAATGAATGGTATTTTATGTATAAACCACTTTATCTGGATGAGATTAGTTGCTGTCACTGAAGAAATCCCAGAAAGGTCCATCAATCCTAATGCCATGTGAGGACACAGAAAGAAGATGGCCATATGTGAAGGAGGAAGTGGTCCTTCATCAGACACTAGATTTACCAAAACTTTGGTCTATGAGTTCTTATTCTCAAAAACTGTGAGAAATAGTTTCTGTTGGCCATAATCTCCAAGCCTATGCCAGTTTGTTTTAGCATCATGAATAGACCAGGACACTGTTCTAGTCATCTTTTGTGTCACTGTGACCAAAACACCTGACAAGAACAACTTAGAGGAGGGAAAATTTATTTGGAGCTTATGATTTCAGAGGTCTCGGTCCATAGATGGCTGAGCCTATTGCTCTGGGCTCAAGGTGAGGCAACACATCTCAGGCGAAGGGCCCAGCAGGGGAAGCTGCTCAACTAAGTGGTGTCAGGAAGGAGTAGGAGTTGTGTCAGGAAGGAGTAGGAGTAGGAGACAAGTATGAAGTTTTCCAGGACATACCCTTAGTGACCCATCTCTTCTAGCCATGCTCCACCTGCCTACAGTTACTACCCAGTCCATTCACACTAGAATGGACTCATTAGGTTTTAGCTCCCACAATTCAAATATTTCACCTCTGAACATTTCTGCATTAATAAAGGAGATTACTCCTCACATCAAAACCATGACACCAAAAGAGAATGAGTCTGTAAACACACACACACACACACACACACACACACACACCCATAATTTCTTATATTAAGGTTTGTGAGATAGGCAATTGTGAGATAGGCAACAGGTAACAGAGGACATTTATACAGAGACAAGAGGAAAAAGAACCCAAAAAAAATCTACTTTTTTATAGCATTTTAATAAAAACTAAGCTTTGGAGACTAATATGAAATTTTATGAATCCACACTGTCAGTGGTTGAGAGAGAAATGAAAAATTATGAACCTACACATTGAGACTGGTCTGAAACATTTTGCCTTCACAGGGTGTTTAAAGGCAGAACAGAGCCTCATCTTTAGAATCTCACAAGTAGTTTTCAACAGTATAGGTAGAACATAGCTCATGACATCTTTAAACAAAAAACAAAACTCAACACACCAATAAAAAATAAAAATTTCAAGGCAACATGGCCTTTAAAACCAGTCCCTCAACACCAGTGTCAAACAGGGTACCAGCATATATGTGGAGCAACACCCGATTCTGTGGGAGCTTTGGAAAATAGTCAGTCCTTTAGAGTCATAACCCTTCACTATTCATTTCTTCTCTTATGGACCAGGGTTGCATGAAAGCCATATTAAAAAACTTAATATTTGGTAGGCCTCATGCTGTGGGGGTTCAGTGTAAGTAAAGAAAAAAATAAACAGTTCTAAATACTGAGGGAAACATACTATGATGGTTTTTTTTTTTTAATAATGTCAAGATAAATTTACTAATTGAAAAACCTAAAAAGACTATGCAGGTGGCAGAATGCAGGTGCTGTTACAGTTTGTATATATGGTGTCCCCCAAAAGCTCACGTGTGAAACAATGCAAGAATATTCCAAGGTGAAATGACTGGGTTATGAGAGCCTTAACATAATGAATATATTAATCCACTGATGGATTAACTGGGCACTAACTGTAGGCGGGTAGGGTGTGGCTAGAGGAGATAAGACACTGAGGGCATGGCTCTGGGGTCTATATTTTGACCCTGATGAGCAGAACTCTTTCTCTGTTTCCCGTTTCCTGTGTTCTGAGCTGCTTTCCTTCTCCATACCCATAATGTTCTGCCTCCCTTGACCACAGAGCAATGGAGTCAGCCATCTATAGCTTAAGACCTCTGAAACTGTGAGGACCCAATAAACTTTTCCTCCTCTAAAATTGTTCCTGTCAGATCTTTTGGTCACAGTTGTGAAAACTCTGACAAAAACAGGTGCCCTGCATGTGACTCTGCCACAGAGAAGAACCAGGTCAACAAAGAAGAAGCTATTTCAAGGAGAGTCATTGAGAGGGAACACTGGAAATCAGCAGAAAGTGAAGGGAACCCTAAACAGCACGAAGACCTTGAAAGGCAAACTAGAGAAAAGAAAAAACAATTCATACCTTCAACCCTGGCTTTCCATCAAAAATCCAGAAGAAGTATCAACTGTAACATGCAAATATTTTAATTTTCCAAATTCTGGCAAGTGTGTGACGTCCATCTGCCAAATATGGTTAGGTATCAGTCCTCTAAGATTGACTCCAAGATTAACTTGTGGTAAAAAGGTCACACAATTTTGACATTGTTTTATTATTTGTCTAGCTTGTTCCTTAGTTATTTTAAAACGCTTTTGTAAAGTATTAGCATTGACATGGAACTTTTTATGAAAATTTATAGCTTCTTCTAGTGTAGAGAAAATATGTATGTCATGTGTAGTTTTATCTGCTAAATCATTGCCCAAATAAAGGGCTCCAGGCAATCCTGTATGTGCCCTGATATGTCCTATAAAGAATGGATCTTTTCTGTCCCAGATTAGACTTTGTATAGTGGAAAGCAAAGAGAAAACAGTAGAAGAAGGGGAAATCCTACCAGCATCTTCAAGAGATACTATAGCATTAACTACATACTGACTATCAGAAAATAAATTAAATACAGAATCTTTAAACATCACAAAAGCTTGTAAAACTGCATTAAGCTCTACCTTTTGAGCATTGGGCCTGGGTACTAAAAATGTAAAAGTTTGATCAGGGGTAACTACTGCTGCTGTACCATTATTTGACCCATCAGTGAATATATTTGGAGCATTCATGATAGGTGTTTTTCTTGTCATTTTTGGAAAAATTACAGGATGCAATGACCAAAAAGACAATAAAGGATTAGATGGTAAGTGGTTATCAAATGAAACATTAGATTTGCACATGATTATTGCCCAAGTATTTAACTCATTAGCTAACTCATCAATTTGATTCATAGTATATGGAGTAATAATTTTATTGGGAGAAATTCCAAACACTCCCTTTGCTGCTTTTATTCCTTTGAGTATTAATTGTCCTACAGCCTCAGGATACCTAGTAAGAATAGTGTTAGGAGAATAAGATAAATGTATCCATAATAATGGACCTTCTTGCCAAAATACTCCTGTAGGAATATTTTTTGTTGGTAGTACAATAAATAATAAAGGCAAA
>NW_025999968.1:10554416-10575955 GCF_001458135.2 Marmota marmota marmota | reverse complement strand
ATATGTGTATAAGAGACAGTATATATATATATATATATGTCAAGTTACAAAGAAGAGTCCATGCAAATCATACAGGCTGCTAACATTTGGGAAATAATAGGGACATTTGATTTTAGTTCACTGGGGATTGACATGCAAAATGGCTCTTTGCTGCATTTCAGTCAATATGTGTACAGGAGCTGTCAGTCAATATGTGTACAGGAGCTGTCACCATCATCAAAAAAAGAAAAAAAAAAGAGAGAAGTCTAATAAAACACCACTGATCCCTTTGTTAAACAACAGTGGGATTTGGGGGTCAGCTGAGCAATGGTGTGTCCCATCTTTTCCCCAATGGAAGTTATTCTCACACAATTTTGATGTTAATTGGAATGGATTCACCCAGTTCTGCTGACATTTTGAGTAAATAAAGAACTTTAAAAGGATCTTTGATGTGTTGATCTGAGGGTTAGACACGCCCCCTCAAACTAAATTTTAAAATATTTCAGAATTCTATTAACTTCTTACTCAGTTACAATTTAAACTCACCCTAGTCTTTGTAAGTTTGCTCTAGAAACTTGTTTCCGTGGGCCCCACAGTGATCTTTAACAACTATTCCAAGCTTTTGTACACCATGCCTCTATACACTTTGGATCCATTTCTTCCTTTCACATCATCTTGGATAGCACAGGCTATTCTCCATCAATAAGAGGAATGAAGGGAACCAGGAGGCTTTCATCCAAAGCTACCTCTCCAATATGCCAAAATGTGTTTTAAATTGATTGTTATATTATGTATTTTAAAGTAGGTTTCCAATGGAACACAGGAATTTATTTTTGACAAAGGTGAATATTTATTTAGCACAAAAATAGAAATTGCAATAAAATGCAATTGTTATACTAATATTCTAATTTGTGTTTTTAATAAGTATCCCAAATGAGGCTGAGTTCTAGAATCACTGTTATGATAAGTATCCAGCTCTTAATCTGGATCAAAAGAAATGTGTTGCCAGATCAAGAGTGAAGGCAAAGACGGCAAACTCACCTAGACTATGACAGCTATTTACATAATAAAGATCCTTAATAAGCTCACCTTTTCTTAAAAGGAATTATAATATGCTGAGAGCCATGGCCGAGTCTGTATGGTCCCTGGCATTTTGCCAACAGTATTGATTGACAGGCGAGGCATTACTATCCGCCTCTGCCGCAACTTTTGAGTTCTCGCACTATTTTGGAGTTCTCGTGGGGATTTCCGGGGATTCCCCGAGAGTTCCCATTGGTTGGGGAAGTGCAGGAGGAGGGATTTCCGAGAGAGATATTTCCGGCTGGGGGTTCCTGGAGAAGCCTCGTGGCGTTCGGGAGGATTCCCCGGGAGCTGTGTGAAGTGTTTTCCTGCAGTTTAAAAATAAAGTTTGTTCCTGCTTCAGTGGCTCGTGATTTGTGCCCAGCCAGACTGCGGCAATAATATACTTTCATTAGCTTTAAAAGCACTTTTATATCTGGTTCTCATTTGATTTCTGTTAACATCTCTATTAGGGAGTTCTAGGGCTAGCAAGATTGTGCAGTAGGTACCTTGAATATTCTTCACCATAAACAGGCTTTGGGAGCTAAGCCTGAAAGAGACTAGGAGACTAAGAGGGAACTAAAAACCTTGATAGTAAATGAAAGCATGAATAGTCTGGATGTGTTCATGGAAAGAGGGAGTCAGTTTTGCTATTGTAAATATTTCTACTTTCATTTACACACAGACAGAGACACAGGTGGAGTTCTTTAAAGATTTTCACCTTTAAAGAGGACTTAAAAAAAATCCACCTACCATCAAGGAAAGATATCAAAGAGAAGTGCATCTGATTTGATATTTATAGGGGGAAAAATCCTATTTGGGGCATTTGTTATTGGGTTTTTTTTGTGTGTGTTTTGTTTTATTTTTATCATAGTTCAGCGTGACTAGAATTTTTGAGCTTTAAATTTTACTACTCATTGGTACAGAAATGGCCAATAAATAAGCATTATGGTTTTTTACACTGGTAGTAAATATCCTTTGGATATTTGGAGTAGAAAAATATCAATATACACTGAAGAACACACCCTAAATCCAAGTACCAGAGATTCTCTTAGCTATATCCTTCCTGGAAATGCTCTTACAATCCAAAATTACAAAACACATATAGATAAAAATCAATCACTAGTGACTGTGAGCACATAATATAAAAATCTGATGCCATAAAATAATTGTGCTAAAATTATTAAAGACAAACAAAGGGATTTAAAAGTAAAAAAAAAAAAGTAACAAAATCAACCACTACAATAAATGGACAGACATTCAGGTGTCCCCACCATATGATGGTTTAACTTAAGATTTTCCAACTTTAGAATAGTGTGAAAGTAATATACATTTAGTGGCAACTGCATGTCACATTTTCAATTTTGGTCTTTCCTGGGCTAACAATATTAAGTATGATATTACTTTGTGATACCTACTGGTGTTAACAAGCCACGGCTCCCAGTAAGTATGCAATCACAAGGATAAATAACTGGTGACCTACAGTGTACTGTGTGGTTAACTATGATGTTCAGTAGGTTAGATGTATTAAATGCACTTCTGACTTATTTTCAATGTGTCATTTCTTTAGCAGAAGTTACCCCTATTGTTAGTCCAAGAGCAACAACTGTAAGTGAATGGGAAATAAAATATCTAAAACTGAAAAAAATATAATGATTGAAATCAAATGCTCAGTGGAGTAGTTATTTTCTTAATGACTTAAGAAAAGGTTGAACCCTAGTCTGATCCTGATGCCCTCATAGCCCTGGGTTCCAGACCTGTCCCAGTGCCAGGCCAGGCACAGCCTCAAAGCACAGGCCCGTCCCCTAGGTCCAGACTGATAAACCATCTTGGCGAAACCAGACATCAGGCTGTCATTGCCACAAACTCAGGTTCTAGGACCCCCACCGTGGACTCAGGCACCAAAGCCTACCCATGCAAACCCAACTTCCAGGTTTGTCTGCAAGGACCCAGTCATTGGACCTGCTTACTGGCACCAGACAGTAGACCCCAGGACTTTAACAGCAATAATTTCTTGGGACTACACAGCAGGCCTGCCCAGAATCTCTGACTAGGATCACTGATAAAGGTCTTTCCCTGCTGAATCTAGCTTATAAAGACTAGAAGAGGTACCTGCTTGTTTAAATGTATACATGCTAACACAATAACCAAGTAATCAGAGAAATAGGACAACAATAACAAAAAAAAAATGAATAAAGCAACATTGACTGTATGGGGGACAAATAAAGTAACAAAATCAGAAAACAGGGAAACCAAGAGATTATGAATTCCTGAAACAAAATTTAACAAGTAGATACCCAAGACAGTTAGATAAAGGGACAGAAACTTAAACAATAACAGAAAACATTACTAATATGAAGAACAAAATGAATATCCAGATGCATGAATCTCAAAGAAATTTAAATATGTTAAATAAAAAGAGATTACCAAGACACATTGTCATGATAATCTCAATGGTCACTGACAAAGAGTTTTGAATGTAGCAACACAATACAACTCATCCCATTCAAGGGAGCCCACATTAAAATATCAGTGAATTTTTTTCATCAAAATCCTTAAAGATTAGGAAAGAGTGGTATTGTCATGAACCAGCAAGATGTTTGATTAGTTCTCTGAGAGTGGGCAAGAGAGGATCGGAAATAAGACAAATGCACAAATAAAGAAAAGCTGGACTCAGTGGGTCAACCGAACTCCTGATAGAAGAAAGGCCCCAAACAGGCTCCACATGTTCGTTATATAGATTTAAACATTGAAAGGATTTATTGTGAGAAAGCCTCTTCAAGATAAACAAAAATGAGGTTGTCAGCAGGAAAAGCCCAATTAAAAGCTTATCAACTTGTGCCCATATCTTTTCTACCTCCAGGCAGCTGGCATTTGAACCTAAGGCTACTGAACCAATATAGTTTGTGAGCTACAGAACCCCCTTTGAACAGCATCTCACCAGTGACTGAGAAGTCTCCAGCAGCGTGTTTCCACCAAGAATTAGAAGGGTATTGTCTTGGGATGGTTCAAAGAAACCTGTAATTCATTCACCGCTCCTAGCATGGTATGGTATATTTAAAGTACTAAGAGAAAAGAAACTTCCAACCAGTGAAACTATACCTAGCAAGGATGTCCTTTGAAAGTGAAGAAATAAACACTTCCCTAGATAAATTAAAAACTCTAAGAGTTGATCACTACTTCTTGCCTTACAAGAAATGTTAAAGGGAGTTCTTCAAGTTGAAACAAAAACATACTAAGCAATGAAAATATATGTAAGTACAAAACTCATTCTAAAAGTAAAAATAAAGTCAAATTCAGAAGACTGATACTGTTACGGTGGTGACTTTTAATTCTGATGCAAAGTTAAAAAACAAAAGTTTAAAAAATAATCACAGCAATAATAATTAGTTAATGGATGCAAAATATTAGAGGATATAAATTGTGATAGAAGTAACAAAGTATGGGGGAGCAGAAGTTGAAGTGATGAGTTTTGGGAATGTATAAAGGTTCAACATATGCAAATAGGTAATGAGATACACTGTATTCTATTCTATTTTCTGTTGTTATAAATGAATACCACAGACTGGGAATTTGTAAAGAATAAAGGTTTACTTAACTCATGTGTTTTTGGAGGTGGGGAAGATGAGGAGCATGCTGCTGGCATCTGGTGAGGACCTTCTTGCTGTATCATAACATGGCAGCAGACATCACATGGTGACACAGAGCAAGCATGCAATTTCAGGCCTCTCTTCACTAAAGCCATTAGGGGGCTCTACTTTAAGAACTTCGTCTAATCCTAATTATGCCCCAAAGGTCACTTCTTAAGCCCACCGGCATGCAACTTTGGGGATAGAGTTACCTTCACAGGAATTCTGAGGGATAACACTTAATAGAGATACCAAAAGAATTTGATAAAAAATTAACATAGTTTTATGACAAAAAGGAACTTTGAATAAGTTCAGTAGAGAAAAAAATGTTCCTCAATATAACAAAGGCTATATGACAAACCCACAGCTGACATTATATTCAATAATAAAAAACTAAAAGCTTTTCCTCTACAATTAGGAACAAGACAAGAATATTCACTCTTATCATTTGTAGTCAATATAGTACTTTGAAGTCCTACCCAGAAAATTAGGAAAGAATAAGAAATAAGGGGGCTGGGATTGTGGCTCAGCAGTAGAGCGCTCGCCTAGCTTGGGCGGGACCCTGTGTTGTGTCCATCTACACCTAAAAAATAAATATTTTAAAACAAAGTTAAAAAAAAGAAAAGAAATAAAAGTCATTAATAAATAATTCACTGAAGTTTCAGGATACAAAATCAATATACAAAAATTAGTGGCATTTCTGCATACTAATGATTGACTAAGAAAGAAATCAACAAAACAATCAGTTACAATACCATTAAAGAAGTACTTAGGAAAAAAATTTAACAAAGGAGGTGAAAAATCCCTACACTAAAATTTATGAAACATTAATGTAAGAAATAAAACACAAGTAAATCAGAAAAAAAAATCTGTGTACATTGATTGGAAGAATTGATATTGTTAAAATATCCTTACTTCCCAAAGTGACATGTAGTTTCAGTATATTCCCTATTATAACTTGAATAGGATTCTATTTTTCAGAAATATAAAAGAATGACCCTAGAATTCATATTGGACAACCAAAGGTCCTGAATAACCAAATAATCCTTGAGCAAAACACACAAAGCTGGAGGAATCATATTACCTGAATTCAAAATATACTACAAAGCTTGAGTAATCAAAACATGATACGGGCACTAAAATAGACTTTTGGACAAAAGTAACAGAATAGAGAGCCCAGAAATAAATCTAAACATTTATGGTTAACTGATATTCAACAAAAATGACAAAGACACACAATGTGGAAAGGAAACTATCTTCAGTAAGTGGTGTGGTAGTTAGAGTAGTTAGCTATCCCCATGATGAAATATAAGTAGATCCTTATTTCATACCATGGTCAAATATTAGCTAAAAATTATTTAAAGACCCCATACTGTAAAATTATACTGCAAAAAATACAGACAAACTTGACATTGGTCTGGCAATGATTTTTTTATATATGATCCCAAAACACAAGCAGCACAAACAAATAGGCAAATAGATTATGAACAGCAAAGCAAACATTCAATAAAGAGAAGAGACAACCTATGTAATGGGAGAATATATTTATAGACTATGTATCTGATAAGATATTAATATCCAAAAAAAATAATAAAACTCAAACAACTCAATAGTATGAAAATATATAACCTCATTAAAAATGAGCAAAAAATGGATACATTTCTCAGATGACATACAAATGGCTAACAGGTGCATAAAAAATATTCAGCATCATCAATCATCAGGGAAATGCAAATCAAAACTATAATGAGATATCAACTCACACCTGTTAAGATGGCCATTACCCAAAAGACAAAAGCTAAGTTTTGATAAATATGTGTGGAAAAGGTAATCCTGTACATCAGTGGTAGGAAGATAAAATAGTACAACTGTTATAGAAAACAATATGGAAGTTCTCAAAAAATTAAAAATAGAATAACCACATGATCCAGTTCTTCCATCTCTGGGTATATAGCCAAAGGAAATGAAATCATGATGTCAAAGAGATATCTGCACTCCCATGTCCACTGAAATTTATTCCCAACAGCCAAAATATAAAATCAACCTAACTGCGCAATAATGGATGAATGAATTAAGAAACTGTGGGATATATGCAATGGAATATTATTCTGCCTTGAAAAAATAAGGGAATTTGTTCATTTGCAAAAAACACAGGTGAACCCAGAGGACATTACACTAAGTGAGAATAATCCAGGGACAGAAAGAAAAAACATTGCATGATTTCACTTAGATATGAGATATCAAAAAGTCAAACTCAGAAGCATAGAGTAAAATGGTAGTTGCTATGGGTCAGGAGTGGGAAAAATTGGGGAGGGTGATGATCAAAGGGAATTCAGTTCCAGTTAAGCAGCATGAATAAATTCTGGAGATCAAATACATAGCATGGTGATAATAATTGCTAATCTTGTATTACATTCTAGAAACTTGCTCAGACAGTAGGTCTTAAGTATGCTCACCATAAACACATACAAAATATAACTATGCAAGGTGATGAAAATGTTAATTAGCTTAATTGTGGTAACTACTGCACAATGTATACATTTTCAAAACACCAGATTATCTAACATAAATACACGTAGTTTTTATTTGTCAATAAAACCTCAACAAATCTGGAAAAAGTAAAAAGAATACACCCAAAGTAAGCAGAAGGAAGAAAGAAAAAAAGATGAGATCAGAAGTTAATGAATCAGAAAACAAAGTAAAAGTTGGAAAAAAGGAGTTTATTAAACAGACTAACTAAATGAATGAACCCATGGCAAGAACAGGAGAGAAGGCACAAGTGTAGAATGAGACTCGAGGAATAATTGGGTTTATGTTCCAGGAACATAATTATACATGCAATCAAGATTTTAAAATAACAGCTAGCTGGGTGTGGTGACATACACCTGTATTCCTAGGTTCTTGGAAGGCTGAGGCAGGAGGATCATGAGTTTAAGGCCAGCCTGGATAATTGAGCAAGACCCTCCCTCAAAATAAAATTTTTATAAAGGGGCTTGGGATATAACTTAGTGATAGAGTGATTGTCTAGCACAAGGCCCTGGATTCAATTCTCAGCACCACAAACTAATTAATTAATTAAAATCATTATCTGTAAAATTGGAAAAGGTACAAAAATTTGAAATTCATTTTTTAAAAAAAGTATATCTAAACTGATTCAAAAAGGATAAAAAGTACCAAAAGACCTATAATAATTAAATAAATTAACATAAAATAATAAAAAACTATCACAGAAGGACTACCAGATCCAGCTAGTTTTATAAGTAAATTCTACCAAGATTCAAGGATCAGATGTCTCATGTTATGAAAAGAGAACATTTATCAACTCTTAATGTTTTGTTCTTGTTTTTCAGTATTAGGGATTGAACCCAGGGGTACTCTACCACTGAGCTACCTGGTTTTTTGTTTTTTATTTTTTATTTTATTTATTTTATTTTTTTTTTGAGACAGAGTCTCACCTAAATTGGCCAGAACTGTCCTAAAACTTTCCATCAGAAAAATATACCCTGTTCATGGACAGGCAGAACTAACATAATCAAAATGGCGATATTACCAAAAGTTCTCTATAGGTTTAATGCAATGCCAATCAAAATCCCAATGGCATTTCTTGTAGAAATAGATAAAGCAATCATGAAATTCGTATGGAAAAATGAAAGACCCAGAATAGCAAAAGCAATTCCAAGCAGGAAGTGTGAATCAGGAGGTATAGTGATACCAGATTTCAAACTGTACTACAGAGCAATAGTAACAAAAACAGCATGGTACTGGTACCAAAACAGGCGGGTGGACCAATGGTACAGAATAGAGGACACAGAGACCAATCCACAAAATTACAACTATCTTATATTTGATAAAGGGGCTAAAAGCATGAAATAGAGGAAGGATAGCATCTTCAACAAATGGTGCTGGGAAAACTGGAAATCCATATGCAACAAAATGAAACTGAATCCCTTTCTCTCGCCATGCACAAAAGTTAACTCAAAATGGATCAAGGAGCTTGATATCAAATCAGAGACTCTGCATCTGATAGAAGAAAAAGTTGGCTCTGATCTACATATTGTGGGGTCGGGCTCCAAATTCCTTAATAGGACACCCATAGCACAAGAGTTAAAAACAAGAATCAACAAATGAGACTTACTCAAACTAAAAAGTTTTTTCTCAGCAAAAGAAACAATAAGAGAGGTAAATAGGGAGCCTACATCCTGGGAACAAATCTTTACTCCTCACACTTCAGATAGAGCCCTAATATCCAGAGTATACAAAGAACTCAAAAAATTAGACAATAAGAGAACAAACAACCCAATCAACAAATGGGCCAAGGACCTGAACAGACACTTCTCAGAGGAGGACATACAATCAATCAACAAGTACATGAAAAAATGCTCACCATCTCTAGCAGTCAGAGAAATGCAAATCAAAACCACCCTAAGATACCATCTCACTCCAGTAAGATTGGCAGCCATTATGAAGTCAAACAACAACAAGTGCTGGCGAGGATGTGGGGAAAAGGGTACACTTGTACATTGCTGGTGGGACTGCAAATTGGTGCAGCCAATTTGGAAAGCAGTATGGAGATTTCTTGGAAAGCTGGGAATGGAGCCACCATTTGACCCAGCTATTCCCCTTCTCGGTCTATTCCCTAAAGACCTAAAAAGAGCATGCTACAGGGACACTGCTACATCGATGTTCATAGCAGCACAATTCACAATAGCAAGACTGTGGAACCAACCTAGATGCCCTTCAATAGACGAATGGATAAAAAAAATGTGGCATTTATACACAATGGAGTATTACTCTGCATTAAAAAATGACAAAATCATAGAATTTACAGGGAAATGGATGGCATTAGAGCAGATTATGCTAAGTGAAGCTAGCCAATCCCTAAAAAACAAATGCCAAATGTCTTCTTTGATATAATGAGAGCAACTAAGAACAGAGCAGGGAGGAAGAGCATGAGAAAAAGATTAATGTTAAACAGGGACGAGAGGTGGGAGGGAAAGGGAGAGAGAAGGGAAATTGCATGGAAATGGAAGGAGACCCTCATTGTTATACAAAATTACGTATAAGAGGATGTGAGGGGAAAGGGAAAAAACAGGGAAGAGAAATGAATTACTGTCGCGACCCCTCGCCGGCAAGGGAAACACGACACAGGATTCTTCTTTCAACAGTTTATTCAGGCCTTGAGTCATGTATCATCTTCTAGCGCCCGCCCGCGACACACCCAAGCACAGCTTAATAAAGCCTCCCGCATCCCAATCCTAAGCCGCCACGTGGAGCTCTCTCATAGGGTGGTAAGGGATTGCGCGCCAACTCTCCATAAAAGGAGTTGTTTATCCCAGGCCACAGTGGAAGCCGGCGCCATCTTCTAATGGCGGCCACAGTCTATAAGAATGGCTTACCACAAATTACAGTAGATAGGGTAGAGAGAGAAGATGGGAGGGGAGGGGAGGGGGGATAGTAGAGGATAGGAAAGGTAGCAGAATACAACAGTCACTAGTATGGCAATATATAAAAATGTGAATGTGTAACCGATGTGGTTCTGCAATCTGTATTTGGGGTAAAAATGGGAGTTCATAACCCACTTGAATCTAATGTATGAAATATGATATGTCAAGAGCTTTGTAATGTTTTTAACAACCAATAATAAAATAAAATAAAACTTTCCATCATTTTGCCTCAGCTTCCCAGGTCACTGGGACTATAGGAATAAGCCACCACACCTGGTTCTTTAATTCTTTTCTGAGGATAATCTTCATCAGATGATAGAGAAGAGGAAAAGAAAATTATAAGTCAACTTATTCATAAATGTTGATGCAAAATTTCATGATAACTTTACAATCAAACCCATCAATGTGAAGCAAACTGGGTTCAATATTTTAAAAAATATTTTTATATAAAGCAATATACTTACATATCAATTTAGAAAAATGTGTTACTGTTTCAATGGAGGCAGATAAAGGATTTCATCATTTTCCTGATAAAAATTTTGTTCAAAAGAAAATGGAAGGAATGTCCTTCATACAACAAATCACTTTTACCAGAAACAATGGAAAGTATCATTCTTTAAGTGATACTTTTCCCAACATCAAAAATACTACAGTGTCAGCCAATGTTTTTTTAAATCTTGAAATACCACAACTTGGTGAGACTATGAGGCCCTGGGACTTTCCTCCACTGCTGCTGTAGAGAAATTGGAAAGCAGTTTGATAAAATGCTAAGCTGAAATTTCATGTAACCTAACACTAAGAATTGCCACTCCTATTGTGTGCCTACGATCTATAAACTGTTATCATAGAATGGACCATTTGAGTAACGCCACTCTTAAGAAACTCTAGCAAATGTGCCAGGGGGAGCAATTACAAAATATAACTGGAGCCAGGTGCTGTGGCACATTGCCTGTAATCCCAGGACATAGGAGGCTGAAACAGGAGGATCATGAGTTCAAATCAAGCCTCAACAAAAAGTGAGGAGCTAAGCAACTCAATAAGACCCTGTCTCTAAATAAAATACCAAATAGGATTGGGGATGTGGCTCAGTGGCCAAGTGCTCCTGAGTTCAATCCCTGGTACAAAAAAAAAAAAAAAAATCACTGGAGAACTATTTGGAACAGCAAAAAATTGGAAATTTACTTTAGTTGGAAAATGGATAGATTTTTATACTCATGCAATGAATGCTATTAACCAATTAACCATAGATTTACCAAAACTTTAAGAATAGTACTGAGTATAAACTTCAGGATCAAATAAACAGGATATTATGTGAAGACTAAAACGTGAAATTGTTCCATTTTTAAGGGTGTCTACATTTTTAATAAAGGTGGAGAACATACTTTATATGAAACATGGAATGATAAACAGAAATTCAAGGCCTGGGGAGGAAGAGATAGGGCTTGGAGAAAGGGCATGATTCCTTTAACTGTGTCAGCTAATCTTTTTCTTTGTCAGCAATGAGAGGACAAAAAAAAAAAAAAGGAGTTTAGAATGAACAGGTCATAATGGCCTCATTTAGAAATAAGGAAGTGAACCACAGAGAAATTAACGAGTTTTACCCAAGTTTACACAACCAGACCTAGAAGTTATGTTTATGGATCCCCAAACTCCCATACCATATTTAACTCTATGTGAGAGCCACATAAGACCCTTAGATGTTGTCTCACTAGTATATTTGACATCACCATTCAACAATCTTTAACTTCTTTAGGCAAACTGAGAGAATTAGCAAATTTTCAATTGAACAAGTTTTACCAAGAATCTGTAGGTAGACCTCTCTCCAGAATATAAATTATGTTAAGGAAAAGGTGACTAAGAACCACTGCAGAATCCCTTGCTCACAGTCTCTTTGGAGATTTTGTTAACTTCCTTTCTATAATTATATCATAGATAAAACTTACGTGGAAATGTCCAAAGGTAGTGATGAATGCCTCTCTACTGAACCTGCCTGAGACAAAAACTTGATTACATGTCACCAAAAGCCATATTTTCTGACCCAGGGGAAGCAATAAACTGGTCGTAACACCTCCCCACTCTGAAGCCACCTTCCCTGCAGAGTTGGCGGTGGGGTGGGTGTGCAGGCCTGTGCAGGTCTGCTTCTGTTATAAATTGTGAGACACACCACTTGCAGAGGTCTACACTTCTAGACCATAAACAGTCCTCCCAATAGGAAAACTAGAAGCAATGGAAGTAATATCTGAATTACGCTCATACTTGGTTAGATAAAGCAATAAAGTCCACCACACTGTCTTTTTGGTGTGCCATGATTTAAAAAACCTTTTAGACTCAGGCTAATCAGAGGAAGCATCTCTTTACCACAATCCTGAGATAGAATCACATTGATCAAGGCACTAATTAATCCAGCAGTAGGGATACAGAGTAGAAATCTAGAATCTTCTGGAATTTAATTCATATCATTTTGTCCTGGGCTCTGACTTAGAACAATGGAAGACTAGATAGTCCCTCATGACTAATTTCTTGCCATTGGTCCAGAGGGCCAGCTTTTATTAAAAAAAAATGTCAGATATTAGTTTCATTCATCAGAGATGTTCAGAAAATATTTGTTGAATGATGCTATAAACAATCAAAGTATTCTTCAGGACAACTTTATCAGTCTTGTGTCTTCTGCGATTTTATTTAGGGTGTAAAATTTACACCCTAGAAAGTTTTGGCTTCTAAATATAAAATTTTCAAAGGATATATTATTTAATCCATGTTTAATTGTTTGCTTAATAATTAACACCATCCTTTCTCTCAGTAATAATATTTAGAAGACCTGGTTTAAGGTTCCAGATGGGTGCAGGCATGCAGTGTTTCAATGTGCCTGGCGGAGTTCACAAACTTTTTCTATACAATCTCTATAGAATATTCTTGTTGATTTTCAAATAAATCTTTAAGAATGTAAAAAACTTTTAGTTACTGAGCCATATTTTTAAAATAGGCCATGATATGGCCCTGAGGTCATAGTTTACTGACCCCTCTTCTGGAAGGTACATTTGTCCCAGGTACCAGGTGTCAATGACTCAATATGAATATTTTTTCAAGAATAATTAATAGCAATCCAGATTAAGAAAGTGAGATTATAAAAGCACAAATTTTAAGGAAGCACTCACTTTGAGTACCTCCTTTAAGGTACCTTACACAAACCTGTGAGTGCCACCTTAAAATATACACAACCCTAAGAGTCAGTACCCCTTCAAATACATGCCTTAGGAGCCTCAATTGCCTCATGTGAATTTTGACCCAGATGAGTGTTATACAGCAAAAATAACTGGACACACCAGGAAGTGAGGTACTGTTAATAAAAATCAGTGGAAATAACAGACTGATTTCCAAGTACTCAAAACCTAAGAGTCAAGTAACATTTCATAAACATATCCTACAGAGTTCTTTTTCTCTGGGTTCTAATATCCTCCAAATAATTTGGTCCTTATATGGATGCCATTAGGAGCAACCTGGTGTTGACTACCAGATAAGACCAATCAGTGGATTCCCAAAATACATGGGTCTCTTAGATGAAGTATAATTTGGAGAATCACATTTAAGTCAGTCAGTTTTGGTTATTTATTCATTTACTGAATAGTTAAGTTGATGTTAAAGTTGTTAAATTATTCAGATAGTCTTAAAAAAAGGTATTCCTTACAAGGCCATGGTAGATGAATCATTTCACACAGACAAGCAGTTAACTCTAGGAAACTGCTTCATCTTTTTCTTAATTTTATTTGTATATAGTACTGTTAAGGTTGATTCAGTATTTTAAATCTCAGCACAAATTTGCTTATATGATTAATTATAAAATGTAAATGTAGCAAAAACTGATATTTAAGTATCATTGAATTTTCTGTCTTCAACAGAACTGAAAACTTCACTTTGAACTGAACTCTATTTGTGTTACTTTTGGTCATAAGAGCTAAAGAACACGTCATAATTTAGTGTTTATGGATATTTCAAGATACACACTTTTTTCCTCCTACTCTTCTCCAAATGCTTTCTTTGCAATTTCCCAGTTATCTTAGAGACTCCAAATTGGTATTGGGGTGTGGTCTATCTCCAAAGAGTTCTTCAGTTACTTTTCTGCTGATCACAGACTTGCTCTTTGGAAAGGTTATTTAATTTAAAAGGAGGGGGGGCTGGGGTTGTGGCTCAGCAGTAGAGCGCTCGCCTCGCACATGGGAGATCCTGGGTTCGATCCTCAGCAACAAAAAATAAAAGGGGGGGAGTGGAATCCAAGAGGGCAGGCCAGAGAAGGCAGCATTCTGTGTCCCTCTGTGACCTGGGACTCAAGTAGTGAGAATACTGCTTCTATGTGAGCGATAGAGGACACCCCTACAGCTGCTCCCATGCAGGAAGCACAGGCATGTGCCCATGCAGGGCTCTAGGCCCTAGCATCAGAGTAAGACTCCCAACTACTCTACCATGTAGGACTTCCAGGTACCCAAGTGGGACCATGGGCATCAGCACCCGAGTAAAACTTTTCACCACCCACCTGCACATAAGTCCCTGACTCCACTCCCACACAGGACACCCAGCCATTACCTACGAACAGGAACTCTGACTGCCACTCCTGTGTGAACACCCATCTACCAAGGTGGGGATCCCCTGGTCACCTTAATCTTGGGACTCTGCAGCAACTGAGATAGTCCCCTACACATGGTAGCCTGCCTGCACCAGGGTAGACCACATAGGCTCTGAGCCAACAGCCACAATACTGCACACCACGAGCTCACCTCTGAACACACCGTCCAATGCCATCACCTGTCTCCCACCATGCAACCTGAGACCCCATTGCTGAATGCAGCTGCCTCCATCTTGGGTTACCTTCATCACCATCTTTAGTGGGGGCAACTTCAAGTTTGGAATGCCAGCTGATCAGGTACCCATAATTTCTAATGTGCCCCTTGGGTTAGCAGCCACTAACCTGTCACAGTGACTGCCCAAAACAAAACAGCTCTCCATGACAGTTGCGCAGCCACCAAAGGGCAACACACCAGACTTCCAGAAAACAAGGTCCTTTATTAGGAAGTAGAAAGGAGAGGGTGAGTGAGAGGCACTTTAGAGACTAACATAGAGCCTAGGAACTGTGTGGTCTACAGGCAAAATAAGGAGATTAGAGCAGGCGCCCACCTCACATGAGCGAGTCCCAAAAGAGATCCTTGAGTGCAATCTCACTTCGGTGACCAGCAGGTGCCACACCCAACATCTAGATGCCCTGCACCTAATACCAATCCTCTCACCCTGGTAAAATTCACCATCCTGAGGGCTGAGATACCATCTAAAACAGACAGCCAACCTACTGGATGAGAAGGGAAACAGGAAAGATACTGATCTCCAACCAAAACAATTTTTGTTTCTTCCTTTGAGATTTTTTTTTCTTCTCCTCCCTCTCTAATCTCTCGCCCTCACATCCCCAATATAGATGAAACCAAGTACTTTGCATGAATTAGGATACTGAGGACTTGAGTGTCTGAATAGTATAGAACAGTTATGTTGGATTTTCTTTTTTAATCCCATTTTTACTATTTTAACTTTTTAATCTTTCTTTATATGTGTGTGTTTGTCTTACGCACTCTGCTGTCTTCCCACTTACTTGTCTACCCAAATTACTTCCTCTTTCTTCTCTTGCTACTAACTTTCTTCTTTAGATTCTGCTTTCACACTTCCTAAGATAATAACTCTATATAATTACCTCCTACCTCCTCAGCATATTATCCTATTCCTCAACACCAGTTCTTTGTCCACCATCACAAACTATAAACCCTTTTGGAAACCTACTGATTATATTGTAGGTAATAATTTAATTCACCATTTTTGTACATTGTGACCTAACTGTAAAGGTCTTAATAGCAACTATTTGACTTAAGGTTGTATATTGTTTACATTAGGATATTTTAACATTGTCCATTCTCTCAGAGGAGAGACATTGGAACCCTACAGGGGCACTATAAGCCTATAGGGTAAAAAATGGTAAAACCTCAGATCCACAGTGCTAGAAGGGAAGAAACATGATCAGCATGAAAAGACAAGGAAGAAAGTACATCAAACAAATCAAGATACTACATTATTAGAATCTATGGCCAGCACAGCAGAAAAAAATTACACAGAAGGAGTTCAGGATGTACATAATTAAAATGTTCTGTGAGTTAAAGGATGAAATAAAAGAGCAAATACAGGCAGAATAAGATCATTTTGATAAAGAGCTACATAAAAATACAGGAATCAAAGGATTACTTCAATAGGGAGATAGAGGTTCTAAAAAGAAAAAAAAAAGACAGAAATCAAAAGAAACAACAAACCAAACTGAAAGCTCAATTGAAAGCATCACCAACAGATTAGATCACTTGGAAGACAGGACAGCAGACAAAAAAGACAAAACATATAACTTGAAAAGAATGTAGACCACACAATGAAGATTGTAAGAAACCATGAGCAGAACATTCAAGAAATATGGGATACCATAAAAAGACCAAATTTAAGAGTTATTGTGATAGAGGAAGGCATAGACTTCCAAACCAAAGGAATGAACAATCCATTCAATGAAATAATATCAGAAAATTATACAAACATGAAGAATGAATTGGAAAACCAAAAACAAGAGGCTTATAGGATGCTAAATGTAAAAAATCACAACAGATCCACACCAAGGCACATTATAATGAAAATGCCTAGCATACAGAAAAAGGAGAGAATTTTAAAGGCCAGATTACATATAGGGGGAAAAAATTAGGTTATGTGCAGTTTATTCAACCACGACCCCGAGAGCCAGAAGATCCTGGAACAACATATATCAAGCTCTGAAAGAAAATGGATGCCAAGTAAAAATCTATATCCAGCAAAATTAAGCTTCATATTTGATGTTGAAACAAAAACCTTCCATGATAAACAAAAGTTAAAAGAATTTACTGCTAGAAAACTGGCACTACAGAACATCCTTGGCAAAATAGTCCATAAAAAGGAAATGAAAGACAACAATTAAAATCAGCACTGGGAGGTCTTACACTAAAGGACAAAGTAATCAAAGGAGAAACAAGTCAAGTTAAATAACAAAAATGGCAGGGAATACAAATGATGTCTCAATAATAACCCTGAATGTTAATGGCCTAAACTCACCAATCAAAAGACAGAGGCTAGCAGATTGGATATAAAAAAAAAGACTCAACAATATGCTGCCTCCAGGAGACTCATCTCATAGGAAAAGACATACACACGCTAAAGGTGAAAGGTTGGGAAAAATCATACCACTCACATGGACTGTGGAAGCAAGCAGGGGTTTCCATTCCCATATCAAATAAAGAAGACCTGAAGCTAAAGTTAATCAAAAGGGATAAAGAAGAACATTTCATACTGCTCAAAGGTACCATACACCAATAAGACATAACAATTATAAATATATATGCACCAAACAATGGAGCATCTATGTTCATCAAGCAAATTCTTCAAGTTCAAGAGTCAAATTGACCACAACACAATAATTTTGGGTGACTTTAACACACCTCTTTCACCACTAGATAGATATTCCAAATAAAAGCTACACAAAGAAACTATAGAACTCAATAATACAATCAGTAACTTAGACTTACCTGACATATACAGAATATTTCATCCATTAAAGAGCAAATATACTTTCTTCTCAGCAGTCCATGGATTCTTCTCTAAAATAGACCACATATTATGCCACAAAGCAACTCTTAGAAAATATAAAAAAGTAGAGTACTACAATACGTTTATTGGACCATAATGGAATGAAATTAAAAATCAATGTTAAAATAAATAAAAACTACACCAACGCTTGGAGACTAAATAATATGCTATTAAATGAATGAAAGTTTGCAAAAGACATCAAGGAGGAGATTAAAAATTTCTTAAGAGGTAAATGAAAACACTGATACAACATATAGAAATCTCTAGGACACTTAAAGGTAGCACTAAGAGGAAAGTTCATCCCATGGAGTTCATTCCTTAGAAAAAGAAAAAGTTAACAAATAAATGACCTAATATTACATCTCAAAGCCTAGAACAAATCAACACCAAAAGCAGTAGAAGACAGAAAATAATTAAAATCAAAGCTAAAAATCAATGAAATTGAAACAAAAGAAACAATTTTTTTTAATTGGCAAAATAAAAAGTTGGTTCTTTGAAACAATAAATAAAATTGATAAACCCTTAGCCATGCTAATGAAGAGAAGGAGAGAGAAAACTCAAATTACTAACATCCATGATGAAAAAGGAATATGAAAACAGACATCAAAGAAATACAGATATAATTAGAAATTATTTTTGAAAACTTCTACTCCAATAAAATAGAAAATATTGAGGGCATTGACAAACTTCTAGAGTCATATGATTTGGCCAAATTGAATCAGGATGATATATACAATTTAAACAAATTAATTTCAACCAATGAAATAGAAATTCCATTAGAAGCCTACCAGCCAAAAAAAGCCCAGGACCAGATGGATACACAGCTGAGTTCTAGAAGACCTATAAAGAAGAACTAATATCTATACTCTCCAATTTATGTCAGGAAATAGAAAAAAAATGGGAACACTTTTAAACTCATTCTATGAGGTCAATATCACCTTGATTCCAAAACCAGGCAAAGACACATCAAAGAAAGAAAACTTCAGAGCAATATCTCTAATGAACATAGAGGCAAAAATTCTCAATAAAATTTTGGCAAATCAAATACAAAAACATATCAAAAAGATCATGCACCACGATTAAGTGGGGTTCATCCCAGGGATGCAAGGTGGATTCAACATACAGAAATCAATAAATGTAACTCATCACATCAATAGACTTAAAGAGAGGAAGCATATGATCATCTCAATAGATGCAGAAAAAAACATTTGACAAAATACAGCACCCCTTCATGTTCAAAACACTAGAAAAACTAGGGATAACAGGAACATATCTCACCATTGTAAAAGCTATCTATGCTAAGCCCCAAGCCAATATCATTTTAATTGGAGAAAAATTGAAAGCATTTCCTCTAAAAACTGGAACAAGACAGGAATGCTTTCTTTCACCACTTCTATTTAACTTAGTTCTTGGGACACTGGCCCCAGCAATTAGACAGACAAAATAAATTAAAGGGATACATGTAGGAAAAGAAGAAATCAAATTAGCTCTATTTTCCAACAATATGATTCTATACCTAGAAGACCCAAAAAATCACACCAGAAAAATTATAGAACTAGTAAATGAATTTAGCAAAGTTCAAGATACAAAATCAGCACCCATAAATCAAAGGAATTTCTGTATATCATGACAAATCCTCTGAAAGGGAAAGGAGGAAAACTACCCCTTTGATGCTATTTACAATAGCATCAAAAAAAGTAAATACTTGGGAATCAACCTAACAAAAGAGGTGAAAAACCTCTATAATGAAAACTACAGAATACTAAAGAAATTAAAGAAGACCTTAGAAGATGGAGCCATCTCCCTTGTTCTTGGATAGGCAGAATTAATATTGTCAAAATGACCATACTACCAAAAGCATTATACAGATTTAATGCAATTCCAATCAAAATCCCAATGACATTTCTCATAGAAATAGAAAATGCAGTCACAAAATTCATCTGGATAAATAAGAGTCCCAGAATACCCAAGGCAATACTTAGCAAGAAGAGTGAAGCAGGTGACATCACTATACCAGAACTTAAACTATTACTACAGAGCAATAGTAACAAAAACAGCATGGTATTGGCACCAAAACAGACTGGTAGACCAATGGTACAGAATGGAGGACACAGAGACTAACCCACAAAATTACAATTATCTTATATTAGACAAAGGTGTCAAAAACATGCACTGGAGAAAAGATAGCCTCTTTTACAACTGGAAATACATATTCAACAAAATGAAATTAAACCTCTATCTCTCACCATGCACAAAACTCAACTCAAAGTGGATCAAGGACCTATGAATTAACCAGAGACCCTATGTCTATTAGAAGGAAAAGTAGGTCCAAATCTCCATAGTGTCAAATTAGGGCCTGACTTCCTTAACAAGGCTTCTATAGAGCAAGAATTAAAAGCAAGTGGAATGGATTCAAACTGAAAAGCTTCTTCTCAGCAAAAGAAACAGTCAGGTAAATAGAGATCCTACAGCTTGGGAGCAAATTTTTACCCCTCACACATCAGTTAGAGCACTAGTCTCTAGGGTATATAAAGAACTCAAAAAGCTAAACACCAAAAAACCAAATAACCCAATCAATAAATGGGCCAAGGAACTGAACAAACACTTCTCAGAAGATGATATACAGTCTATCAACAAATATATGAAAAATGTTCAACATCTCTAGCAATTAGAGAAATGCAAATCAAAACCACTCTAAGACTTCATCTCACTTCAGTCAGAATGGCAGCTATTATGAAGACAAACAACAATAAGTGTTGGCGAGGATGTGAGGAAAAAGTTACACTCATACATTGCTGGTGGGACTGCAAATTGGTGTAGCCAATATAGAAAGCAGTATGGAGATTTCTTGGAAAACTTGGAATGGATCCACCATTTGACCCAGTTATTCACTCCTTGGTCTATACACAAAGAACTTAAAAACAACATACTACAGAGACCTATCCACATCAATGTTTATAGTAGCACAATTTACAATAGCTAAACTGTGGAACCAACCTAAATGCCCTTCAGTAGACGAATGATTAAAGAAAATGTGGTATATATACACAATGGAATATTACTTAGCAATAAAGATAATAAAATCATGACATTTGCATGTAAATGGATGGAGTTGAAGAATATAATTCTAAGTGAAGTTAGCCAATCCCAAAAAAACAAATGCCAAAAGTTGTCTCTGATATAAGGATGGTGATTCATAGTGGGGTTGGGAGGGGGACCATGGGAGGATTAGAAGAACTCTAGATAGGGCAAAGGTGTGGAAGGAGAAGGAAGGGGGATTGGGGGTAGAAAAGATGGTAAAATGAGATTACCATCATTATCCTAAATACATGAATAGTGTGAATATAGTTTGTATACAATCAGAGATATGAAAAATCATGCTCTTTATGTATAATATGAATTGTAATGCATTTTGCTGTCAAATATAACAAATTAAAATAAAAAAGAATTTTAAAAAAGATACCTACATTTCCCCCTTTCTTCCAAGGGTGGGCTGCATATCTACTTAACCATTGAGAAAAATTAATTTCATGGTTTAACCTCTACAATCTATTAACATATTGCATATTAGGCATACTTCTCTTGTTAGCCTTGCTTATTTTCAAATATCTTATTAACCATGTGCATACAGCTGAAGATAAAATTGCCTTACTAGCTCAGATTGTTCAAGACATAGTGGGAGGAACAATTGCAGGGCCTAACCTTGGACCCTCATGGAGAAATGCTTATCTCGCTCATTGTGCAGCAG
>NW_025999968.1:10548548-10551818 GCF_001458135.2 Marmota marmota marmota | reverse complement strand
GGGGTTCACTTCCCCCTCCCCCCACCCCACCTCCCACCTCCTGCCCTACTCTGGGACTCTGGTGACTTGCTTAAATATTTTGGGGATCATTTAAGCTCCCAAAGCTTATTTATTTTAGCACTAAGTTTGAAGGCTATGGCAATAAAATAAAATAATTTGGATAAGACATTTATATCAGTGGGCACTGGCAGTCTTTAAAATGTACTTGGGACCTAGGAAATAAATAAATGAAGAAATAAAGAAAATTATCTCACTGCAAATACTGTTTCAAGACGAACAGAGATTCCTTCCTCTTCAGAGACTTACTTTCCTCTTCTTACAACTTCTCAGTTCTCTCCACAGCCACTAGAAGATCAACTTTTAATATAAAACTGCTAGGGAAAAATTAAAATTCATTTCTCTGACATATTGGCTATTTAAGTGGAGGCACATGAAAAAGTTTGTGCTATTTTTGCCTCTTCTGTTTTTTTCTTCTGTTCTTTCCTTCACTTCCTTGGCTTGTTTACTTTTGAATCTTAGCTCCACAAATACTCGTATTCCTCAGGATTTTATTCTCTGCCTTTTGCTCTATTTGCTTCATAAGTACTCTGGGAAATCTTGTCTGTGCTCAGGATTTCAACTACCAACTATATTCTTGGGATTCCCAAGTTTCTGTAGCTCTGAACTCTTTCCTGAAATACAGATTCAGGTATCTGGAGATCGCTGGATCTCTCTACTTCATGGTACCCAGGTACGATAATACTGTAGACTATTAAATGTTGAAAGAATATTCTCCCTCCAAGCCTCTTTTCTCTATGGTTAATATATAACTATTTACAAATACTACTTTGTTAAGAATTTATAATTTTTGTTGACTTCTTTGATTCTTACTGGCATTTTAAAGCACTCTCTCTAGTTGTCATTTACCTGGACTATTATAGTAGGCTCTTAATGGATATCCCTTTCCTCCTCTCCCTTTCTATCCTCAATCCATCCTTTATATTTCTATCAGTATAATTTGTAAAATAAAAAATAATTCTGAGTGGTTAGTTGTAGTCTATATGATCAAGTCTTTCATAGTTTAACTATCTTCCCAGCTTCATTTCCTAGAGCTCACCTGAGAAGGTGACAAGAACAGTCAAAAGAATACAAAAGCAGTTGAGTGTTGGTAGAAAAGCGAGACAGGAGTAAACATCTCAATGGGGCTTTAGCAGAAAAGTAAGTTAACTAATAGCTGCCATTTCTTGCGCACTTGCTATATATGGGAAGGGTACTACAAAAATTTCATTATCTAATTTTAAAAAAATCTTAATGAGATAGATACTATCCCTATTCACATTTTATAGATGAGGACGCTAAGATACAAGGTGCAGAGTTTCCACAATTGTGAAGTGTTTGAGCTGAGTTATGACACAAGATCTGGCTTCTAATTTTGTGGTTTCTGCTACATACTCTACACCCAAGGGAGGAAAATCACCTCCACAGATTGGAACGCAGAAATTGCTGAGGCCTGGAGATGAGAGTGCATGGGCATATTCATGGGATTGCAAGGAAGCCATGATGATTTCAACTTAGTTTGGAAATGAGAGAATACAGGTTAGGCAGGAAAGATCTTAGAGGACCTTGCTTGTATTTCATGAAAACGCGGTGAAAACTTATCTTAGGGGGAAGAGGGTGTTGTTAAAGTGTATTAGGCAAAGGAGTGTACATTTGCATTTATAACAATTATTTGGGGAACTCAGGAAAATACTGACTTCCAAAGGGCTGAGAAGGAGAAATGTTGAGGGTGGAAAGAGGGAACCAGTTAGGAGGGTATGGTATTAATTCAAGGGAGAAAAGATGAGTGTCTTAATTCATTTGTTTAACAGATATTAGATTTAGAAACTATCAAATAGATTGAGACTACCAAGAATTCTCCACAATTAAAGACAGGGAGGAATCTAGCATGATTCCTAGGTCCAAGTCTAGTTGACTGGTAGAAAACAGAAAATACTTTAGGGAGGTGAGAATTTGGGAGGAGGTGAGAGAGGGGAAGGGCGGGGAGAAGTAGGTTGGTGGACATGCTGACTTTGGAGATACCATAGTATATCCAAGTGGAAATGTACAACAGATAGTTGACTGTCCAAGGTCTGCAGTTTAAGAAATATGGGGCCTGACTCAGAAGAAAAAGTGCTCAGGTAGATAAATCCATAGTAGTGAGAGATGATACTTGGTGAAGGGGTGCTGTCCCTTAGGAACACTGACATTTGTGGGAGCCACGGAGTAGATTTCTAGAGAGAATGCTAAGATGGGGTGGACAAGCAGGAGGAAATTCCCAATTAAGAGATACAAGAGAGGACAAAACAAGGAGCTGCCCACTGACTGAAGAACTGTGAAGTCAAGACAGAAAGGGAATTGTGCACATTTGACTTTTCATGCAGGATCAGTGGTGATTTTGGTAAAAGCTGGAGTGGTGAAGCAATAGGGTGCAGTAGTTGTGGAGGCAGGTGACAGAGACTTAGGGAGTTGCTGGAGGTGAAGAAATGTTCACAGATTATTATTTTAGGATGTTAGAAAAGAGAGACAAGCATGTAGCATTTTTGTAAAGTTAGTGAATATTCAAGCATTTAAAAAAACATGTGTACATTGTAAATGGAGTAGGGGGTTGGTGGAGGCTGATAATTACTTTGTCAAAGTCTTTGAGATAGATGGGTTAGAGGCAGAAGTGGTGGCCAGCTCTCAGGTGAAGGGATTCATTTTTTTCAGAAAAGTAGAAAATAGGAGGAGAAGAGGCATAGGTAGTTGGGGTTGCAGGTAAGTATACAGATGGTGACTGGTGGAAACTTCTGGCTTCCCCTCTGAAAGACTAAATTTGAATCAAGCAGGGAAAGAGGGTTCCTTTGGAGAGTGTAGGATGAGAGCAAAAGGAGAAGAGTTTAAGAATTGTTAAGAAGGAGAGAAAATGAACACAAAACATGAGAAATGGTAAAAGATGGGTAGGGAGCAAGACAATCTTTTGCTGATATCTAGTTGCAACACTAATTTCCTTTCTGTTTTCTTCCCTCCCTCCTGCATCCTACCCTTCATTCCTTTTTCTTAAAAAAAAGGAAGAAAGAGAGAGAGAGAATGATTTTTGCAATATAAATTTTCATAGAAGTCTAAAACAGATTCCCCATCATAAAGAAAGGACAATATTTATGACATTGCAGTATAGAAAGAATTTATAATTCACTATATAAGAATTGTAAGCTATCAACAGATATAATTTCTTTCTTTTCTTTTTCTTTCTTTTTTTTTTTTTTTTTTTTTTTT
>NW_025999968.1:10509421-10543045 GCF_001458135.2 Marmota marmota marmota | reverse complement strand
GTTCCATGCAGGCAGTTGGCCATTCTGACTTGTTACCTAGAGCTGTGGTATGAGGAGGCTCTGTTGTTTTCCAGAGATCTTGGGCTATTATCAGGCAGTTCCTGTTCTTCCTTAAGTCAGGTGAGAACTTGGCCTCTTGTAAGTTCTCACTGACTGGGAAGGCTGTGGCATTTCTCCCAAGTTTATTCTTGCCTGAGGTTAAGATCCCTGATTCTTTTAGGCATTACTGATGGTTTCAGGATCTCCATTCTAGTCACCTTCCTTTGGAGCAGTTCTGTTACATCTTTAAATGTGATGAGTAAAACTGAACTCAGGAAAGGGTTTATTGGTCATGTCTTCCTATCTTCTAAGAATGACTGCTGCCATAGCTTTCAGACTGGTTCAGCTTCTCTGGGATACATTCTGCACATGACTGACAAAGGAGATTTTAAGTGAGATCCTTTTTTCTTCTGTATTTCTTTTTTATTTTGTATTTGTATTCTTTTTCCAGCCACTTGTCTTTGCTCTCAGAATAGCATACAACCTCCTTTAACAAGCTGTTAAGACCTAGCATGATCTCGCCCCACAAACCCTTTGAATCTGATCTTCTATCAGTAAATTCCATACTTGGCTCCTTGAACTTGCTGTTCCTTTGGCATCTCCTCTTCCCTGTCCTCACATGGCAGGCTTCTCCCCACCCAAAGCTCACTTCCAGTTTCTCTCCAAAGTGGCCTTTTCTTACTGCCCCCAAGAGTCTACCTTCCCTAGTCCCCCTCCTCATGCTCAGAACCCCTGCATCTTTTACTGTTGGATCTTCAAGAGCCTAGAGGAAGGAGTGCTGGGGTGGGCTTCCAATAAATGCTGCTGTGGAATAAGTGAAAAAGTAGTAGTTGGGCAGGGTTGAATGCACCTCTTATTTTTACTAAAAGATATCTATTAGTAGTCCTAAAATTGTGTGTGTGTGTGTGTGTGTGTGTGTGTGTGTGAATAGAGAGGTCAGTGAAAGAACATTTCATTGTTAGCTCACCTTGAACTTGAGATGAGTTACTGGCTAAATTTGAAGGTAGAATCAGCAAACTTTTCTCTCCAACTAGATGTGAGAGAAACCAAGGAGTCAAGAACCATGCCCAGGTTTTTCACTCTGAGGATCTGAAGAAATGGAGTCAACACTACTGAAATGGGGAAAACAGAGAGAGGAGAGACTTGGGGGGATTGGGATGGGAGGATATCAGTAGTGAGTTTGGGTCATGAACATGTAAGATTCTTAAGATTCTTAATTGACTGTGCCTCAATTTCCTCAATTATAAGGAGTTTGTAATTCTATGCATCATAATTATAAGGATTTTAATAAATAATTAAAACAAAGTATAATGAAAATGGGGAAGGTAAAATAATTGTTTAAGCATAATTATTAGATTATCTGGCTTTTATCAAATCCTCAGAAAACTAAATATGAAAATATTCTCGTATTGTTTTTTCCTGGTAGGATTTTAGACTGTACTGAAGTAAGTTTTCTTTGGTATATGATTATATACAGTTATCAAGAGATTAAAGTCAGTTTATAATGGATGATTCCTTGAGGTTTTTCTGTGCTAAGCCTTACTTTGTTGTTATTTTCCTTGGCCAAGAAGTGGGGGAACAGGGATCCAACTTAATCAAATTGAATTTAGGCTTAGTTACAGATTATTCTCTCATAGCAAACTTGAGTTGATAAGTTGTTAAGGCAGTGAAATTAACAGAAGTAAAGTCTCCTTTCTTTCTTTCTTTTCTTTTTTTCTTTTTTTTTTTTTCCTGTGCTAGCTGGTGACTTTATTTTGAGAGCTCTATTTAGCATCACCAGGCATATTGCTAATCTTGGGATTGACCATACTTTAAGAGCCTCTGCTCTGAATGGGATCATAACAGTTCAACTGGATCAGTTAGTTTCTTTGTTCTTTTCATGCTATATACTTTACTGGATATTCACTAGGGACTTTTCCCAACTCCTGAAGGTTGGTCTCATTCCCCTGTCATATGGCCCCTTGCATATTTAAATCCAGGGAAGGATACTCTTCTTGTTGTTGAGTGCCTCTCACATGCTGAATTTATTATTCTAGAAAGAGCCTAGGCCCTTTTAAGTAACCACTTGATTAGGCCAGCCTTCTGTCCCTCAAGGATGATCTCCCTTTCTTAACATCAGCTGATTAGGGACCTTAATTATATCAACAAACTCTCTTTCCCAGGTGACATACATAGTCATGGAAATGAACATATTCAAGTCTTACTCATACACAAGAGGAAGGAAGTACACAAAGTGTGGATATTGGGGGTAGGCAGGTATTTGAGAATCCTGGGTTTGATCAGAATTCTGGGTTGGATCAAACAACTGGGAACTATAGCCCAGCCAAGTTGACACACCAAAAAATCCATAGAGTTCTGAAAAATCATGTACAAACTTAGTTTGAATTTTAGTGTTGTAAATTTTATCATTTGTGTGTGTGTGTGTGTGTGTGTGTGTGTGTGTGGAAACTGGTGTTCTCTGTGTTTGTGGAGGTTTACATGTATGTATGTATTTGAAGGAGAGACACAATCAGAATGGTCCCTTCTGGTTCCACTTTTTAAGTTGTCCCATCTTTGTACACAGAGATAAAAGAAATGAAATACTGAGTTTTAATTATACTTAGGCTTGGAAGCAAAAAATTAAACACTCATCCATAGACCCCACCATCTAAACATCATTTCTTTGCCTTCCACTAAGTTCATTTTTCCGGGAGCCACTCTTCCTAACCTGGAATAAGAGCTTAGGGGAGTGTGATGGACAAACATGCCAGTCATTTCTTGGGTGGAATAAGGTTATGAATGCACTTGAATTATCTTTCCTAATCCCCAGATGGAAAAAAATATATATTTATTGTTCTTGGTCTACTTTAAGCTTAATATATTTAATTAGTGTCATAGAAATTCAGAGTTGAAAAAGGTCTTAGAGAAGTATCTTATCTCACAGACCCCTTGAGAAATGACTTAATGTCATCTGAAAGCACTTCCACAACAAATCAATAGTTTAATGAGCATATGAGTGATTTTATATGAAACATTTGGCTTTTCCCCCAAGATCTCAGTTGGTTCTTATATGTCTAATTCAGCGATTTTCAAATTGTCTCCACCTTAACAAATCAGGGAGAAAGAGAATACATTCCTTTCAGAGACAAAAGATAAAGTGCAGTAGAAATCTGCAGCTGTGATTTAAAAATAAGAAAATCACAAGCATTCTGCCACTCCCACATACAGGCTTGGGGTGATAGTGAGAGGGGATAGTATATGAGGCTGGGAGTAACCCCTTAGTTGATTCTGATGAGCAACAGTTGAGTCACTTAGATACTAGTAACTTTTGTTCTGTCATCTCACTATCATTGAAATGTCTTCTTATTTTTCACATTATTTCTGAATAGAATCTTGGCATCATCAAAGGATTGACTAGTCTGTCTCAGCAACTAATTCACAAGTTACTTCCATTCCATGTAGGCAGTCAGCCATTCTGACTTGTTACTTAGATCTATGGCATGATGAGGCACTGTTGTTTTCCTGTGATCTTGGGCTATTGTCAGATAGTTCCTGTTCTTCCCTGAGTCAAGCAAGAACGTGGTCCCTTATAAGTTCTCACTCACTGGGAAGGCTTCAGCATTTCTCCCAAGCTTATTCTTGCCTGGAGTTAAGATCCCTGATTCTTTTAGGCATTACTGATGGTTTCAGAATCCCCATTCTATTTCACCTTTCTTTGGATCAGTTCTGTTACATCTTTAAATGTGATGAGTAAAACTGAACTCAGGACAGGGTTTGTTGGTCATGTCTCCTATCTCCTAAGAATGACAACAGCCAAAAATTTTTAAATTACCTTTCTTTCTTCAACAGCCAAAAATTTTTAAATTACCTTTCTCTAAATTACTGTTTTGATTATTGTGTCTTTGTAGTTTATTCAAAGTCAGGAAGTATAATGCTTCCTTGTGTTCAATAGCTGAGGCTATTCAGGAGATTTTTATGGTTTCATACAAATTTTAGGGTTGTTTTTTCCTAGTTCTGTGAAGAATATAATTATTATTTGATAGGGATTTCATAAAGATCATATTTGGTGGTATGGGCCTTTTAACAATATTGATTTTTTCCAATCCATGAACCTAGGATTTCCTTCCTTTTTGTGTGTCATCTTCATATGCTTTCATCAATATTTTGTACCTTTTGTTGTAGAGCTCTCCCACCTCCCTATTAAATCTATCTTAGGAATTTTGTGTGTGTGTGTTTGTTTGCTTGTTTAGCATTGTAGATCAGTTTGCTTTCTTGGTTGATTTCTTAGCTAATTCCCTATTAGCTATAGAAATACTAATGCTTTTCAAATGTTGGATTTTCTATATTGCAATTTTGCTGAATTTACTTGTTAATTATAACAATTTTTGGTGAAGTTTTTGGGGTTTTCTATATATAAGATTATATCATCTGCAAATAGTAACAATTTGACTTGGTTGTTTTTCAATCGGATGCCATATATTTCTATTTACTTCAATCTCTGCTAGGATATCTAATTTTATGTTGGCTAAAATGTAAAAGTGGACATCCTTTTCTTGTTCTAGTACATTCTGGAAAGGGCAGTTTCTTCAGTAAATATTCTGGGATAACTGGGTATCTACATGTAAAAAAAAGAAACTAGAACCCTTTCATTATATACTTAAAAATGAACTAAAAATAGATTAAATACTTATGTTAAAACTAGTAAACTATGAAACTACTAGAGGAAAACATGGGCCATTTGAATGGGCAAAGACTTTTGGGGTAAGACACCAAAAGCACAGGCAATAAAAACATGAATAGACAAATTGGATTACATCAAACCAAAAACTTCAGCACAGAAAACAGCAGAGTTAAGATAAAACTTTTAAAAAATGACAGATAATATTTGCAAACTACACCTCTGATAAGAGGTTAATATCTAGAATAAATAAGAAACTCAAGCAGCTCAATAGGAAATGCATGCACAAATCCAATTTAAAAATGGTCTATAGGAAGGAAGAAGGAAGATGGCAGGCAAGAGGGAGGCAGCATTCTGTCGCTTCATGATTCAGATCTCACCTAGTCGAAATACTGCATCTCTGAGAGTGTTAGAGGACCCCTATACAGCTGCTCTCATGCAGAAATCATCAGCGCTGTGACCCTGTGCAGGGCTTTGGCCTCAGCATTTAAGCAGGTCTCCCAGCTCCCGACACCCAACCCCTGAGTTTCTAGCCAATGCAGGGCTGGCAAACGCCTCAGCAGAATTACCTATCAGCACCTCTGCAGAACTCCCAGACTTCATTCTGCTCCCATGCAGGTCACTCAGCTGCTACCTACCCACACAATGCCATCATCCAGCTCCTCTTACCCCACCTGACACCCTGGCACTGGAAATAGACTGCCTCCATCTTGGCTCAACTACCTCACCATATTTGGTGGCAGCTCCCATATGGGAACGCCAACTATCCAGGTACCAGGTTGCCTACTTCCCCTCTCGCCAGTGGCAGTAACCCAACACAGTAGCTGCCCAAAAAAAAAACCTCTCAGTTGGTTGGGTGTGCAGTGCAACCAGGACATTGCCCACGGGAGCCCTGGTGTGAGAGGTCCCTCAATTGGAACTGCTAAGGAAGAGGGAGATGTGACTAAAGTTTAGAGCCTAACAGAGACACCAGGAACTGGGAAATCTCCAGGCAAGATAGGGAGATAGTACCAGGTGCTCAAGTCATATGAGCACACCCAAAAAGAGACCCTTGAGATGCAGTCTTCCTGCAGGGACTGGCAGGTGCCACTCCCTGCTTCCAGGTGCCCTACACTAGGACCAGGCTTCCCACTCTGGTTACCTCCACCATCCTGAAGACAGAGACACCAGCTTGCAACAGACAACCCACCTATTGGATAATAAGACAAGCAGGAAAGATACAGATCTCTAAAACTAGCAACAATCCTAGTTTCTTCCTTTGAGTATTTTTTTTTCTCTTCTACCCCTCTATCCTCCTGCCTTCACATCCTCAACATATGTGAAATCAACTTTGCATGAAATAGGATTTTGAGGACTCAGTCATCTGAATAATATAATATGGAGGTGTTGTATATGCCCTTTTTTTTTCTTTTTTCATTTTTTCTTTCCCCTCCAATTTTTACTATTTTAACATCCTTTATTTTTCTAAATACATATGTGTTTTTGTTTTATGTACTCTACTGTTTTCCCATGTATTTGCCTACCTAAGTTACTTTGTCTTTTCTCTTGCTACCCCTCTTCATTAAATTTCTCTTTCACACTTCCTAAGATATGTTAACTCTATATCCTCACATCCTACCTCCTCAGCATATTGTCCTATGCCTACCCCCAGTTCATTGTCCACCATCAGAAATTGTAAACCCTTTTACAAAATTACTGACTATATTATAGATAATAATCAAATCCAACATTTCTATACATTGAGACCAAACTGTAAACATTTTAATAAAAATGAAATCTTTATAGGTGGTATATTGTTGATATTGGGATTTGTTAACATTGTCCTTCCCCACAAAGGAGAGGTTTTGAAAACCTACAAGAGCACTACAAACCTACAGAGTAAGAACAATAACACCCAGACCCACAGAGGTGTAAGGGAAATCACACGAGCAACATGAAAGACAAGGGAAGAAAGTGCCCCAAACAAATCAAGACACCACATTATTAGAATCCTTGGCAGCCACAGCAGAAGAAATTATAGAGAATGAGTTCAGGATGTACAGGATTAAAATATTCTGTGAACTCGAGGAAGTTATAAGAGAGCAAATACAGAAAGTGAAAGATCATTTCAGCAAGGAGCTACATAAACAAACACAAGAAGCAAAGGAAGACCTCAACAGGAAGATAGAGGTTCTAAAAAAAAAGAAAGAAAGAAAGAAAAGAAAAGAAATCCTTGAAATAAATGAAAGGAACAACAACAACAACAACCAAATTAAAAGCACAAATGAAAGCATCACCAACAGAGTGGACCACTTGGAAGATAGGATATCAGAAATGAAGATAATATATATCATCTTGAAAAGAATGTAGACCATACAGTGATAATGGTAATAAGCCATGAGCAGAACATTCAAGAAATATGGGATAGCATAAAAAGACCAAATTTAAGAGTTCTTGTGATAAAGGAAGGCATAGAGGTCCAAACCAAAGGAATGAACAACCTATTCAATGAAATAATATCAGAAAACTTTCCAAACATGAAAAATGAATTGAAAATCCAAATTCAACAAGCCTGCAGGATGCTGAATGTACAAAATCACAACACTTACACACCAAGGCACATCAGATAGAATAAGGAGAGAATTTTAAAAGCCACTAGAGAAAGGAATCAGATCACATATAGCAGAAAACCAATTAGGATAATGGCAGATTTTTCAACACAGACCCTGAAAGCTAGAAATCCTGGAAAAACATATATCAATCTCTGAAAGAAAGTGGATGCCAATCAAGAATCTTGTATCCAGCAAAATTAAGCTTTAGATTTAAAGATAAAATAAAAACCTTCCATTATAAACAAAAGTTAAAAGAATTTATAGCTAGAAAACCAGCACTAAAAAACAATCCTTGGAAAAATATTCCATGAAGAGGAAACAAAAAACAACAATGAAAATCAGCAGAGGGACGTAATACCCTACAGGAAAAACTAGTCAAGTTACATAACAAAAATAATAAATATGGCTGGAAATATGAACCATGTCTCAATAATAACCCAGAATGTTATGTTGGCTAGCAGATTAGATTAAAAAAAAAAAAAGACCAAACAACATGCTGCCTCCAGGAACTCATCTGACAGAAAAAGACATACACAGACTGAAGGTGAAAGGTTGAGAAAAGTCTTACCACTCACAAGGACTACGGAAGCAAGGAGGGGTTTCCATCCTCATATCAAATAAAGTAGACTTCAAGCCAAATTTAATCAAAAAGGATAAAGATGGAGATACTTACTGTTCAAGGGAAACATACACCAACAAGACATAATAACCATAAATATAAATGCCCCAAACAATGGAGTAGCTATGTTCATCAAACAAACTCTTCTCAAGTTTCAAGAGTCATATTCACCACAACATAATAATCTTGGGGGACTTTAACACACACCTCTCTCACCACTGGATAGATCTTCCAAACCAAAGTTGAATAAAAAATTATAGATCCCAATAATACAATTAATAACTTTGACATATATACAATATTTTATCCTGCATCAAGTGGATACACTTTCTTCTCAAGAGCACATGGATCCTTCTCTAAAATAGACCATATAATATGCCACAAAGCAACTCTTAGCAAATACAAAAAAGTAGAGATACTACCCTGCATTTTATCAGATCATAATGGAATGAAATTGGAAATCAATGACAAAAAAATAAAAATAAAAATTACTCCAACTTAACAAAAGAGGTGAAAGATCTATACAATGAAAACTACAGAACCCTAAAGAGAGAAATAGAAGAATACCTTAGAAGATGGAAAGATCTACCTTGCTTATGGATAGGCAGAGTTAATATTATTAAAATGACCATACTACCAAAAGCACTCTACAGATTCAATGCAATTCCAATCAAAATCCCAATGGTATTCCTCATAGAAATAGAAAAAGCAATCATGAAATTTATCTGGAAGAATAAGAGACCCAGAATAGCTAAAGAAATTCTAAGCAGGAAGAGTTAAACAGGTGATATTGCTATGCCAGATCTTAAACTACACTACAAAGCAATAGTTACAAAAACAGAATTGTACTGGCACCAAAACAGGTTGGTAGACCAATGGTACAGAATAGAGGACACAGAGACTAACCCACAAAATTACAACTATCTTATATTAGAAAAAGGTGCCAAAAACATGCACTGGAGAAAGGATAGCAACTTCAACAAATGGTATTGGGAAAACTAGAAATCCATATGCAACAAAATGTAATTGAATCCCTATCTCTCACCATGCACAAAAGTTAACTCAAAATGGATCAAGGACCTAGGAAATAGACCACAAACTCTGCGTCTAATAGAAGAAAAAGGAGGCCCTAATCTTCTTCATGTGGGTTTAGGCCCCAACTTCCATAATAAGACTCCTATAGCACCAGAATTAAAACCAAGAATCAACAAATGGGATGGATTCAAACTAAAAAGTTTCTTCTCAGCAAAAGAAATAATCTGTGAGGTGAATAGAGAGCCTACATCCTGGAAACAAATTTTTACCCCTCACACATCAGATAGAGCTCTAATCTCTAGAGTATATAAAGAGCTCAACAAGATAAGCACAAAAAAATCCAATCAATAAATGGGCCAAGGATCTGAACAGACACTTCTCAGAAGAGGATATACAATCAATCAACAAATATATAAAAAAAATGCTCATCATCTCTAGCAATCAGAGAAATGCAAATCAAAACTACTCTAAGATACCATCTCACCCAAGTAAGAATGGCAGCCATTATGAAGACAAACAACCACAAGTGTTGGCAAGGATGTGGGGGAAAAGGTACACTCATACACCGCTGGTGGGAATGCAAATTAGTGCAGCCAATATGGAAAGCAGTATGGAGATTCCTTGGAAAGCTGGGAATGGAACCACCATTTGACCCAGCTATTCCTCTTCTTGAACTATACCCAAAGGATTTAAAAACAGCATACTACAGGAACACAGCCACACCAATATTTATAGCAGCACAATTCACAATAGATAAACTGTGGAGCCAACCTAGATATCCTTCAGTGGATGAATGGATAAAAAACATGTAGCATTTATACACAATGGAATATTACTCAGCAGTAGAAAATAATAAGATCATGGCATTTGCAGGGAAATGGATGGCATTAGAGAAGATTATGCTAAGTGAAGTTAGCCAATCCCCCCAAAAAACAAATGCCAAATGTCTTCTCTGATATAAGGGGGGTGACTCGAAATGGGGTTGGGAGGGAGAGCAAGGGAGGAAGATTACCTCTAGATAGGGAATAGGAGTGAGAGGGAAAGGGAGGGAGAATGGGAATAGCAAGGATAGTGGAAGGAGATGGTCATCATTATACAAAATTCATGTATAAAGATGTGAATTTGGTGTCAACATACCTTATATACAAACAGAGATTCGATAAATTGTGGTATAAAGATGTATTAAGAATTCCAATGCAAAAGAATTATGAAAGTAATACACTCCTCTATATTGATGTATGTAAGAAATAAATAAATAAATAAATAAATTACTCCAACACCTGGAGACTAAACAATGTGCTACTGAATGAACAATGGGTTGCAGAAGACATCAAGGAAGAGATTAAAAAATTCTTAGAGGATGAATGAGAACATAGACACAACATATCCAAATCTCTGGGATACTATGAAAGCAGTACTAAGAGGAACATTCATTGCATGGCATTCATTTCTTAAAAGAAGAAAAAGTCAACAAATAAATGACCTAACATTATATCTCAAAGCCCTAGAAAAATCAGGAACAAATTAACACCAAAAGCAATCAAAGACAGGAAATAATTAAAATTAGAGCCAAAATCAATAAAATTGAAACAAAAGAAACAACTGAAAAAGTTGAGAGAAAACATTGAGTTCTTTGAAAAAATAAATAAAAGTGACATACCCTTGTTACACTAATGAAGAGAAGAAGAGAGAAAACTCAAATTACCAGCATACATGATTAAAAAGGTAGTATCACAACAGACACTACAGAAATACAGAGGATAATTAGAAATTGTTTTGAAATCTTATACTCCAATAAATAGAAGACATTGAAGGCATCGACAAATTTCTTAAGTTATATGATTTTCCCAGATTGAATTAGGAAGATATACACAATTTAAACAGACAAATATCAAGTGAGGAAATAGAAGACGTAATCAGAAACTTACCAACCAAGAAAAGCCCAGGACCAGAAGGATACACAGCTGAGTTCTACAAGACCTTTAAAGAAGAACTAATACCAATACTCTTCAATTTATTTCAGGAAATAGAAAAAGAGGAAACACTTCCAGACTCATTCTATGCGGCCAATATCACCCTGATCCCCAAACCAGGCAAAGACACATCAAAGAAAGAAAACTTCAGACCAATATCTCTAATAAACATAAATGCAAAAATTCTCAATAAAATTCTGGAAAATCTAATATAAAACATATCAAAAAGATTGTGCACCATGATCCAGTGGGATTCATCCCATGGATGCAAGGTTAGTTCAACATACAGAAATCAATAAATGTAATTCATCACATTAATAGACTTAAAGATAAGAATCATATGAATATCTCAATAGACACAGAAAAAGCATTTGACAAAACACAGCACCCCTTTTTGTTCAAAACACTAGAAAAACTAGAAATAACGGGAACATATCTCAACATCATAAAGGCTATCTACACTAAGCCTCAGGCCAACATCATTCTAAATGGAGAAAAATTGAAGGCATTCCCTCTAAGAACTGAAACAATGCCTTCTTTAACCACTTTATTCAACATAGTTCTTGAAACACTGGCCAGAGCAATTAGACAGATGAAAGAAATCAAAGGATATGTATAGGAAAAAAAAGAAACTAAATCAGCACTATTTGTGATGATATAACTATACCTAGAAGAACCAAAAAACTCCACCAGAAAACTTCTAGAACTAGTAAATGAATTCAGCAAAATAGCAGGATATAAAATCAACATCCATAAATCAAAGACATTTCTGTATATCAATGACAAAGCCTCTGAGAAGGAAATGAGGAAAACTACCCCATTCACAATAACCTCAAAAAAAAGTTACTTGGAAATCAACTTAATGAAAGAGGTGAAAGATCTATACAATGAAAACTATAGAACCTTAAAGACAGAATCAAAGAAGAGCTTAGAAGATGGAAAGATCTACCTTGCTCTTGGATAGGCAGAATTAATATTATCAAAATGATCATACTACCAAAAGCACTCTGCAGAATCAATGTAATTTCATTCAAAATCCCAATGGCATTCCTCATAGAAATAGAAAAAGCAATCATAAAATTCATCTGGAAAAATAAGAGACCCAGAATAGCTAAAGCAATCCTTAGCAGGAAGAGTGAAGCAGGTGGCGTCACTATACCAGATCTTAAACTATACTACAGAGCAATAGTAACAAAACCAGCATGGTATTGGCACCAAAACAGACTAGTAGACCAATGGTACAGAATAGAGGTCTCAGAGACTAACCCACAAAATTACAATTACCTTCTATTAGACAAAGGTGCCAAAAACATGCACTGAAGAAAAAATAACATCTTCAACAAATGGTGCTGGGAAAACTGGAAATCCATATGCAACAAAATGAAATTAAAACCCTATCTCTCACCATGCACAAAACTTAACTCGAAAATGGATCAAGGACCTAGGAATTAAACCAGAGACTTTGCTTCTAATAGAAGAAAAAGGAGGCCCTAATCTTCATCATGTGGGATAAGGCCCCAACTTCCTTAATAAGACTCCTATAGCACAAGAATTAAAACCAAGAATCAACAAATGGGATGGAATTAAACTAAAAGTTTCTTCTCAGCAAAAGAAAGAATCTATGAGGTAAATAGAGAGCCTATATATTAGAAGCAAATCTTTACCCCTCACACATCAGATAGAGCACTAATCTCTAGGGTATATAAAGAACTCAAAAAGCTAATCAGTGAAAAAACAAATAACCCAATCAACAAATGGGCCAAGGACCTGAACAGACATTTCTCAGAAGAGGATATACAATCAATCAACATATATATGAAAAAACACTAATCATCTCTAGTAATCAGAGAAATACAAATCAAAACTACACTAAGATATCATCTCACTCCAGTCAGAATGGCAGCTATCATAAAGACAAACAACAAAAATTGTTGGTGAGGATATGGGGGAAAAGGTACACTCATACACTGCTGGTGGACTGCAAATTGGTACAGCCAGTAAGGAAAGCAGTATGGAGATTCCTTGGAAAGCTGGGAATGGAACCACCATTTGACCCAGCTATCCCTCTCCTCAGTCTATACCCAAAGGACTTAAAAACAACATACTACAGGGACACAGCCACATCAATGTTTATAGGAGCACAATTCACAATAGCTAAACTGTGGAGCCAACCTAGATGCCCTTCAGTGGATGAATGGATTAAAAAAAAAGTGTCATATACACACAATGGAATTTTACTCAGCATTAAAAGAAAATAAAATCATGGCATTTGCAAGTAAATGAATGGCGTTGGAGAAGATAATGCTAAGTGAAGTTAGCCAATCCCAAAAAAGCAAATGCCAAATGTTTTCTCTGATATTGGGAGGCTGACTTATAGTAGAGTAGAGAAGGGGAGTGTGGGAGGATTAAATGAATTCTAGATAGGAAAGAGGGGTGGGAGGGAAAGGGAGGGGGCAGGGGATTAGCAAGGATGGTGGAATCTGATGGATATCATCATCCAAAGTACATGTATGAAGACTCAAATGGGGTGTCAACATACTTTATATACAAACAGAGATATGAATAATTGTGGTATATATGTGTAATAAGAAGTGTAATGCAAAAAAAAGTACATGTATAAAGGCATGAATTGGCGTGAACATACTCTATATTCAAAGATATGAAAAATTGTACTCTATATGTGTAATAAGAATTGTAATGCATTCCACTGTCATGTATTTAAAATAAATAAATAAATAGACTAAAAAAAAAGAAAGACGTCCATGACAATTTTTAAAAAATCAACATATAAGCAGAATAGCTTCAACTATTTTATATGTATATGTATGAAAATACATTTATGTGTATTTAAAATGTTCAAAATTTTAAGTGTGTTTATAAAATTTCAAATGTGTTTATACAGTATATGTTTGTGGATATGATTTACTTTATGTATATAATTTAGTTAACATATGTATGTGGGGGGGGGGTCTGCAGATGCTTACAGACTTAAACTTATGTCCCAATAAATTCATCATAAATTGAAAATATTAAAAAAAAAGTTCTCAACAAATTTTATTTGAAGTCTTAATATCTTCTATTTATATAAGATGAATGGATATATTTTGTCCATATAAGTAATACATAACCTACTTCCTAAAAACTTCCTTAAAGCCCCTCATGTTCACATAAAAATGATCCTTCTGAAGTCCAATTATCCATGAATTAGAATTCTGTCCGACAGTCAGTATGAGGAAAGGGACATAGTGGTAGAGCCAGCTCCCTCACCTGGGTCATCTGATCTAGTCTGTACAGAAGGACTTCAGTGTTGCTTGAAGGTAAATTCTAGGCTCTTTATGCATACAGGGATCCAACACTTGAGAGTGGTAGTTAACATTTGCTGAGCACTTGATAAATGCCAACCACTGCTTTAAGTCCTTCATCTATATTAACTTTGTTAATAGTCACAGCAGTCCTTCAAGGAATAGGTCCTGTTACCTGTGTAACTGTGAAGGATGCTGAACAGAGGCATTGGTTGAGACATTGTCTAAGGTTACAGATTGTCAGATTTCGGTTTCAAACCCCAGCAATGTGGCCCAGAGCTCTGTGCTCAGCTGCTCTGCTGGGCTGCCTCCTTCCATAGAGCTCAGGCTGGGGAAAGTGTGGCCAGAGACCCTTAAACTGCTGTGGGTTTTGTTTCCTTAACAAAATCTGTAATACAAATAAACTATATATATATATACACATATATATATACGTATATATATATATGTATATATATATATGTATATATATACATATATATATATAATTTTNACCTACTGAGAAGAGATATATTATTTAAGCCCATTAGCTGGGTTTAAAATGGTTACTAATGATGATTTTTGTTTTCTTTCTCCTTAGTTTCATGGTTTAGGCATGAAGAACATAATCTCATCACTAGTTTCTCAGTTTTGAACATCCTTCTGTTCTGGGGACAGTTTATTCTTTTAAGTAAGTATTTATTTCTATTTTTCACTTATATTTTAGTGATAAAATTATCATTTCTAGGAGGCAATATTGGTGAAATATTTAAATTTTCTTAGGAAGAATGTTATTGTGATGAATAAAAATATGTAGTTTGAAAACTATCTCTTGAAAGTATATATTGTCCCCCATTTTTGCTTAACTTTTAATTCCCAAGAAAGTGTTTTGTTATTTATTTATCTATTTACTATTAACTCATTCATTTTTGGTATTGGAGGTTGAACTCAGGGGCACTTCACCACTGAATTACATCCCAGCCCTTCTTATTTTTTATTTTGTGATAGGGTCATGCTGAGTTATTTAGGTTCTAAATTTCTGAGGCTGGCTTTGAATTTCTGGTCCTCTTGTTTCAGCCTCTTGAGTTACTGGGATTACAGGCATGCACCACCATACTCTGCTAGAAGGTGCTATTTTTTTATTTTTATTTTTTAGTGGGATTACTAGTAATTACCATTCTGTAATAGTAGGAGCAAATGTGACTCCATTTTGTTTTATGACTTCATCCTGTAAAACAACCATGCCAAGTAGAAGAGTCATGACTGGGGCAAGATGTTATTTTCCTTTTGCTATAGAAACCTTTAAGAACACAGAACTACCTAATGGGGTATTGTTTCTGTAACTAGGGTAAGGGGTCTCTGTTTCTGTAACTGGGGTGACTGGGCTAACTGTGATTGGTTAGGCTTCCCTCTGCTTGACTGCACTGTCCCGCTTCTGTAACCTGGCTTGCTTGCATTGGCTAGACCCCCCGAACATCCCTTTTGTGGTTTTCAGTCTTATAAGGAGTGCCCTTGCAATTGTTCGAGGCTGATCAGAGGAACAGCTTTATGTTCTGGTCATCCGCCACCGGTGTGCTTCAATAAAAGCTTGATTTGATTACACTTGAGTTGTCTGGAAGTCAGTTTATGAAACCCTGGGACAAAGCTTTAACTATAACAATACCTTAAATCATGTAGCATTTTTATATTTACAGAATATTTACATACTTTTTTTGATAAACAGATGGTCACAGGCACAATAGTGTTGAGACAGCATGATATGATCCTCTGGAGCCTTAGGATTCCCCTCTCTACATTTTCCTATTTGAACTTCTCTGTGGACACATGTTCACCCATGGGGAAGTCCCACTCAACCATGTTTTGTCACCTTCAATGTGCAGCCTCATAGCAGCCATGGGAAAGCTGTGTTCTTTGATCTTGCTTTACTGTGATAGTCGTGTAACCAAACCTCAGGGCAAATCTTAATGCTGTGTCGGATTGAACATCAACAGTCTAGAATTTTCATTAAAAGGTAAACAGATCAAATGCATTATGGTTAACACCAGTTTGGTAAGGGAAATTTATTAAATTAGTGAAGTTCTGAGGTGACATTCTAAACTTCTTATATTTTAGATGTAAGATTTATTCCTCATCTCCCTAGAGCAGTCTGAAATGATCATTGAATGCCAGTAAACATTTATACAAGCAAGGAGTAAATAATGCTGATCTAATTTATCTGTGTTAGTCACCTCTTTGTCACTGGGACAAATTCCTGAGAAAAAGAGCTTAAAGAAGGAAAGATTTATTTTAGCTCATGGTTCCAGAGGTTTCAGTTCATGATTGGCTGGAATAGTAATGCCACCAGCTTCATTCTTCTTGCTAAGGATTGCTTTGGCTATTCTGGGTCTCTTATTTTTCCAGATGAATTTCATGATTGCTTTCTCTATTTCTGTAAGAAATGTCACTGTGATTTTGATTGGGATTACATCGAATCTGTATAGTGCTTTTGGTAGTATGGTCATTTTGACAATATTAATTCTGCCTATTCAAGAACAAGGTAAATCTTTCCATCTTCTAAGGTCTTTAATTTTTTTCTTAAGCATATTGTTGTTTTCATTGTAGAGGTCTTTCATCTCTTTCATGAAATTTATTTCCAAATATTTTATTTTTTTTGGGGGGGGGGCTATTGTAAATGGGATGGTTTTCATAGTTTCAATTTCAGTGGATTTATCACTGATATACAGAAATGCCTTTGATATATGGGTGTTGGTTTTATATCCAGCTATTTTGATGAATTAATTTATTAGTTCTAGGAGATTTCTGGTGAAATGTTTTGGGTCTTCTAGGTATAGAATCATATTGTCTGCAAATCGTGATAATTTGAGTTCTTCTTTTCCTATCTGTATCCCTTTAATTTCTTTCATCTATCTGATTGCTCTGGCTAGAGTTTCAAGAAGTAAGTTGAATAGAAGTGATGAAAGAAGGCATCCTTGTCTTGTTCCAGTTTTTAGAGGGAATGCTTTCAATTTTTCTCCATTTAGAATGATGTTGGCCTGTGGCTTAGCATAGATAGCCTTTACAATGTTGAGGTACATTCCTGTTATCCCTAGTTTTTTAAGCATTTTGAACATGAAGATATGCTGTATTTTATCAAATGCTTTCTCGGCATTTATTGAGATGATCATATGATTTTTATCTTTGAGTCTATTGAGGTGATGAGTTACATTTATTGATTTCCACATGTTGAACCAATCTTGCATTCCTGGGATGAACCCTACTTGATTGTGATGCCCTATCTTTTTGATATGTGTTTTTGTATTAGATTTGCCAGAATTTTATTGAGAATTTTTGCATCTGTGTTCATTAGAGATATTGGTCTAAAGTTTTCTTTCTTTGATGTTTCTTTGTCTTGTTTTGGTATAGGGTGATATTGGCCTCATAGAATGTGTTTGGAAGTGTTCCCTCTTTTTCTATTTCATGAAATAGTTTGAGAAGTATTGGTGTTAGTTCTTTAAAGATCTTGTAGAACTCAGTTGGGTATCCATCTAGTCCTTGGCTTTTCTTGGTTGGTAGATTTCTGATGGCATCCTTTATTTCCTTGCTTGAAATTGATCTGTTTAAATTGTGCATATCATCCTGATTTAGTTTTGACTTATCATATGCCTCTAGAAATTTGTAGATGTATTTGATATTTTCTATTAGAGTACAAATTTTCAAAATACTTTCTAATTATCTTCTGTATTTTGGTAGTTTCTGTTAGGATATTTCCTTTTTCATCACATATGTTAGTAATTTGAGTTTTCTCTCTCTTCTTCATTAACATAGCTAATGGTTTATCAATTTTATTTTTTTCAAAGAACCAACTTTTGTTTTGTCTATTTTTTCAATTGTTTCTTTTGTTTCAATTTCATTGATTTCAGCTCTAATTTTAATTATTTCCTGTCTTCTACTGCTTTGGGGGGTTGATTTGTTCTGATCCCTCTAGGGCTTTGAGATGTAATGTTAGGTCATTTATTTGTTGACTTTTTCTTCTTTGAAAGAATGAACTTCATGCAAGGAACTTTCCTCTTAGCACTGCCTTCAGAGTGTCCCAGAGATTTCAATATGTTGTATTGGTGTTCTCATTTACTTCTAACAAATTTTTAATCTCCTCTTTGATATCTTTTGCAACCCATTGTTCACTTAATAGTGTATTATTTAGTCTCCAGGTGTTGGAGTAGCCTTTATTTTATTTATTTTTTCATTAATTTCTAATTTCTATTTTTTTTTTTTTTAAATTTTTTTTTATTGTGGGTTGTTCAAAACATTACAAATTTCTTGACATATCATATTCCACACTTTGATTCAAGTGGGTTATGAACTCCCACCTTCACCCCATACACAGATTGCAGAATCACATCAGTTACACATCCATTGATTTACAAATTGCCATCCTAGTGTCTGTTGTGCTCCGCTGCCTTTCCCATCCTCCACCCTCCCCCCTCCCCACCTCTCCCCTCCCCTCCCCTCCTCTCTCTCTACCCCCTCCACTGTATAACCCTGAGGGTCTCCTTCCATTACCATGCAATTTCCCTTCTCTCTCCCTTTCCCTCCCACCTCTCATCCCTGTTAAATGTTAATCTTCTTCTCCTGCTCTTCGTCCCTACTCTGTTCTTAGTTACTCTCCTTATATCAAAGAAGACATTTGGCATTTGTTTTTTAGGGATTGGCTAGCTTCACTTAGCATAATCTGCTCTAATGCCATCCATTTCCCTGTAAATTCTATGATTTTGTCATTTTTTAATGCAGAGTAATACTCCATTGTGTATAAATGCCACATTTTTTTTATCCATTCGTCTATTGAAGGGCATCTAGGTTGGTTCCACAGTCTTGCTATTGTGAATTGTGCTGCTATGAACATCGATGTAGCAGTGTCCCTGTAGCATGCTCTTTTTAGGTCTTTAGGGAATAGACCAAGAAGGGGAATAGCTGGGTCAAATGGTGGCTCCATTCCCAGCTTTCCAAGAAATCTCCATACTGCTTTCCAAATTGGCTGCACCAATTTGCAGTCCCACCAGCAATGTACAAGTGTACCCTTTTCCCCACATCCTCGCCAGCACTTGTTGTTGTTTGACTTCATAATGGCTGCCAATCTTACTGGAGTGAGATGGTATCTTAGGGTGGTTTTGATTTGCATTTCTCTGACAGCTAGAGATGGTGAGCATTTTTTCATGTACTTGTTGATTGACTGTATGTCCTCCTCTGAGAAGTGTCTGTTCAGGTCCTTGGCCCATTTGTTGATTGGGTTGTTTGTTCTCTTATTGTCTAATTTTTTGAGTTCTTTGTATACTCTGGATATTAGGGCTCTATCTGAAGTGTGAGGAGTAAAGATTTGTTCCCAGGGTGTAGGCTCCCTATTTACCTCTCTTATTGTTTCTTTTGCTGAGAAAAAACTTTTTAGTTTGAGTAAGTCCCATTTGTTGATTCTAGTTATTAACTTTTGTGCTATGGGTGTCCTATTGAGGAATTTGGAGCCCGACCCCACAGTATGTAGATCGTAGCCAACTTTTTCTTCTATCAGACGGCGTGTCTCTGATTTGATATCAAGCTCCTTGATCCATTTTGAATTAACTTTTGTGCATGGCGAGAGAAAGGGATTCAGTTTCATTTTGTTGCATATGGATTTCCAGTTTTCCCAGCACCATTTGTTGAAGATGCTATCCTTCCTCCATTGCATGCTTTTAGCCCCTTTATCAAATATAAGATAGTTGTAGTTTTGTGGATTGGTTTCTGTGTCCTCTATTCTGTACCATTGGTCCACCCGCCTGTTTTGGTACCAGTACCATGCTGTTTTTGTTACTATTGCTCTGTAGTATAGTTTGAAGTCTGGTATCGCTATACCGCCTGATTCACACTTCCTGCTTAGCATTGTTTTTGCTATTCTGGGTCTTTTATTTTTCCATATGAATTTCATGATTGCTTTCTCTATTTCTACAAGAAATGCCGTTGGGATTTTGATTGGCATTGCATTAAACCTATAGAGAACTTTTGGTAATATCGCCATTTTGATGATGTTAGTTCTGCCTATCCATGAACAGGGTATATTTTTCCATCTTCTAAGATCTTCTTCTATTTCTCTCTTTAGGGTTCTGTAGTTTTCATTGTATAAGTCTTTCACCTCTTTTGTTAGGTTGATTCCCAAGTATTTTATTTTTTTTGAAGATATTGTGAATGGAGTGGTTGTCCTCATTTCCATTTCAGAGGATTTGTCGCTGATATACAGGAATGCCTTTGATTTATGCGTGTTGATTTTATATCCTGCCACTTTGCTGAATTCATTTATTAGCTCTAATAGTTTCTTTGTAGAGCCTTTTGGGTCTGCTAGGTATAGAATCATATCATCTGCAAATAGTGATAATTTAAGTTCTTCTTTTCCTATTTTGATGCCTTTAATTTCTTTCGTCTGTCTAATTGCTCTGGCCAGTGTTTCGAGAACTATGTTGAACAGAAGTGGAGAGAGAGGGCATCCCTGTCTTGTTCCAGATTTTAGAGGGAATGCCTTCAGTTTTTCTCCATTCAGAATGATGCTAGCCTGAGGCTTAGCATAGATTGCTTTTACAATATTGAGGTATGTTCCTGTTATCCCTAGTTTTTCTAGAGTTTTGAACATAAAGGGATGCTGTACTTTGTCGAATGCTTTTTCCGCATCTATCGAGATGATCATATGGTTCTTATTTTTAAGTCTATTGATGTGGTGAATAACATTTATTGATTTCCGTATATTGAACCAGCCTTGCATCCCAGGGATGAATCCTACTTGATCATGGTGTACAATTTTTTTGATATGTTTTTGTATCCGATTCGCCAGAATTTTATTGAGGATTTTTGCATCTAGGTTCATTAGAGATATTGGTCTGTAGTTTTCTTTCTTTGAAGTGTCTTTGTCTGGTTTAGGTATCAGGGTGATGTTGGCCTCGTAGAATGAATTTGGAAGTTCTCCCTCTTTTTCTATTTCCTGAAGTAGCTTGAAAAGTATTGGTATTAGTTCCTCTTTAAAGGTTTTGTAAAACTCTGCTGTATACCCATCCGGTCCTGGGCTTTTCTTAGTTGGTAGTCTTTTGATGGTTTCTTCTATTTCCTCAATTGATATTGGTCTGTTTAGGTTGTCTATATCCTCCTGACTCAATCTGGGCAGATCATATGACTTAAGAAATTTATCTATGCCTTCACTATCTTCTAATTTATTGGAGTATAAGGATTCAAAATAGTTTTTGATTATCTTCTGTATTTCTGAAGTGTCTGTTGTGATATTGCCTTTTTCATCCCGTATGCTAGTAATTTGAGTTCTCTCTCTTCTTCTCTTCGCTAGCATCGCTAAGGGTCTGTCGATTTTGTTTATTTTTTCAAAGAACCAACTTTTAGTTTTGTCAATTTTTTCAATTGTTTCTTTTGTTTCGATTTCATTAATTTCAGCTCTGATTTTAATTATTTCTTGCCTTCTACTTCTTTTGCTGTTGTTTTGCTCTTCTTTTTCAAGGATTTTGAGATGAAGTATGAGATCATTTATTTGTTGGTTTTTTCTTTTTTTAAGGAATGAACTCCAAGCAATGAATTTTCCTCTTAGAACTGCTTTCAATGTGTCCCATAGATTCCGATATGTTGTGTCTGTGTTTTCATTTATCTCTAAGAATTTTTTAATTTCCTCCTTGATGTCTTCTATAACCCATTGATCATTCAGTAACCTATTGTTCATTCTCCAAGTGATGTATGCTTTTTCCTTCCTTCTTTTATCGTTGATTTTCAGTTTCATTCCATTATGATCAGATAAGATGCATGGTATTATCTCTACTCCTTTATATTGTCTAAGAGTTGCCCTGTGACATAATATATGATCTATTTTTGAGAAGGATCCATGTGCTGCTGAGAAAAAAGTGTAACTGCTTGATGTTGGGTGGTATACTCTATATATGTCAATTAGGTCTAGGTTATTAATAGTGTTATTGAGTTCTATAGTTTCCTTATTCAACTTTTGTTTGGAAGATCTGTCCAGTGGCGAGAGAGGTGTGTTGAAGTCTCCCATGATTATGGTATGGTGGTCTATTAGACTCTTGAACTTGAGAAGAGTTTGTTTGACGAACATAGCTGCACCATTGTTTGGGGCATAAATATTTATGATTGTTATGTCTTGTTGGTGTATGGTTCCCTTAAGCAGTATGTAGTGTCCCTCTTTATCCCTTTTGATTAACTTTGGCTTGAAATCTATTTTATTTGATATGAGTATGGACACTCCTGCTTGTTTCCGAAGTCCATATGAGTGATATGATTTTTCCCAACCTTTCACCTTCAGCCTATGTATGTCTTTTCCTATCAAATGCGTCTCCTGTAGGCAGCATATTGTTGGGTCTTGTTTTGTGATCCATTCTACTAGCCTGTGTCTCTTAATTGGTGAGTTTAAGCCATTAACATTTAGGGTTATTATTGAGATATGGGTTGTTCTTCCAGCCATATTTGTTTATTTCTGTTACTAAACATGGTTTGTTTTCCTCTTTGATTATTTCCCCCCCCTTTACTGTCCTACCTCCCACTGTTGGTTTTCATTGTTATTTTCCATTTCCTCTTCCTGTAATGCTTTGGCGAGGATGTTTTGAAGAGATGGTTTTCTAGCTGCGAATTCTTTAAACTTTTGTTTATCGTGGAAGGTTTTAATTTCATCTTCCATCCTGAAGCTTAATTTCGCTGGATACACAATTCTTGGTTGGAACCCATTTTCTTTCAGTGTTTGAAATATGTTATTCCAGGATCTTCTAGCTTTCAGAGTCTGTGTTGAAAGATCAGCTGTTATCCTGATTGGCTTACCCCTAAATGTAATCTGCTTCCTTTCTCTTGTAGCTTTTAAAATTCTCTCCTTATTCTGTATGTTGGGCATCTTCATTATAATGTGTCTAGGTGTGGATCTCTTATGATTTTGCACATTCGGCGTCCTGTAGGCTTCTAGGATTTGGGATTCTGTCTCATTCTTCAAGTCTGGGAAGTTTTCTCGTATTATTTCATTGAATAGACTGCTCATTCCTTTGGTTTGGAGCTCTGTACCTTCCTGTATCCCAATGACTCTTAAGTTTGGTCTCTTAATGTTATCCCATATTTCTTGGATGTTCTGCTCATGGTTTCTTAACAGTCTTGCTGAGCTGTCTATGTTCTTTTCCAGTTGAAATACTTTGTCTTCATTGTCTGATGTTCTATCTTCTAAGTGTTCTACTCTGCTGGTAGTATTCTCCATTGAGTTTTTAAGTTGGTTTATTGCTTCCTGCATTTCTAGGATTTCTGATTGTTTGTTTTTTATAACCTCTATCTCCCTGTATAGTTGATCCTTTGCTTCCTGGATTTGTTTGCGTAATTCGTTGTCGAAGTGATCTTTCATTGTCTGATTTTGCTGTTTAATGTCTTCCTTGATACTCCAGATCATCTGAAGCATGTATATCCTGAATTCTTTATCTGACATTCCATCTGCTGCAGCTGTTACCTCTTCTAAAGTTGCGTTGACCTGCATTGCTTGTGGTCCTTTCTTTCCTTGTCTTTTCATACTGCTTGCGTATCTTTCCTGCAGGTGCGGGCGGCGGCTCTGCTGTCTCCTTATTTCAATTGGGGTGTCGTGGCTACCACGCCAGCAGGTCGCTGTGCCTGTTCTGGGAACTGGCGGCGGCTCTGTTCTGCCCCTACTCCAATTGGGGTGAGGAGTGTACCACGCCGGCAGGCCACCGGTTCTGATCCGCCAGTCGGTTGCAGGTTTGCCTACCCTGCAGACACGGGCGGCGGTTCTACTCTGCCCCTATTCCAAATGGGGTGTCGTGACTACCCCGCCTGCAGGACGCTGGGCCTGTTCCTGGCACGGGCGGCGACTCTGTTCTGTCACTACTCCAATTAGGGTGGTGTTTGTACCACGCCGGCAGGCTCCTGGGCCTGATCCGCCGGTCTGTTGTAGGTCTGCCTACCTTGGAGGCGCGGGCAGCGGATCTGCCCTGCCCCTCCTACCACGCCTGCGGACCCCTGGGTTTGATCTGCAGTTTGATCACTGGTCTGCTCACCCTGCGGGCACGAGTGGCGGTTCCGCTCCGCCCCCACACCAATTTGGGTCACGTGACCACCCCACCGGCAGGGCCTGATCCGGGCGTGGGAGAAGGATCTGCTCTGCCCCTACTCCAGTTGGGGTGACATGTGTACCACACTGGCAGGCCACTGGGCCTGACCCGCCCGGCTGTCACAGGTCTGTTTACCTTGCAAGCGCGAACGGCGGCTCTGCCCTGCCCCTCCTACCACGCCCATGTACCCCTGGGTCGCGGGTCTGCCCACCTTGCGGGTGCAAGTGGCGGCTCCGCTCCCACCCCCTCTCCAATTGGGGTCACGCGGTCACCACGCTGGCGAGCCGCTGGGCCTGCTCCGGGCGCTGGCGGCGGCCCGGCTTCTCCCCTCTGGCTCAACGACAAATTGAGGAGGCTCAGGTGACTGTGCCTCACCCCCCCTACCAGGAGACCAACTGCTTATGTCACCGCTGGTATTGATGGAGTTCTCTCCTCCGCCGCTTTCTGCTGACATCAGATCTCTGCCATGTTGATATCGTATGCGAATGTCAGCCTTTCGTTCCCTTTGCCGGGCAACCAAAGCAACGGGTGAGTCCTGTCCGGCCCTCGGCAGGACCCCTACCGAGAAGCAGTTTCCGCGGGCTCCCAGCCCCGGCCCAGGGAAGTTCCGGGAGCCGGAACTCGGCCTCTCCGAACTCGGTGTAAGCTCGGCCTCTCCGAACTCCTGTAAGCTCCAAGAAGCAGTCCCCGCGGGCTCAGTTCCGGGAGCCGGAGTTCGGCTGCTTAGTGCTTGTTGTATGCTCTGATAGGGGCAGGGTTCATGAAGCAGCCTCCGCGGGGCGGTTCCGGGAGCCGGAACTCGGGCGCCCCGCGCTCGGCGTTCGCTCCGATAGGCTCAGGTTCTTAGAAGCACCCAGGCGCAGAACCCTAGCAATCTGTTTGCAAGCCACAGGCGAATTGTAGCCTGGAATTACCTGATCTATGGCTGAATGAGTTGCGGTCAGTCGAAAACAGGGGACGTGACGTCAGTTTACCAAGATGGTGGCTGCTGGCCTCCTCTGTGGACTGACCGGTGTGTAGAACCGAGAAGGACTGTTTCCTTCCCCCGTCTGGAACCCAGAATTCAGCCCTGAGTACGGTGCTTGCGTGGCTGGCAGAAACTGCAGCGCTGTAACCCTGCGTCTCTATCCCAGCGCACACTGCAGACTTTCGCCGCGGGGCGATTTGCTGAATAAGCAGTTACCCTCCGTGCGACAAACCTCTCGCGTTTGAGTCCCCGTAGCCGATCCTCGTGCGATGGAAATCCTTCCTCCAGGTTCCGGAGCACCCCACTATTGCTGGAAATTCCTAACAAGATATCCTTTAGCCGTCCTGACTTGCCATACTCCCACACAGTGAAGCAGCACACGGGGGTAATGCACTCCCCTCGCCGCCATCTTCCCACTCTCCTAATTTCTAATTTCATTCCATTGTGGTCTGATAGAATGCAGGGAAGTATCTCTATTTTTCTGTATTTACTAAGATTTGCTTTGTGGCATAACACATGGTCTATTTTAGAGAAGGATCCATGTGCTGCTGAGAAGAAAGTGTATTCAGTCATTGATGGATAATATACTCTATATATTTCAGCTAAGTCTAAGTTATTGATTGCATTATTGAGTTCTTTGTTTAGCTCTTGTTTGGTAGATTTATTTATTGGTGAAAGAGTTGTGTTAAAGTCACCCAGAATTATTGTGTTGTGATCTATTTGACTCTTGAACTTGAGAAGAGTTTGACTGATGAACGTAGATGCTCCATTGTTTGGGGCAAATATATTTATAAATGTTATATCTTGTTGATATATGACTCCATTAAGGTATGAAATGTCCATCTTTATCCATTTTGATTAAATCTGGCTGGAAGTCTACTTTATTTGATATGAGGATGGAAACCCCTGCTTGCTTATGTAGGCCATGTGAATAGTATATTTTATTTTAACCTTTCACCTTCAGTCTATGTATGTATTTTCCTGTGAGATGAGTATCTTGAAGGCAGCATATTATTGGATCTTTTTTAATCCAATCATCTACCAGCCTATGTCTTTTGATTGGTGAGTTTAAGCCATTAACATTTAGGGTTATTATTGAGATATGATTTGTATTACCAGTCATTTTTGTTTATTTCTGGTATTTAGCTTAACTTGGTTTCTTGTTTGGTTGGCTTTTCTTTTATTGCAGTTCTTCCCTTTGCAGAGTTTCATTGTTGTTTTCATTTCCTCCTCGTGAAATATTTTGCCAAGAATGTTCTGTAGTGGCAGGCTTTCTTGCTGTAAATTCTTTTAGCTTTTGTTTATCATGGAAGGTTTTTATTTCATCATCAAATTTGAAGCTTAATATTGCTGTATATAAGATTCTTAGTTGGTATCTGCTATTTTTTTGAGCCTGGTATATATTGTTCCAGGATCTCCTAGCTTTGAGAGTCTGGGTTGAAAAACCTGCTGAGATTCTAATTGGTCTTCCCTTATTGGTAATCTGATTTTTCTCTCCTGTGGCCTTTAAAATTTTATCCTTATTCTGTAAGCTAGGCATTTTTATTATAATGTGTTTTGGTTTAAATCTGTTGTGATTTTGTACATTTGATGTCCTATAGGCCTCTTGTATTTGGTTTTCCAATTCATTCTTCATGCTTGGAAAATTTTCTGCTGTTATTTCATTGAAGAGACTGTGAATTCCTTTGGTTTGAATCTCTGAAACTTCCTCTATCCCAATAAATCTTAAATTTGGTCTTTTGATGGTGTCCCATAATTCTTGGATGTTCTGTTTGTGGTTTCTTACCATCTTCACTGTGAGGTCAACTTCATTTTCAAAAATATATATTTTGTCTTCATTGTCTGAGGTTCTTCTTCCAAGTGATCTAATCTGTTGGTGATGCTCTCTATTGAGCTTTTAATTGGCTTATTGTTTCTTTCATTTTGAGGATTTCTGTTTAGTTTTTGTTGTTGTTGTTGTTATTGTTTGCTTAGTTTTTTTGTTTTGTTTTGTTTTTTCAGTATCTCTATCTTGTTCTTGAAGTAATCTCTTGCAACCTGTATTTGTTCTCTTATCTCTTTGTTGGTGTGATTGATGGTCACCTGAATTTATTTCTCATTTCTTTGTTGGAGTGATCAATTTTTGCCTGTATTTGATCACTTAGGTCATTTTTTAATTCCCAAATCATTTTAGTTGTGTATATTCTGAACTCCTTCTCTGACATTTCACCTATTTCACTATCTATGGATTCTATTGTTGTAATGTCTTGGTTTGTTTGGGGCACTTTGCTCCCTTGTTTTTTCATGATGTCTATGAGTCTTCCCCTTTTGCAGTGTAGATCTGAGTTATTATAGCTTCTGCCCTATTGTCTAATAGTGTTCCTACAGGTTACTAATACTTTCTTTTAAGGGAGAGATCAATATTATAGCACTCAATGTACCAAATGTGCAGCCATGTATCAGTTACATTTTTTACATTTAGAGTTTTGGCACAATAAACAGAAATGATGAGCTCAGTTATCTTCGACCATATAATCAATAGGTTTGCATAATGGTTCACAGTTTCTGATGGTGGAAGGGGGGACAAGAGGGTTAGCAGAGATGTTTATGAGGTAAGATGTGAGAATATGGATGTATTAGATTATATGACTAGTGAGAGGATAATCATAGAAAGTTGGCTGTTAGTAGGGGAAATGAGAGATAGGCAACCCTATGTAAGACTCCCTGTTACCTCAACAACAGGATAACTGTTAGCACCTCTAGTAGAGAAACCTCTGTTGCAGCCAGGTCACAGAGATCTTGGTGACATCTTACCAGGTCCTTATTGTTGTCTCTTGATAGAAGCAGTGATATCCCAGTTTTGTATTGGTGGCAGCCTCAAGCCTGTATGTTTCCTGATGTTAGACTGTGGAGCCATGCTTTGGTGAATAAGGAAATCCAACATAGATTGGCTTTCCTCGTGGGTGCAGGTGGCTCTGCCTCCAGAACTCTAGGCCATGGTGGCGCAGGCATAACTTTATTCTTTAAAATGCAGGGAATAAAGTGTAACCTGTGTATTAAACATCCACCAGTATACTGACATTACCCTATTTATCCATTGGCTTTTGAAATGATGTGACATGACATAATGATATGAAGGAGTTATTCCTCAGAGGTTCTTCAATTACAATGAAGTATCAGTTTGTCCCTGCACCTTATACTTTCTAGAAACAACTTCCCTTGTGATTGAATTCACAATTCTGTTTCTGTTTTTCAGCATATCAAACTACACTCTCTGTTATGATAAAGAAGAATGTGATTTTATTTATTTTTGGATTAATGGTCACTGGATTTACTGTTGTTGGAGGCTTTCTCTTCACCCCAGGTAAGATGTACAGTAGCTATGCAGGGTTGATGTAAGGAGATCATACCAGGTGGAGTGTATGTTTCCTGGGGCTCTTGTAGCAGATTATGGCAAATGGAGTGCCTTCAAACAACAAAAGTTGTTTTAATGTGGAAGATTACAAAGAAAGAGAATGTTCAACATTTACTTAGAACTATAAGAGAGATAAGTTCACCACTCTGGAGGACATAAGTCAGGGTGTCACTGGGGCCACATTCCCTCCCCAGGCTCTAGGGGAGAGTCCATTTCCTGCCTCTTCTAGCTTCTGCATTTGCTGGCAGTGGTTGGCATTCCTTAGCTTGTGTCCTCCTCCGTGGTTGCAGTGCCACCTCCTCTCCTCTGTCTTCTGCTCTGTGTGTCTGTGTCAAACCTTCCTCTCTCTCACTCTATCAAGGACACTTGTCATTGGAATCTTGGCCCACCCTTATAATTCAAGATAAGCTCCTTCAGGATCTTTTACTTTGGCCATATAATGTCACTTGCTCTTTTGCCATATAAAGAGATATTCACAGGTTCTAGGGACTGGGAGTAGAAATAGCCGACCATGGAGACATCTCATATTGATCAAGATGTGGAAGTGGGAAAGAACATGGGAACCATGTCTGTCTAAAGTGACAGTTGTGTGTGGGGGGATGGGAGTGGGAGTGGGAAAGAAGGGCAGGGAGCACATGAAGAAAAGCAGAGACAGGCTGGGACTCCAAGTGGTGGATTCAGCACACTATTGTGGTTTCTACAGGAGATGGTAGTGTAGGTGTGATGTTTACAAACATAAACCAGCACCTGTATTTACTTACAGAGGTACTGAGGGCATGGGGAGAAGGAGATAAGTTCAGAAAAGAGCCTGAAAGAGCAGTGGATCTGACTTTGGGACAGATGGAATATGGCAAAGGAAGGGAATGACAAGAGATGACTGCAAATTTTCACATTTGGAATTCTGAAAGGTAGTTGAGGAGATAGAGTCAATTCACTTAGATTTAAATTTTGAAATTTAGATTCTTAAGTTTTGTCTTAAATGATTGAAAAGTGATCACTCATTTTGTGTGAACTTTTGAAAAAGATATTTTAAAAAATCATATAGTTTTAAGAGTAGTCCTGAGAGTAATACATTTAATAAATTTAGTACTTTAACTTACCAAAGAGTAAGAAGTATATAGGACAATATTTTATATATTTTTATTTCTTCACAGGTGAATATTCAAAAACAAAAGCTTATGGACTTTATTTCCTTGTAAATCCTTTAGGGATATTAATATTACTTCAATGCTATAAGTTGAGACTAGGTGAGTATTTGATATATCAGCATGATTTTTTCCTACCTTTTAAGTAATAGCAATTTTGTTGAAAATATACTTGTATATTTTTTACAGTTTAATAAAAGTTGGTTTATTAAAATATTCTTGGTGAGATTTTTCCATACATATCAATTTTAAGTTATCTTAAGTCTTCAAAGCATTAAATAATTTTATAAAAAATGATTTTGAAATGTATTGGTTATCTTTTGTGTGACATGCTTTAGACCAGAAGTGTTTTAGATTTCAGAGTTTTTCAGATTTTGGAATACTTGAATACATGTGACTTGTTGAACAGCTTAATTAGAAAATCCAAAATCAAATATGCTCCAAAATCTGAAACTGAACATCAGGTATCAGATTTTCAGATTAGGGATACTCAATCTGTAATTGATGACAGTTAGTATAATTTTAAATTATGCTACTTAATACAAATTATCTTCACATTCTAATTGCAGTTTTTTATAGTTGTAAGTAGATGTTCAATATAATCATTCTTTGCTAATCTCTACATTAAAAACTAGCGTTGCAAGATGATTATAATCATGAATAGTGAAAACATTTCTTTTTTTTAGTTATTACCAAACTTTGACACTATAGTCTTAGAAGATGGAATGGATACCCTAACAATAATCAGCATAAAACAATTTCTCTGCATTTTAAAAGTAAATCACTAGCATATGTTTGTTATAATTATTAAAGAGCCACTTTTAACATTGGGTCTTAGATCTCTCTGGCTTGCTGCATACATTATAAAACCAGGGAACTTCTAGATGTACAAGATAAAGATAATGATGTTAATAATCACATTTGCATATTTGGCCTCTCCATCAAAGAAATATTGTGTGTATTGTGGAGAAGCCACAATACCCATTCATGAAGTAAAGCCCAAAAGTGTGGCCAAAGCAGCATTGTTCTAAGATTTTGAGTAAAAACAACAGATGACTATGACAGTAAAAGACTGTGTATGAATCTGGGGCTAACACTGGTGTGAAGGGGTTAGTCTCAGGAAAAGGGTTTACCACCTAACAATAAATTACAGTCAGTCTTTGGCCATAGGATCTTACCAAATATAAGTAGAAATATTTGCTTCATCAGTATGTCAACATGCTTCTGTTATGTTCTTTTCCTTATTTCAGTGCCTGGAAAGTCCATCGTGATCATTTTCATATTAATAATCATAGACTTGGCAGGCTACATACTTGCTGTGTTTGGACGACTTCTTTCTGTCTCTGGTACGAATCATATTCCTCTGTAATCATGATTTGGATTTCTCTTGGACAGAGCTCTATTTCTTTCTTTAAAAAGTATATAGTTGCCCATCAATGGATGAATTGATAAAGAAAATGTAGTGTGTATACACAATGGAGTTCTATTTAGCCATAATAAAGAATGAGACGGTGAAATTTGCTGGTAATGGGTGGAACTGTAGAACACCAGGCTAAATGAAACAAGCCAGATTTGGAAAGAGAAGGGTTGAATGTTTTCTTTCATATGTAGAAGCTAGAGAAAAATAAGGTGAAAAAAAGGGGAGGAGTGAGTGCGTGTCTGATGAAAATAGAAGGAAAATCAGTGGAGTAGAAGAAGGAGATATAAGGGGAAGGAAGAGGACAGGAAAAGAGAGGAACACCAGAATAAAATTGACCAAATTATGTTATGTACACATATGATGTACAACAGTGAATTTCACCTTTACTCTCTCACACACACTTACACACACAGCCCCAACTTAAAAAGAACAACTATAAATAAAAAGACCAGAAGAATAAGGAAGCAGAACAAGAGAAGGGAGGAGAAAAGAGGAAGGGAAAGAGGACATACTGGGACCTTAAGAGGAAAAAATTATAGTCCATGCATGTCCGATTATGTCCAAATGAACCCTAATATTATGTATAACTCTAATGCTCTAATAAAAATACTTTTAAAGTGTGTAGAATTGAATTTTTAGGGTAGATTTAGGTTTCCATCAAAATAGGGGAAGTACAGAGGTCCTATATACTCCCATCCCTTCCATATACCCCACCCAACCACAGCTTCCCTCAACATTCCCACCAGAGTGGAACGTTTGTTACTATCTGCGAACCAATGTTGATGCATCATTATCACCCAAAGTTAATAGCTTATGTTGCCATTAACTCTTGATGTTGTGCATTCCATGGCCATGACAATTGTATGATGAAATGTATCCCCAATTATAGTATCATAGAAAATAGTTTAACTGCCCTAAAAATCTTGTATTTATTCCTCCCTCTCCCAAATCCCTGGCAAGCTTGATCTTTTTTATTATTATCTTGTTTTGCGTTTTCTGGAATGTCGTATGGAAGAGTATGTAGCTTTTTCATATGGGCTTCTTTCACTTAGAAATAGGCATCTTAAGTTTCCACCATGTATTCTCATGACTTGATACCTTGTTACAAGAATATTCCATTGTGTGGCTGTACCAGAGTTTATTTATGCATTATCTATTGAGAGACACCTTTGTTGCTTTCAGTTTTTTGTAACTATAAATAAAGCTTTTGTAAAAATCCATGTGCATGCTTTTCTGTGAACATAAGTTCACCAAATTCTATTTGGGTAAATACCAAGGAATGCAATTTCTGGATTGTATGTTAAGAGTATGTTTAGTTTTGTAATAAATTGCCAAGCTCTCTATATAAAAATGGCTGCACATTTGAGTGAACATTGCCAACACCAATGAATGACGGCATTTGATGTCATCAGATCTTTTTTATTAATTCCTGTTTTTTCCTGTTGTATAATGCTTCCTTTAATGATATGAGAATATTTTCTATATATGGCTCATTGGCTAAATTTTCTGGCAGCCCAACTACTATGCCTACATCTGTAAAGAATTTTTTATATAATCAGACTCCAGCTGATTGAGTCTTAGACTTTATACAGAATTTCCCACTAGTCTTAATATGATAAGTTATATTATGCAAATGAGGGCTTTTCACTTTTGGAGTTACTTCACTGCCTGAGTAATAATAATGAATGAATGTAGATGGTTTTAATTTCTTAATCATTAAAATAAGAATTGATCTTCTTAAAACTAGACATTGTTACCATTATTATTTACTCCTTTAAAAGGTTCAGGTATTTCATATGCATTTCTAATATAAGATTTCATTTGTTTTGCAGCATGTGTACCAGCACGTGGCTCTCTTGTGATTTCAGGTTTGGCTATCATGGCTGCAGCAGAATTACTTGGACTAATTTATATGATACATATGGGCAAGTCAATCTTTTTGTTAGCTTATGTCAAGAATTTTATATAAATAACTTGGAAAATGCTTGTAGTTTGGTTCTTCCAATTTAGGGCCAAGTAAATGTACTGATAACTCCATAAATGAGAAAACACAATTGAAATGAGAATAATTAAAAGGATAGAAAGCATATGAGTTAATGGAAAGTTTGGATTATAAACTTAATATAAAAGAAAATGATTTTTGGAATAGAGGTGTAGTTTAGTAGTAGAGCACTTGCCTAGCATTTTGAAGCCCTGTGTTTGATTCCTAACACCCCAAACACACACAAAAGAAAATGATATTATATATTTGAATGTGTAGGTCATTTATATTAAAAAAAGGAAAAATATTTGAAGGATCCTTTTAATTAATAGAAAGGATTGGTATTATTCCATTGCTTTTATGATAGACCTCTTTGGCAGAGACCATGTGTTTGTCACATGCTGGTTTTTTTTTTTTTTTTTTTTTTT
>NW_025999968.1:10479729-10508259 GCF_001458135.2 Marmota marmota marmota | reverse complement strand
TGTTTTTTTTTTTTTTTTTTTTTGTATAGTAGTTGCAGACATTAGTGCCACTAGGGAGGCAGGAATTGAAGTTACATATCTGTCATTTTTGTTCATTTAAGGAGTGGTGACCTCCAATGCATGACTTTCAAACAATCACAACCAATATAATAAATATTGAGTTTTAAAATTAAGCTTTTTACTAATTTTAAAATCAATCCTTAATAAGTTTGGAATTAGCTTTTTTACTTTTAACCTACATATTTAATCTGCCAATTTTCAAACAGGTCCTGCATAATTTCTTATTTTAGATAGATTGAGATATACATGCTTTTAATAGTGCTTACAATTAGCATGTTGCCTTACCTAAGATAAAAATGTTTCCTACAATGTGATTTACATGTCTGCTTTTAAGAAAGAAGTCTTTTTTTATTTATGAAGTAAAACAGACTCGACCAATAAAATAATCAAAAGTCACAAATTAATGGAGTAAAAAATTAGTGTTTCTTCTTAGCTTTAGGTGAATTTTATAGTATGTTTCTAAAAATTAATACAAAATTCAAGTTGCTATAGTCAAGAAATTTTTAATATGACTTGCATAATGCTTTCAAAGAAATTTTATCATGATTTCTGAACTTCATTTCTTTGGTGACTGACAATTGAGTTTGGCTTTGCTACATATGTCTGTACCACCTCTTTTTAAATATATTTTTATTTTTAGTTGATACAGCAATTTTTTGATACATATTTATTACATAAAGTGTGAATTTTAATACATGTATACAATGTGTTATGATCAGATCTGTCAACCATACTGACCCTAATATACTACAGAACATTAGATGTTATTCTTTCTATCCAACCGCATCTCTGCACATGTTAATCATCATCTGCTATTCCTGTACACTTCTCAAGCTCTGGTAACCACTATTCTATTCTCTACTTCTATGCAATCCACTTTTTAGTTTCCATAAACAAGAAAGAACATGCTATATTTGTCCTTCTGTGCCTGACTTATTTCACTTAACAAAATGTTCTCCAGTTCCACCCAAGTTGCTGCAAATGACAAATTTTTGTAGTTTATGATGGCTGAATAACATTCCTTTGTGTGTGTGTGTTTGTTTGTGTGTGTGTGTGTGTGTGTGTGTGTGTGTAAGAGACACAGACAGACAGAGATTTATCTTTATATCCATTGATGGCCACCCAGGTTGATAGGTTGATTTCATATCTTAGCTACGGTAAAGTGCTGCAATAAACATTTCAGTGTATACATACATACCCAGCAGTGAGACTGCTGGACCATATGGTAGATCTATTTTTAATTTTTATAAGGAAGCTTCATACTCTTTTCCATAATGGCTATACCAATAAGCATTGCCACCAACAGTTTTCTCTTATTGGGAATCCTCAACAGCATTTGTTACTTTTTGTTTTTTTGATAATAGATGTTGCTCATCAAAAACAGCAGGATGAAAAACAGCAGGATGAAAACATGCCTGAAATGGGGCCTGAAATGGAGCCCAAAATGAGCCCCAGAGAAGTGGGCAGTACTGTATTGGAGGAGAGAGAAGACTATTGATCAATTGGGCAGCAAACCAATGTTTCTATGGGCTACTGTCAATTCTCAGTCGTATTGAATCAAAATTGAAAAAACTCAAGCACCAAGCCTCATGGATTCTTTTCTAATAATTAAACAGTAGGTATTCTTGATGATGTGGCCTGTTAATAATCATGCTGCTGAACTAGAAAGATTCTTCTAGATAGTCCTGATAGGAATTATTGGAAAGCACCCATCACTAATTTTCTTTATAATGTCTCTGCTCTTATTTTTAGATTCATTCTTTTTAGTCTTCTACAGTTACATTAATAATATGAATAGTGTTATGAATGAGAAATTTGTCATCAGAAGCTATCATGAAGATATAATTCTCCCACACTGATTTGAGAGTTGGCCAAAGTCATACTTCACTGGAAAAATCAAGATAACTTCACTGTTCACTATTACTACCAAGGCAATGACCATTTGGAAAAAATAACATTCAAAATGTGCAAACAGGACATGCTTCTCCCATAGTGAGATTGACAATGGAATGCCTCTTTTTCAGAATACTGTATTTTGTTTCTGGATGAAGGAATTTATGTCTATGTGGTGGGAAAAGCTGAAAAGATCACCAAGTATAGTAAACATTGGAAGTAGCTGTGTATAAAATGTTTCATAAAGCATAACAATACTATCACTCAATGATACTCTGAAACATCTTTCTCTTAATATACTATGGGTTCCTTCAACTTTGTTATTTTTATGCATAGTATCTCAGAGAATAAATACATTACAATTGATACAACTATTCCTATTTATGGATATTTAGGGATTTTGAGTATTTTACATTAAAATGACATTTAATACTGAGAGTTATTTTAAAGAAAACTATCAGAAGATTTTAATATATTAATGACACCAGCAGTGTATTTTCCTGTGAATCTTATTGGCACACAGTATTATCAATTGTAAAATTTTTGCCAATATTATAACTGAACAAATATTGAATGGTTGATTTCAATTGCATTTTCTATATTACATGAAGTTGATTTTTATATCATATGTTTTCTTCCTCCCCATATTAAATATATATATATATATATATATATATATATATATATATATATATATAAATTTATTAGATATATATTTATTAGATATTTATATGTATATTTATAACTGTAATTATATATGTATTTCTTTGATGTCTGTTTCCATATTTCCTTTTTCATCACATACATTAGTGATTTGAGTTTTCTCTTTGATAGCATGGTTAAGGGTCTGTCAATTTTATTTATTTTTTCGAAGAACCAACTTTTTGTTTTTTCAATTTTTTCTTTTGTTTCATTGATCTGTTTTATTTTCTTTCATTGATTTCAGCTCTGATTTTAATTATTTCCTGTCTTCTGCTGCTTTTGAAGTTGATTTGTTCTTGCTTTTCTAGGGCTTTGAGATGTAGTTTTAAGTCATTTATTTGTTGACTTTTTCTTCTTTTATGAAAAGAACTCCATGCAATAAACTTTCCTCTTAAATCTGCTTTCATAGTGTCCTAGACATTTCAATATGTTATATGTGTGTTTTCATTCATCTCTAAAGACTTTTTAATCTCCACCTTGATGTCTTCTGTAGCCCATTGTTTATTCAGAAGCATATTATTTAGTTTCCAGGTGTTGGAGTGGATTTTAGTTTTTATTTTATTATTGATTTCCAATTTCATTTCATTATGATTTGAAAGAATGCAGGGTAGTATCTCTAATTTTTTATATTTGCTAAGAGTTGCTTTGTGGCATAATATATGGTCTATTTTAGAGAAGGATCCATGTGCTTCTGAGAAGAAAGAATATTCTCTCGTTGAAGGTTGGAATATTCTATATATGTCAGTTAAGTCTAAGTTATCGATTGTATTATTGAGTTCTATAGTTTCTTTATTCAGCTTTTGTTTGAAAGATCTATCTAGTGATGAAAGAGGTGTGTTAAAGTCACCCCAAATTATTGTGTTGTGGTCAATTTGACTCTTGAACTTGAGAAGAGTTTGTTTGATGAACATAGCTGCTCCATTGTTTGGGGCATATGTATTTATAATTGTTAAGTCTTGTTAGTGTATGGTTTCCTTGAGAAGTATGTAGTGTCCTTCTTTATCCTTTTTGATTAACTTTAGTTTGTAGTCTACTTTATTTGATATGAGGATGGAAATCCCTGCTAGCTTCTGCAGATCATGTGAGTGGTACAATTTTTCCCAACATTTCACCTTATGTGAATGTCTTTTCCTATGAGATGAGTCTTGGAGGCAGCATATTGTTGGGTCTTATTTTTTGGGGGGATCCAATCTGCTAGCCTCTGTCTTTTGATTGGTGAGTTTAGGCCATTAACATTCAGGGTTATTATTGAGACATGATTTGTATTTCCAGCCATTTTTGTTTATTTTTGGTATTTAATATGACTTGGTTTCCCATATGATTAGACTTTCCTTTAGTGTAATCCCCCCTTTGCTGATTTTAATCATTGTTTTTCATTTCTTTTTTTTTTTGATTTTATTGATTTTATTATTATTATTGATTTTATTTTATTTTATTTTATTTTATTTATTTATTTTTTTAATTTTTTATTGTTGGCTGTTCAAAACATTACATAATTCTTGATATATCATATTTCACACTTTGATTCCAGTGGGTTATGAGCTCCCTGTTTTTCATTTCTTCTACTTGGAATATTTTGCTGAGGATGTTCTGTAGTCCAGGCTTTCTAGTTGTAAATTCTTTTAACTTTTGTTTATCATGGAAGGTTTTTTATTTTTTTCATCATCAAATCTAAAGCTTAGTTTTGCTGGATATAAGCATCCATTTTCTATTAGGGCTTGGTATATATTGTTCCATGATCTCCTGGCTTTGAGGGTCTGGGTTGAAAAATCTGCTGAGATACGAATTGGTTTCTCTCTATATGTAATCTGATTCCTCTCTCTTGTGGCTTTTAAGATTCTATCCTAATTCTGTATGCTAGGCATTTTCATTATAATGTGCCTTGGTGTAGATCTGTTGTAATTTTGTACACTTGGTGTCCTGTAAGCCTCTTGTTTTTTGGTTTTCCAATTTTTTCTTCATGCTTGGGAAATTTCCTGATATTATCTCATTGAAGAGATTGTGCATTCCTTTGGTTTGAAACTCTGTGCCTTCCTCTATCTCAATAACTCTTACATTTGGTCTTTTGATGTTGTTGCATAATTCTTGAATGTTCTGTTCATGGTTTCTAACTTTCTTCACTATGTGATCAACTTTATTTTCCAGATTGTATACTTTGTCTTCATTATCTGATGTTCTTTCTTCCAAGTGATCTAGACTGTTGATCATGCTTTCTATTGAAATAATCTTTTGCTACCTGTATTTGCTCTCTTATCTCATTGTTGGAGTGATCAATTTTTGCTTGTATTTGCTCATTTAGGTTATTCTTTAATTTGGAGATTATTTTAATTATGAGCTCTGAACTCCTTCTCTGACATTTCATCAACTTCGCTGTTCATGGGTTCTGTTATTATAGTGTCCTGGTTTGTTTGGGGCACTTGTCTCCCTTGTTTTTTCATGGTGTCTATGTGTCCTCCTTTCTTGCAGTGTGTATCTGAGATATTACGGTTTCTTCCCTATATTCTTGTAGTACCCAAGCAGATTGTCTGTACCTCACCTTGGTGTTGGGTGCTACTACATCCTGGATCTGCGACCTACATAAGTTGGAGTGGGTGGATCTGGGCTGCTGGGCTTGACCTCCTGTAGTAGTCTACTGGTCATTAGGGATGGTCCTGCACCAAAGGCTAGGCTCTTGCGGTGTCTGCCTTGCTGGTGAACCGGTTCTACTGAGAGCCTGGAACCTGCATGGGCTGCAGTGGGTGGTCTGGGCTGGATCTTGGCTCCTGTGGTAGTCCACTGGTCAGAAGACGTAGTCCTACTCCAGAGACTAGGCTCTGGCAAGTATCTGCCCCACCAGGAAAGGGGTGGACCCAGCCCGCTATGTGTCTGGGCCTCACAGAGGCCAGTATCAGTGGATTTGGGTGACTGGGCTTGACATTCTGTGGTAGTCTTCTCTCTCCATAGTCTTATGTGGATTATTTTTCCTGGCTCAGGACTCACCTATTTTCCAGCCCACCTATGAAAGCAAGCTTCCATAACAAAATGCTAATTTAAAATTACTGATGCTTCAATTCCTTCTTTCTCTATCATATGTCCAGGACTCATTTCAATCCATTTCAAAAGGTATAGAATATCTTTCATCTGTTTTTTGCCTCCCTCTCCATGTTTACCTCTTCATCCTCTAGTTTTATCCTCAACAACTTTTCACAAATCCAGGCAACTTCATTCCCCTGCTATTTTATACACAATCTTCATTTCAGTATGTTGTTAAGCATTTTAAGAATCTGAAACCCTGGGAGAGCAGAAGCTGAGAAGAGCAGCTAATTTCAACTTTTCCTATACAAGGGAGATTTACAGAAAATTTTTGCTTTGTTACTAATAAGATATAAAAATAATTTCCTTGAAATTGGATATGGAAGAATCAAATTATTTTGCTTAAATAATAGGCTATAGATATAAATAATGATAACTTGTGTTTGTTCAAATAAGTGAGAATAAGGGTTAAAAACTGATCATGCTGTGATAGAGGTGTTTGATAAAGTTTAATGAACTAATACTTTGTAAAGTGATAAAACTACAAGTGATAATAGTTTATTTTTTCAGTTAGTTGGTACATTGGGAAGGATTGGAGGTTGTGACTTGCAAAGAGACAAGTATTCCTTCCTTCTCTGATCTTTGACACTGAAGTGCAATGCAGGCAGAAAATCCTGTCTGGAGGATGAACCATTGACAAATACAGCCATAGTCATGGATAGGTTTGCTACATTCCATTTCACACGTTTTCCTTTAACTCACAAATACCTAGCAAAGTAAGAATTAACTGCATTTTAAAAAAATATTTATTTTTAGGTGTAGATGGACACAACACAGTGCCTTTATTTTTATGTGGTGCTGAGGATTGAACCCGGGTCCCCCCCATGCTAGGCAGGCGCTCTACCGCTGAGCCACAATCCCAGCCCTTAACTGCATTTTATTAATGAGAAATTAATGCTCAGAGTGTAAGCATGTAAGAATTAGCACTGCCATGAATGAATTTTCTTTCTTGACTTCATTTTCTTGTAAAATCAGTTCCTAGTACCTCCCAACCAGTGACATAACATTTTCCACACAGAATGTTCCACAGTACCTACCTTCCAGTGTCCATTGTCCTGTCCATGTTTGCTTCAGTAGTGAATTTTCAATAGTACACTCATAAGATGAATTTGATCCTCTGATATTGAATGAACTGATAATATATAAAGGACCCAAATACCCAATTTTTTCTGTATTGCTTTCAGAGACAGATGCATTGTCCATTCTCCATGTGATACGAGAAGGAGGACAGACACTTAACACACTGCATACCAGGAAGCTGGTCATGTTCCTCTTTTCAGGCTTTATCACAGGCATGAGGAAAGCTCTTCAGAAGAAGGGCACATGAAGAACTCTCACTTATAGACCATCTATGCACAATACATTTTAATATTTTTGAAATGCCAAGGTAGTTTTTATGAGCAGTTACTAAAAGGAAAACCAAAACTCTGTAGAACCTTAAGATACAATGTCCTTATCCAGAAAGAATGAAAATTAGTACACATAGGTACACAGCAAATGGCAATCTTTATTTTCTTAGGATCATAGCTGACAAATAANTCTCTCTCTCTCTCTCTCTCTCTCACACACACACACACACACACACATATTTAGGGTATATTTTCCAGTAGATTGTTTAATTTAGCACTTGGTCCTTTTCCCTTTAATTCATTTAGCTACTTTACAATTCAATCTGGAAATCTAAGAATTATGTGTAGACAAGAGTCAAATAGGCTAAGTCAGAAGATTCAGAGTTCTGCATGAACTCCAGTTTAGACTTTGATGCCCACATTTTCCTTGCTCAATGAGACCTTCAGATTTATTTGTCAGCTATGATCCTAAGAAAATAAAGATTGCCATTTGCTGTGTACCTATGTGTACTAATTTTCATTCTTTCTGGATAAGGACATTGTATCTTAAGGTTCTACAGAGTTTTGGTTTTCCTTTTAGTAACTGCTCATAAAAACTACCTTGGCATTTCAAAAATATTAAAATGTATTGTGCATAGATGGTCTATAAGTGAGAGTTCTTCATGTGCCCTTCTTCTGAAGAGCTTTCCTCATGCCTGTGATAAAGCCTGAAAAGAGGAACATGACCAGCTTCCTGGTATGCAGTGTGTTAAGTGTCTGTCCTCCTTCTCGTATCACATGGAGAATGGACAATGCATCTGTCTCTGAAAGCAATACAGAAAAAATTGGGTATTTGGGTCCTTTATATATTATCAGTTCATTCAATATCAGAGGATCAAATTCATCTTATGAGTGTACTATTGAAAATTCACTACTGAAGCAAACATGGACAGGACAATGGACACTGGAAGGTAGGTACTGTGGAACATTCTGTGTGGAAAATGTTATGTCACTGGTTGGGAGGTACTAGGAACTGATTTTACAAGAAAATGAAGTCAAGAAAGAAAATTCATTCATGGCAGTGCTAATTCTTACATGCTTACACTCTGAGCATTAATTTCTCATTAATAAAATGCAGTTAAGGGCTGGGATTGTGGCTCAGCGGTAGAGCGCCTGCCTAGCATGGGGGGGACCCGGGTTCAATCCTCAGCACCACATAAAAATAAAGGCACTGTGTTGTGTCCATCTACACCTAAAAATAAATATTTTTTTAAAATGCAGTTAATTCTTACTTTGCTAGGTATTTGTGAGTTAAAGGAAAACGTGTGAAATGGAATGTAGCAAACCTATCCATGACTATGGCTGTATTTGTCAATGGTTCATCCTCCAGACAGGATTTTCTGCCTGCATTGCACTTCAGTGTCAAAGATCAGAGAAGGAAGGAATACTTGTCTCTTTGCAAGTCACAACCTCCAATCCTTCCCAATGTACCAACTAACTGAAAAAATAAACTATTATCACTTGTAGTTTTATCACTTTACAAAGTATTAGTTCATTAAACTTTATCAAACACCTCTATCACAGCATGATCAGTTTTTAACCCTTATTCTCACTTATTTGAACAAACACAAGTTATCATTATTTATATCTATAGCCTATTATTTAAGCAAAATAATTTGATTCTTCCATATCCAATTTCAAGGAAATTATTTTTATATCTTATTAGTAACAAAGCAAAAATTTTCTGTAAATCTCCCTTGTATAGGAAAAGTTGAAATTAGCTGCTCTTCTCAGCTTCTGCTCTCCCAGGGTTTCAGATTCTTAAAATGCTTAACAACATACTGAAATGAAGATTGTGTATAAAATAGCAGGGGAATGAAGTTGCCTGGATTTGTGAAAAGTTGTTGAGGATAAAACTAGAGGATGAAGAGGTAAACATGGAGAGGGAGGCAAAAAACAGATGAAAGATATTCTATACCTTTTGAAATGGATTGAAATGAGTCCTGGACATATGATAGAGAAAGAAGGAATTGAAGCATCAGTAATTTTAAATTAGCATTTTGTTATGGAAGCTTGCTTTCATAGGTGGGCTGGAAAATAGGTGAGTCCTGAGCCAGGAAAAATAATCCACATAAGACTATGGAGAGAGAAGACTACCACAGAATGTCAAGCCCAGTCACCCAAATCCACTGATACTGGCCTCTGTGAGGCCCAGACACATAGCGGGCTGGGTCCACCCCTTTCCTGGTGGGGCAGATACTTGCCAGAGCCTAGTCTCTGGAGTAGGACTACGTCTTCTGACCAGTGGACTACCACAGGAGCCAAGATCCAGCCCAGACCACCCACTGCAGCCCATGCAGGTTCCAGGCTCTCAGTAGAACCGGTTCACCAGCAAGGCAGACACCGCAAGAGCCTAGCCTTTGGTGCAGGACCATCCCTAATGACCAGTAGACTACTACAGGAGGTCAAGCCCAGCAGCCCAGATCCACCCACTCCAACTTATGTAGGTCGCAGATCCAGGATGTAGTAGCACCCAACACCAAGGTGAGGTACAGACAATCTGCTTGGGTACTACAAGAATATAGGGAAGAAACCGTAATATCTCAGATACACACTGCAAGAAAGGAGGACACATAGACACCATGAAAAAACAAGGGAGACAAGTGCCCCAAACAAACCAGGACACTATAATAACAGAACCCATGAACAGCGAAGTTGATGAAATGTCAGAGAAGGAGTTCAGAGCTCATAATTAAAATAATCTCCAAATTAAAGAATAACCTAAATGAGCAAATACAAGCAAAAATTGATCACTCCAACAATGAGATAAGAGAGCAAATACAGGTAGCAAAAGATTATTTCAATAGAAAGCATGATCAACAGTCTAGATCACTTGGAAGAAAGAACATCAGATAATGAAGACAAAGTATACAATCTGGAAAATAAAGTTGATCACATAGTGAAGAAAGTTAGAAACCATGAACAGAACATTCAAGAATTATGCAACAACATCAAAAGACCAAATGTAAGAGTTATTGAGATAGAGGAAGGCACAGAGTTTCAAACCAAAGGAATGCACAATCTCTTCAATGAGATAATATCAGGAAATTTCCCAAGCATGAAGAAAAAATTGGAAAACCAAAAAACAAGAGGCTTACAGGACACCAAGTGTACAAAATTACAACAGATCTACACCAAGGCACATTATAATGAAAATGCCTAGCATACAGAATTAGGATAGAATCTTAAAAGCCACAAGAGAGAGGAATCAGATTACATATAGAGAGAAACCAATTCGTATCTCAGCAGATTTTTCAACCCAGACCCTCAAAGCCAGGAGATCATGGAACAATATATACCAAGCCCTAATAGAAAATGGATGCTTATATCCAGCAAAACTAAGCTTTAGATTTGATGATGAAAAAAATAAAAAACCTTCCATGATAAACAAAAGTTAAAAGAATTTACAACTAGAAAGCCTGGACTACAGAACATCCTCAGCAAAATATTCCAAGTAGAAGAAATGAAAAACAGGGAGCTCATAACCCACTGGAATCAAAGTGTGAAATATGATATATCAAGAATTATGTAATGTTTTGAACAGCCAACAATAAAAAATTAAAAAAATAAATAAATAAAATAAAATAAAATAAAATAAAATCAATAATAATAATAAAATCAATAAAATCAAAAAAAAAAAGAAATGAAAAACAATGATTAAAATCAGCAAAGGGGGGATTACACTAAAGGAAAGTCTAATCATATGGGAAACCAAGTCATATTAAATACCAAAAATAAACAAAAATGGCTGGAAATACAAATCATGTCTCAATAATAACCCTGAATGTTAATGGCCTAAACTCACCAATCAAAAGACAGAGGCTAGCAGATTGGATCCCCCCAAAAAATAAGACCCAACAATATGCTGCCTCCAAGACTCATCTCATAGGAAAAGACATTCACATAAGGTGAAATGTTGGGAAAAATTGTACCACTCACATGATCTGCAGAAGCTAGCAGGGATTTCCATCCTCATATCAAATAAAGTAGACTACAAACTAAAGTTAATCAAAAAGGATAAAGAAGGACACTACATACTTCTCAAGGAAACCATACACTAACAAGACTTAACAATTATAAATACATATGCCCCAAACAATGGAGCAGCTATGTTCATCAAACAAACTCTTCTCAAGTTCAAGAGTCAAATTGACCACAACACAATAATTTGGGGTGACTTTAACACACCTCTTTCATCACTAGATAGATCTTTCAAACAAAAGCTGAATAAAGAAACTATAGAACTCAATAATACAATCGATAACTTAGACTTAACTGACATATATAGAATATTCCAACCTTCAACGAGAGAATATTCTTTCTTCTCAGAAGCACATGGATCCTTCTCTAAAATAGACCATATATTATGCCACAAAGCAACTCTTAGCAAATATAAAAAATTAGAGATACTACCCTGCATTCTTTCAAATCATAATGAAATGAAATTGGAAATCAATAATAAAATAAAAACTAAAATCCACTCCAACACCTGGAAACTAAATAATATGCTTCTGAATAAACAATGGGCTACAGAAGACATCAAGGTGGAGATTAAAAAGTCTTTAGAGATGAATGAAAACACACATATAACATATTGAAATGTCTAGGACACTATGAAAGCAGATTTAAGAGGAAAGTTTATTGCATGGAGTTCTTTTCATAAAAGAAGAAAAAGTCAACAAATAAATGACTTAAAACTACATCTCAAAGCCCTAGAAAAGCAAGAACAAATCAACTTCAAAAGCAGCAGAAGACAGGAAATAATTAAAATCAGAGCTGAAATCAATGAAAGAAAATAAAACAGATCAATGAAACAAAAGAAAAAATTGAAAAAACAAAAAGTTGGTTCTTCGAAAAAATAAATAAAATTGACAGACCCTTAACCATGCTATCAAAGAGAAAACTCAAATCACTAATGTATGTGATGAAAAAGGAAATATGGAAACAGACATCAAAGAAATACATATATAATTAGAAAATATTTTGAAAACCTGTACTCCAATAAAATAGAAAATATTAAAGGCAACAACAAATTTCTAGAGTCATATAATTTGCCCAAATCGAATCAGGATGATATACACAATTTTAACAGATAAATTTCAAATGACGAGATAGCAGATGCCATCAAAAGTCTATCAACCAAGAAAAGCCCAGGACCGGTCAGATACACAGCCAAGTGCTACAAGACCTTTAAAAAAGAACTAATACCAATACTCTCCAATTTATTTCAGGAAATTGAGTTTGGAAGTGCTGCCTCTTTTTCTATTTCCTATGAGGCCAATATCACCCTGATCCCCAAACCAGGCAAAGTCACATCAAAGAAAGAAAACTTCAGATCAATATCTCTAATGAACATAGATGCAAAAATTCTCAATAAAATTCTGGCAAATCTAATACAAAACATATCAAAAAGATACAATATGATCAAGTGGGATTCATCCCAGGGATGCAAGTTTGGTTCAACATATGGAAATCAATAAATGTAATTCATCACATCAATAGACTTAAAAATAAGAATCATATGATCACCTCAATAGATGCAGAAAAAGCATTTGATAAAATACAGCACCCCTTTATGTTCAAAACACTAGAAAAACTAGGGATAATAGGAACATAACATCATAAAATCTATCTATGCTGAGCACCAGGCCAACATCATTCTAAATGGAGAAAAATTGAAGGCATTTCCTCTAAAAACTGGAACAAGACAGGGATGCCCTCTTTTACCACTTCTATTTAATATAGTTCTTGAAACACTGGCCAGAGCAATTAGATATATGAAAGAAATTAAAGGGATACACATAGGAAAAGAAGAACTCAAATTGGAACTATTTGTTGATGATGTGATTCTATACCTAGAAGACCCTAAAGTTCCACCAGAAAACTACTAGAACTAGTAAATGAGTTTAGCAAAATAGCAGGATATACAATCAACACCCATAAATCAAAGGCATTTCTGTACAACAGTGACAAATCCTCAGAAAGGGAAACAAGGAAAACTACCCCATTGTCAGTAGACTAAAAAAACTAAAATAAAATACTTGGAAATCAACGAAAGAGGTGAAAGATCTATATAATGAAAATTACAGAACCTAAAGAAAGAAATCAGAGTAGACCTTAGAAGATGGAACGATATACCTCGCTCTTGGTTAGGCAGAATTAATAAATGACCATACTTCCAGAAGCACTATACAGATTTAATGCAATTCTGATCAAAATTCCAATAACATTCCTCATAGAAGTAGAAAAAGCAATCATGAAATTCATCTGGAAAATGCTCTATCTGATGTGTGAGGGGTAAAGATTTGAGGGATAAAGATAAGAGACCCAGAATAGCCAAAGCAATACTTAGCAGGAAGAGTGAAGCAGATGGCATCACTATAGCAGACCTTAAACTATGCTACAGAGCAATAGTAACAAAAACAGCATGGTATTGGCACCATAACAGACTGGTAGATCAATGGTACAGAATTGAGGACATAGAGACTAACCCAGAAAACTACAATTATCTTATATTAGACAAAGGTGTCAAGAATATGTATTGTAGAAAAGATAACCTCTTCAACAAATGGTTCTGGGAAAACTAGAAATCCACATGCAACAAAATGAAATTAAACCCTTATCTCTCACCATGCATAAAACTCAACGCAAAATGGATCAAGGACTTAGGAATTAAACCAGAGAACCCACATCTAATAGAAGAAAAAGTAGGCCCTAATCTTCATCATGTGGGATTAGGCCACAACTTCCTTAATAAGACTCCTGTGGCACAAGAATTAGAATCAAGAATCAATAAATGGGATGGACTCAAACTAAAAAGTTTCTTCTCAACAAAATAAATAATCAAAAGGTGAATAGAGAGTCTATATTTTGGGAGCAAATCTTTACCCCTCACACATCAGATAGAGCACTAATCACTAGGATATATAAAGAACTCAAAAAGCTAAGCACCAAAAAAATAAATAACCCAATCAATAAATGGGCCAAGGACCTGAACAGACACTTCTCAGAAGAGAATATACAATCAATCAACAAGTACATGAAAAAAATGTTCATCATCACTAGAAATTAGAGAAATGCATATCAAAACCACTCTAAGATTTCATCTCACTCCAGTCAGAATGGCAGCTATTATGCATACAAACAACAATAAGTTGGTGAGGATTTGTTCTAGGATTTTTTTAAGCTATTGTGAATTACAGTGTTTTTCTGAATTCTTTATCAGCAGATTCATTATTGGTAAATAGGAAAGCTATTGATTACTATATATTGATATTGTGACTTGTTACTTTGCTGAATTTATTAGCTATAGCATTCTTTTGGTAGAGGTTTTGGATCTTCTAAGTATAGGACCAGATCATTTGCAAACAGTGATAATTTGACTTCTTCCTTTCCTATTTTTATACCTTTTATTTTCTTCTGTTGCCTAATTTTTCTGACTAGAATTCTTAATATTATATTAAATAGGAACAGTAAGAGTGGGAATCTTTGTTTTGTTCCAGATTTTAAAGGAAATGCTATAGATTTTTCCCCATTTACTATGATGTTGTCTTTGAGTTTTTCATATATAGCCTTTATGATGTTATGAAATAGCAAAAATTGCCACCTGTGAACTATAAGTGGATATATCAGGGGTATGGAGCCTCTCAATCATCAAAGAGGCTGAACAAGATTTTCAGTTATCTCCTGCCATGAGCAAACTCAGTATTTCACTTCAAAGTACTATATATAATAGCTGCATTCTATTTTAAAACTATTGTCTCACGTTGGATTCATTTTGGATCATAGAAAACAAAATTAGGGGTCCTCAGAGGTACAGCACTTGCCTAGCATGCGTGAGGCACTGGCTTCAATCCTCAGCACCACATAAAAATAAAGATATGTGTCCACCTATAACTAAAAAAATAAATAAATATTTTTAAAAAAAAAAAGAAAAAATCAGGAAGAAACCATGGCTCATCTTTCTAATCAGAGATCTAATTTCAAGTTCACACAGAGTGAAAAATCAGGTCCATTTCATCTCTGACAAAGAAAAAGTGTATTTCAGAGACTTTCATTACAAATAAACCTTGACCAGTGGGGTCTGGTGAAAGATCTATGCCAAAACTCCTCATGAAGAAGCCCGTAACCAGGCACAGTAGTGCACACCTATAATCTCAGCAGCTTAGGAGGCTGAAGCAGGAGAATCACAAGTTCAAAGCCAGCCTCAGCAAAAGCAAGGTGTTAAGCAACTCAGTGAGAACCTGTCTCTAAATAAAAAATACAAAATAGGGCTGGGGATATGGCTCAGTGGTTGAATGCTCCTGAGTTTAATCCTTGGCACCAAAAAAAAAAAAAAAAAGCCTGTAGCAGGAACTACTACCACCCAAACAGAGCAGAGAACAGGGTAAAACAATTATGGTAACCCTATGCATCAGCATTTCAATCAAACTTGATTTTCTCTTCGGAATTGTAATTTTCCATTGCTGTCTTGCTTGGGAGATGCCACAACATATGGAAATAAGGTGCAGATTTGGAGACACTTAGGATTCCTAGAGTCTAGACTGGTCAAAAAAAGTTGCACTGAACCAGATAAAATTGCTGCTGAATTAATATATGACCTTAGGATATCTCTATATGGGGGTGGGCAGTAACTGAGGATCACAGATAAAGTGAGAAGTAGCTATGCTTTTCTTTGGGAAAAATTGCATATGAAAATACTTTAGAAACTCAACATTTTTACTTAATCCTTCCTTTTTTACAAGAGTGTAGAATTTCAAATGAATCAAATAAGTAGATATTTTATTGCATGTAAAAAAACATTATTAAGTAATAATTGAGTGTATTTATAAAAAATAATGCCTTTTATGTAGAGTTAATGATTTTAAAGAATAACCTATAAACATTTTCACCCTAAATTAGCCTTTGAGCTGTAATACTTCCTACTAGTTGATAGATTATAGATCACAAGATTAGCAGAGTTCTGACTTTAGTACCTATTTCTGCCTTCAGGAGCTTACCCTTCCCTTAATACTTATTACAATTCTAGTCCATACCAGAATATTAGAAGTTCAGGCTCCTCTAGTTATTCTGAGGAGCTTCAAGGACTATTAACCCAGTGGTCACCTGTCACTTCTCTCATTACCTTGAACTTCTTATCGCTTTTCCCCTAGGACACTGTCTTCTCCAAGCTAAGGGTATACTGAACACTTCTCTCATGGTCAAAGGATAAAGCTGGGCTAAAGCTGGTTTGCAGTCATAATTATATCTTTGTAAAAATGTGTTACTTTCCTCAGTATAATATAAAACAATAGAAGATGCATGAGTGCCTCTCAAGTTTTCTTCTCTCCTGACTTTCACCTCTATCCAGTCCCAAGTTGGTTAATACTACAGTGCAAGTTTTCCTAAATAGGCACACTGAGACTGAAAGAAACTGCTCATGGGAAACTCTGTAGAACATGGACTCCTGGCTTGATCGTTAAAGGGACTTTTCATTATACAATTTTTTTTCTTCTGAATTCTGCCTCTCATCTGGAATTTAAAAATAAGTAGTTTTAAAAATAGTAAGCATAGTGGCTGGGTGTGGCTTAGTGGTAGAGCACTTACCTAGCATATGTGAGGCACTGGGTTCAATAAATGAATAAAATAAAGGTCCCTCAACATTTAAAAAACTTAAAAAAAAATAGTAAGCTTACTCTACCATTAACCACCTACTCACACTTTCTGTTTTCTTATTTGGTAATTATTCTTTCAGTTCACAGACTTTTTTCTTTATTTTATTTAGATCCAAGGCAAGAAATATCTTCCAGGAAGATAAGGAATCAATAAATGGGATGGACTCAAACTAAAAAGTTTCTTCTCAGCAAAAGAAACAATCTGTGAGGTGAATGGAGAACCTACAACTTGGGAGCAAATCTTGACCCCTCATACATCAGATAGAGCACTAATCTCTAGGGTATATGAAGAACTCAAAAAGCTAAACACCAAAATAACAAATAACCCAATCAATAAATGGGCCAAGGACCTGAAAAGACACTTCTCAGAAGAGGATATACAATCTATCAACAAATATATGAAAAAAATGTTCATCATCGCTAACTAGCAATTAGAGAAATGCAAATCAAAACATCTCACTCCAGTCAAAATGGCAGCTATTTGCAGTCCCACTGCTGGTGCAGCCAGTATGGAAAGCAGTATAAAGACACGAATTGGTGTGAATATACTTTGTATACAACCAGAGATATGAAAAAATTGTGCTGTATATGTGTAATAAGAGTTGTAACACATTTTGCTGTCATACATAAATTTGAAAAATCAATTTTAAAAAATGGTCAACTGCTAATGGATAAGAGCAAGTAGGTTCAGAAATCACCTTAGTGAAAAGGTGAAAAGTCAGGACCTAGAACCAAAAAAATAGATTTGATATGATATACCCTAGTATTATATAAATGGCTATTTCAGCATAACCAACTAGATTTAATGTGGTCTTAGGGAGCCCAAAGAGTAAAAATGTCCGTATCTTCAAGACTTTTTAGTCCCAATCAACTCAAGAATTCACACATCTAGAGTTGGGTTCCAGTCAGAACCACCAGGCATACACAGCCTAGTGACTTCAGCTCTAAAGATCATTTGATGAGCTCTTCTATCTCAGTTGTCATATTGTTAGTTAACTGATACAGATTTCCATATAAATTTTATACAAGGAAAGAATGGAGATTTCAGCTGACTTAATAATTTACTCCCCATAATTTTGGTCATAAATTTATATGAAAGAAGTAGTCTAATGTTTATGGTTATGAATTCTTCATTATAACCAGGCTCTTTGGTGACTTAGTCAGTTGAGGTTTTCACCCTACAGTTGACAGGAGAAAACAAACTCAGAAGTGTGGTATGACTGCCACTTGGTCCAATTTTCTCTATAAGCTGTTCCATACTTTGTACATAGTTTTGTTAACTACTAAGTGCTTGCTACAATGTTGTGACAGATGTTCATAAGTAGTAAAGTATTAGACACTATTATTTAAAAAAAAAAAAACTCCAGTGAAATAATGTTTAAGTACCTGTCATCTCTTGACTCTTAGTTACCTTTGTTCCTTTTACTTTAATTATGTCCAAATGAATAATATAATTTTAATAAATTAAATTAATAATTTATTAATAACTTTAAACTTGATGTGTGATACAAGCTGAAATTTTCTGACACTCTGATTTTACTGAGTAGTGTATGGAGTATGGAAAATAACAACATTTAGATCAGTACTGGAACTGTGACAACAGCAAACTCCTAACAGGTTTATTAGGACATAGAGATGCTTCTTACATGGAAATATTGGCTTACCAAAGGGTAAATCTAAGCCTTTTCTTAAAGAAGCTTTTTAAAATTATTATTGCAGAAAAATCTTAGAATAGCCACATGTTAAAACTTCTAAGCATTTCTTCATTGGATTGAGATCAATGGTAGGAGTTAACTGCTTTTAACAGTACACTCAGTGACAGTTTTGTCCCCCTTCCCCACAAAATTCAAAATTCTATTTTAGCTCCTGACATTCAGGAGGATTAGCCTTGATCTGTATGAGCCAACCCTGGCCATTGCCATCTTCTTGCCATAACAGTGGCTCAGCACAGACACATTAAGAAATCTGGTCAATATGACAAGAGGAAAAGTATTCCCTGGGGCTTCTAGGAGGGTATTTCTTGATTTCAGAGACACGGATACCATGTGAGGAGAGAATGCTAATACCACTATAGTCCTCTGACAACTGAAGGGGATAAACTTAAAGACCAAAACCATCACATGGAAGACATCAGACAAGTAAAAACCTTGATATTGCTGATCCCCTGAGTTAATCTTAGAGCCTCCTATAAAAGTTAGGGTTGGATCACAAAGCCAGAACTATTGAGAGTGACAGAAACGAGACTTAATACAGGGATTCATCCTTATATTCATGGTGGGAGTGGACATAGGTCATTATAGGGATTCATCCTTACATTCATGGTGGGAGGGTGGGAGTGGATATAGGTCAGCTGCACCAGTGATCATAGAGGAAGGAGTCTGAAGATAAAGGGAGATCTGTGAGGAAAAACTGTCATTCACAAACTCCACAGCAGTGCCCTGGATGCTCCACAGGAGAAACTGGTGCTGGTTGCCTTGGTGCTATATACATGCCTAGCAAGGACCCTGCAAAACTGAAGGAGACTGGGAGAGCAATGGGTCCAGATATCAGTCACTGAGATCTGCTAGTTCACTTTTTTGGATGGGGGTGATATTTTTGAGCTGTTATAGTGCCTGGGACCATCTATTGACATACATGAGTAGGAAATAAACAGATGCTCCTTCATTTTTACTTACTAAATATGTTACAGATGTCCCTTGTTACCAACTCCAATCCAGACCATGAAGAGAGGAATTTGGGATTGTCCTTCCTGTTTTGCTACATTGCCACAATACAAAGCCCACATATACCACCTGGCATTAAAGATCTTGTGTGAGACATTTCCTCCGTTTTTAAAGTTCACACTGGCATATAACCTAAATGTGTGTTGATTCGGAAGGTTTTCCTGAAAGTTCAAAGTGACTAACTGGCTATATCTATAAAGGTGTTAAGAGGAGATTTTTACCAATTCTCCCCATTAGTGGCTAAAATTAGGGATTCATAGATGTAGGGATGAACAAGGCAAAGTTAGCTAACTTCAGTAACAATCATTCAACATGCAGTAATCTCCATGGAGCATAATTGGTGTAAGGATATCTTCTGAATTCTACACATTAAGGGGTAATACAGACAAAAAGCAAGTACTCATTCATAATTTTTTAACATCAGAATTTAAAAGATTCTTGCATCTATTTAATCTTTTTAATCTTTAATCTATTTAGTCTTTCATGTGAAATGTTAAAAGGTAGTTTTCTTGAATTTGGCAATCTAAAAGAATCTTCCTTTAACATTAGAAGCAATGCTATTCCATTTAATTTTTCCATTTTTCTAAATGTCTTGTTTAAACTGCTTTTCATACCACATGAATATAATTTTTAAATGTTCCACTCAAATGCAACATGAGTTTTTGGCCATAAGATGGCCCCCTCCTTTTTCTTCTCCAGTAGTTGTGCTTTATAAGAAGAAACTGGTTATTTTTCATGCACCTTAAAAACAATGTTGTTGTTGTTGCTGTTGTTGTTGTTGTTGTTTTCTGTGACGTTCCAGTGACTTTCATCAGTGAAGCAAATGCCCAGATCATCCTTTCAGAGATAAGCAGGCCTCAGCCAGCTCTTCATTTCCTTCAAAAGAAGGCAGGGAATCGAGGCAGTTTTCTGTAATTTACTCCAAGGGCATGCCTACTCTCAATTTTTTCTATCCCCATTATCCTATAAGGGAAAAAATCTGCAGCCACATCACCAATTTGCTCCACAGTCCTGACACACAATTTCAGGAAAACTTTTCCATGTTCTTACGTAACATTTGAGAATTTTTTCAGACTTTTCTTCTGTGAACAAGAAACAATTAGTCACTGTAGTGCCGAGGAAGGTTTTTCTATTCATCTCTGGCCTCCGAGAAGCAATTTTTGCTTCACTCATTTTATTCTTTGTTAGAAATAACCGTGACAAAGATGAATGCATGGCATCTGTTTTGAACACCCTTTGAGTTCCTGCAGCTGAGTGCAATTAGAGCACATGTGAGTCATCTCTCTTAACAATTCTGTTATATCGGGTCGCTGGGCCAGCTCTGCACAGAAGACCCTAAATCCAGTGGTATATAGTTCTCAAATTGAGGCCAGAGTTTAAACTACTTAATTGTATCCCTCCATATAGAACTTCTTCTTGGGATAGATATTTGGGAATATGTAAGAAATTTCTGGAACTGTTAATGACTCGGGCTTCTCATATATTTAGATCTAAGTATTTGACGTAGCCAACTTTTAGTCCTTTCTTCCAAAGGGATCTTTTTCTTTTTTACCTCCTTTAAGGTAGTTTTTATTATTGGCAACCCTATCAATTTATCTTGTAGAGTTACTAGTGATTCATTTATCATAAATAAGAGAGGTCCAGGCATGCACCAAATTTTAAAACATAAAAGGATGATGCCTGTCTGTACTGGGAACTGGGCTAAGTGATTTGTAGGCATTCTGTGAAGGGTAGCTACTATTCCACTGTCCAACCTCTTTTAACTCATTTCTAAAGCTAGACCACATTTGAAAACTACATTCTCTAAATAAGTAATTTGAAGCACGCCTGTTCCTGCCAAACATTCAATTCAGAGTTTTTTGCTACTCTGCCATTTGGCCCATAAATTTAGGTCATTGAATTCTATCATTGGATCATAATAGCCTTTCAATGAACCAAAGATACATAGAAAGAGTGTCTGCATTTTGGGGATAGAATCAGGAATAAAAAGCAGAGACCTAAAAAAGGCAGGACTGTGGTATCTAATCTCCTTTATTGCCTCAATCTTAGACATCTTCCACCTAAGTCTCCATATTGATATGGCACAAAATCATATACTTGTCAATCACAGAAAGAATTCACTCAGAATTCCCAGTAGATTATTTGTGCTTTTAAAATCACCCCTGTTCCATGGAGTTCTGAATATTCTGCACAAATAAGTTGTAGTTCCAAAACTCAGAGGCTGAGGTTGACCTGGAATTGAACACTTGAGATGTATAAACAGAATGTACTTTCCACTCAAACACTTAGGTACTTCTATATTACCTGGACAAGAAGAATTTAGTAAATATGGTAAGATTTTTTGAACTTGTTTTTTGTTGTTTTTAATAGTATTTAAAGAGAAAACAAGAAAATTCTTGTTATACTCATTCATGCAGTGGATGGATCCTACCCATCATGCTGTAAGAGAAGAGAATTGTTTATCTGTTGTACCTTTGTTCTAGACTTTTTTGCTTTAACCTTGAATTTATTGACTTGAGATTCTGCTATCTCTGCCCTTTCCTTCACTTCATTGAGCTCATGCTGCTGCTTCTTATATTCAGAGAGATATTGATTGGCTTATTCCTTCTATAAAAATAAAAAATACAGAAAAGAAATTTTCATACCTACATAACATTTTCTGTTCTACTGTGGTAAACTTGAAAATATGACAGGAATATAAACATCAGAGGGTTGAAGACAATATCTTACTTTAATATAAGACAGGGATTTTCTAACAAAGATTCACATATTTTTCTGAATGTGAATGGATGCTGTATTTTGTCAACTGCTTTTTCTGCATCTATTTTGATAATCCTGTGATTCTTGTGTTTATTAACATGATGAATTATATTTATTATTTTCTATATGTTGAACCAACCTTGGATCAATGGGATGAAGCCCATCTGATCATGGTGCACTATCTTTTTAGTATGTTTTTGTATGCATTTGTCAGTATTTTATTATGAATTTTTGTACCTATGTTCATTGAGTTTTCTTTCCTTGATGTGTCTATGTCTGGTTTGGGTGTCAGCTTCATAGAGTGAGTTTGGAAGGGTTCCCTCCTTTTCTATTTCATGGAATATTTTGAGGAGGATTTATGTTAGTTCTTCTTTTTAAAGACCAGGCAGAACATGGTTGAGAATCCATCCAGTTCTTGCCTTTTCTTTTTTAGTAGGCTTTTGATAAAGTCTTAAATTTTACTACTTGAAATTGATCTGTTTAAATTTTCTATATCCTCCTGGTTCAAATTGGGTAGGTAATGTCTCTAGAAATTTGTTGATGTCTTTTAAGGTTTTCTAATTTATTGAAGTATAAATTCTCAAAAATAATTTCTGATTATCATCTGTATTTCATCAGTGTTTGTGGTCATATTTCCTTTGTCATCATGGATTTAAATAATTTGAGTTTTTCCCTATTTCTTTTTGTTAACTTGAGTAAGGGTTATCAATTTTTTTTGTCAAAGCAGTAACTTTCTCTTTGATTCTTTAAATCTTTTAATTTTAATTTCATTGATTTTGTCTCTGAATTTAATGATTTGCTGTCTTCTATTGCTTCTGATGTTGATTATTTTCTTCTTTTTCTAGGGCCTGGAGATATAAGATTATTTATTTGTTCTCTTATCATTCTTTTAATGAATAAGCTCAATGCTATCAACTTTAAAGGCCTGGCAGAACAGTCCTCTTAGAACTGCCTTCATAATGTTCCAGAGGTTTTGATATGTTGTATCACAATTCTCCTTTACTTCTAAATATTTTTTTAATTTCTTCCCTGATTTACTCTGCTGTCTATTCATCATCCCATAGTGAATTATTTAGGCTCCAGGTGTTAGAGTAGCTTCTATTTGTTATCTTATTATTTATTTCTAACTTCATTTCATTATGATCTGGTATAATGCAAAATATTATCTCTATTTTTCTTTCTTTCTTTTTTTTGTATTTGTTAAGAGTTGCTTTGTGACCTAAGATGGTCTATTTTTGAAAATGATTCATGTACTGCTGAGAAGAAGTGTATTCAAGTCATTGATGAATGAAATATTCTCTATATGTCTGTTAACTCTAAATTATTAATTGTATTTTTTTTCAGTTCTGTAGCTTCTTTATTTAGTTTTGGAAGATTTATCCAGTGATCAGAGAGGCATATCACCCAGTATTATGGTGTTGTGGTGTATTTGATGTTTGAAGGTTAGAAGGGTTTGTTTAATGTACATATATGCTCCATTGTTGGGGGATAAATATTTACAACTGATATTTCTTATTCTTGTATATAAAATTTCCTTAAGCAGTACAAAATTACCTTTTTGTTTCTTCTGATTAACTTTGGCTTGAAGTCCACTTTATCTTATATGAGAATAAAAACCCATGCTTATTTATGAGATCCACATGAATGATGTGTTTTTGGGTTTTTTTTTCCTATTCTTTCACCTTCAGTCTCCGAGGTGAGTCTCCTGGAGAGAGCATATTGTTGGGTCTTAATTTTTAATCCAATCTGCCAGCCTTTCTTTTTTGATTCATGAGTTTGGGCCATTTGCATTCAATGTTGTTATTGAGAAATTATTTTTCCCTATCATTTTGATTTATTTCTAGTTTTTAATTTGTATTATTTTCTCCTTTGATTGACTATTTTTCCAATGTAGTTCCTCCTTCTGCTGGTTTTCATTTTTCATTTCTCCTTCATGAAATATTTTGAGTATGTTTTATAATGCAGGTGTTCTAGTTGTGAATTCTTTAAACTTTTTTGATAAAATAAAAACCTTATCATGTAAGGTTTTTATTTCATCATCAATCCTGAAGCTTTATTTTTCTGAATATAGTATTCTTGGTTGGCCTCCCTTTGCTTTCAGAGCTTGGTTTATGTTATTTCAAGATTTCCTAGCTTTTAGGGTCTCAGTTGAGAAATTGGATGAAATCCAGATTAGTTTCCCTCTAAATATGACCTATTATTTTTCTCTAGGAACCTTTAAAATTCTATTAGTATTCTGTATGTTATACATTTTCCTCATAATGTGCCTTGGCATGGGTCTGTTGTAATTTTGTATATTTGGGGTCCTGGTCCTGTATGCCTTCTGTATTTGACATTTTGTTTCATTCTTAAGGTTTGGGAAATTTTGGGATATTATTTCATTGAAAAGAGTGTGCATTCCATTGGTGTGTATTTCAGAGCCTTCATCTATCCCAGTAAATCTTATATTTGACCTTCATCTATCCCAGTAAATCTTATATATTGTTATCCAATAGTTCTTGAAAACTCTGTTCATGGCCTCTTAACATCCTTTCTTTTCTTTTATTTTTTAAGCAGGCTGTTTAACTTTTCTTGTCTTCCTCTGCCTGAAATGGATAGGTATGTATGTGAAGGTGATTTGAAAGATCTACAGTTTATACTGGGCGTAACTTCATATAAAGTAATAGGACTTTGAAATTTTATTAAACACCATCTCTGAGAGTTGTGTTTTGTACAATAGACTTAACTCTACTCATTCCTAGTTTTGAGAATTTAACAAACACAGTTCTGAGCAATGACAGAACCATTTCCCTTGATGCACCCACAACACCCCCTAGGCTTTGCTGAAGTGGAAGTTAAAGTCATTCTGTTCAATATAGTATTCAGGTCCTCCATCCCAACCAAGCTACATCTGCCTAAAGTTTCTCAGTAGAAATGAAGTTCATTATAAGAAAAACTATATATTCAAAACAGGACACCAAATACCCCTCAATCCAAACAACTTATCTCTTGAACTTTGAAATTAGCCCCTGGCTTTGGGCACTGGAACACATACAAGGTAAGTTTTCTAAATTATGGCATGAGCATCAGCAAAATTAATGAGTAAAATTCCACAAGTTGTGGGGACATTGGTGTGCCTATTCTTATTGCCTAAGTTATAGTCCAGGCTTGGGCTGGAGAAAGGAGAACTGGTAAGGCAGTGTTTCCTTAACTGTGCTCCACGAAGCCTTTCCTATTCAAAGAAGAGGAGAGTGTGATAGGCAGGGTATATGGGACTCTTTAAGCCCCTCATCTTTTTCTGTGCCCCATTAACTGAAGTATTTCTAATTCAGAGCTGTTGAACTCCCTCACAAAAAAAATTGATAACCCTTACTCAAGTTAACAAAAAGAAATAGGGAAAAACTCAAATTATTTAAATCCNAAAAAAAAAAAAAAAAAAAAAAAAATCTCAACCTGGTGAAAAAAAAAAAAAAAATAAGAGGTTGATTTAATCAAGACATGCCCTGTTGCTTAAAAAAAATTATTGGCTTAATTTTACCTCTTCCATCAAATATCAACTCCTTTGGTGACAGCTATAGTTTGAATATTTAAAGTCCTCCAAAGGCATATGTTAAAGGCTCAGGTTCCCAGGGTGATGCCATGGGAAGGTGGTAAGAGATGGAGCCTAGTGAGAGGCCTTTAGAATATATTGGGGGCGGGGGGTGATCCTGAAAGGGAGGAAACCCAGGCCCCTTCACCTTTTCCTTTTTTGCTTTTGGCCCAGGTCATGTCTAGATTAGACATTAGGTGAACATTTTTGCTCTGCCACATACTCCTACTGTGATGTTTTGCCTCACCTCAGGACCAAAAGCAACAGGACCAATCATGAACTAGAACCTCCCAAATTGGAAACTGAGAAAATAAACCTTTTCTCTTTCAATTTCACTAACTCAGGTACTTTGTTATAGTGATGGAAAGCTAATTTAATACAATGACTTCCATGGTCCTTTCCATTATCTTCCACTGCCCTGCACAAACCCACTACATCCAGACTCGTCTTCCTCTATTTCTCCATGGCTCGCTACTATGCTCTCATCTGTAGATTTAGCTAAATTGTTTCCAAGTGGAAGCCCTTAACCCACCCCAAAACAGTGTGACATAGACTATTAATGGCTAATTTTAAGCTTACTGAGGCAAAGATGAACATATAGGACTCAACCTGGCTGGGGAGCTAAAACGAGCTTATGTTATAAATAAAATCCCTTGTCTGTTTCATCTGTCTAGGTCTCTAAATCTTAGGCTTATGAAATCTGAAATTTACAGTTTTAAGAGTTTATCGTAAATTCAAAAATCAACATAGAGTTACTACTAACCAATTTATTGAGGAGAGGTACTTAATGAAATTATGCACAAGTAAAGTGAAAATCCATACAAGTGGTTACAATGTTAATGATATTCCTCCCACATGGGAAGGAAAGGCCTTTGATGTCAGGCCCAGGTTCATGCCTCATCTCTGAGGCATTAAGTTTATCTATGGTAGCCATGATGATACACTAGGTGTCTGTTCCAGACAAGAACTGACCACTCAGCTGTGAGATGTGCAATGACAGTTTCTGACCAGGGTGCCTTTGGGATTTGGTATAGCATTGCTATATGGTTTCTAGACAACAACTGGGCATGAAGAATAATTGGGCAGAGTGGAATTACTAGTGTATTGCTATTTATGCCCCAAAGGGGACTCCTTTCTGGGACATTTCTGCAGACTTGCTAAGAGAAGCACTAAGTTTAAGGCTTTTTTTCTAAGGCTTTTTCCCCCAAGTCCTTCTCAACAGTTCCTTTTATAGGTGTCAGCCTTACATTGCACTCTGAAGGCGTTCTCTGCTGAATCCTGCTTGTGTTGACCTTTGTCTTTCACATGTATTACCTCTAATAATTTTTCTTTACTTCTAAAGCCATGTTGGCTTCTAACTCCTGGAGAACCCACTCAACACAGTGACCTAACCAAGTTTGTTTTCTGATTTCTAAATATAAAGATACTATAATTTTCATTATATCTAGAAGGCATAAATAATATCTACATCCTGAATATAGGAGGCAGTCAAAGGTAATATGGAGCAGCTGAGTGGAGAGGAGGAGACACAGCATCTATCTGTACTGTCTATAACAATTAAAATTCCAGATTTTATGTCTTGCTTTATAGCCAATGCCATAGGGACATAAAGGAAAAGATAAATGTGACATGAGGACAAACCATAGTTCTTTTATAAAGTGAAGTTACATTTAATCCCCCTTCCAGTATACAGTTGTGGAATCTTCCCAGATAACTTTTACTAGGAAAAGAAATCCACATTTGTGTTCAACATGACAATTTTCTGTAGGCACCTATGAATGGACTATTATAAAACAACCTGCCTGATAGCCTAAACATCTCTAATAACTCAACCTCAGGAACTAGAATTAGAACCCACAGCTCTCAGGAACTGAAGAAAATGGGTGCCTAAAATGAGTTGAACTTTTAATTAGAATTAGTTATATTGCACAGTGTGAGAGAGATGAAAGGAACTTTTGACATCTGTTTTCAACAAATGAACTTTTTCTGTTAGTTTTATTTTGGTTTTGGTACCATGGATTGAACACAGGGAAACTTAACCACTGCACTCTAAGCAACATCCCCAGTCCTTTTTATTTTTTTATTTTAAGACAGGGTCTCACTGAGTTACTTAGGGCCCATTCAATTTCTGAGGCTGGCTTTGAACTTGTGATCCTCCTCTGTCAGCTCCTGGGTCATTGGTATTACAGGGGTGTGTCGCCATGCCTGTCTTGCACTGATGTGTTGAAGATGCATTGCATATGTTCGTGGTCCTATAAGATTATAATGGAGCTGAAAAATTCTATTGCCTAGTGAATGCATAGCTCTAAAAGAGGAAGAGAAAAGGTTATTGAAGGAGAATAAAAAGAATCCCCAAGACAATTCAGTGAAAAGCTTAGCAGAAGTTTTTGCAGACATTGACAAGCTCCTTTTAAAAAATTTGAAAATATGGACCTGAACATGAAAACGTTTTTGAATTGAGAGGAATGTTCGTGGTGCATTATCTGCTTGTAAGCAAATCTACAATGAAAAATAAACCAAGCAAACTATCATGAACATATTTCTCAATATGGTGATGTGACATATTTCTCAAAATAGTGGTATTTCCTCAAGTAGTATCAAGTATCTTCACAATGGCATTGCTATCATGGGAAATAATAGCTCTATGCATGTTACGGCCCATATATATATATATATATATATATATATATATATATATATATATATATATA
>NW_025999968.1:10436169-10479605 GCF_001458135.2 Marmota marmota marmota | reverse complement strand
TATATATATAGAGAGAGAGAGAGAGAGAGAGAGGTAGAAAGAAGACAAAGATAATAATGATCCTGACCATGGTTAGGCCTAGGGTAATGTGAGTATTTATACTTTAATATTTAACAAAAAAATTAAAGAAAAAATATTTACAATGGAAAATTCTTATAAAATAAAAATATAAAAAGAAAATATTTTTGTACAATTGTACAATGGGTGTTTTAAATCCAGTATTATTCTAAAAGAGTAAAAAGGTTAAAAAATATTGAAAAGTTTATGAAGTAAAATTGAAACGAAGGGTAGTTTATTATCCAAGAATGAAAAATATTGTTTTTTAAATTTAGTGCAGCCTATCTGTATAGTGTTATGAAATCTACAGTCGTGTACAGTAATGTACTAGATCTTTACATTTACTCATCACTCTTCACTCATCTAGAGCAACTTCCAGCCCTGCAAACCCCATTCATGGTAAGTATCCTATACTAATGTACCATTTTTTCACCTTTTGTTCCTCCATATATCTTATTTGTCTATTATAATTGTACATAATGGTGGGATTTGTTGTTACATATTCATACATGCACACAATATAAAGATATAACTTAGCCAATATCACTCCCCAGCACTTCCTCCACTTCTTGGTCCCTTCCCCTCTTCTACTGTTCCACTTTTGCTTTTTTATGAGATTCGCCCCACTACCTTTCTTTTCCTTTTTTCTCTGTAGCTTCCACATATGAGAGAAAACATGAAGCACTTGACCTTCAGAATTTACCTTATTTCACTTAACATAATGGTATGAGGTTCCATCTATTTTCTTGCAAATGACATAATTTCATTTTTTATGGCTAAATAAAATTCCATTGTGTATATACCACATTTTCTTTATCCATTCATCCATTGATGGGCACCTAGGCTGGTTCTATAGTTTAGCTATTGTGAATTGTGGTACTATAAACATGGGTATGTATGTATTACTATAGCAACCCAGCTATAGAACCCCTAGGTATTGACCCTAAAGAATTAAATGTAACTTTTTTTAATTCTTTATTAGTTGCTCAAAACATTACAATGATCTTGACATATCATACATTTGATTCAAATGGGGTACGTAATCTTATTTTTCCATGTGTACAGATTGCAGGATCACATTGGTTATACAGCCATGTTTATACATAGGGCCATACTAGTGTCTGTTGTAGTGTGCTGCCTAAATGTAACTTTTTTATCTTTTTTATTATCTTTTAACTGTGCTTTTTCTATGTTTATGATATGTATAGATACACAAACATTTGCCACTGTGCTACAGTTGCCTAACATATTAGTATAGTAACATGCTGTAATGTTTTTGTTTAGGAATATACCGTATATCCCAGGTATGTAATAGGTTATGGGAGCTAGGTTTGTATACACACACTCTATGATATTTATGCCATGATACAACTGCCTAAAGATGCAGAGGGAATACCTGTCCTTAATTGATGAATGAGTGTATGTACATTGGCTATATGCCAAAAGGATGTCAGGCCCTGAAAAGTGCCTTGCTATCAGGGAATTTGACAATTCCATCAGAAATAAAAGGGGAAAAAAACAAAATGAAAATGTAGATGAAAAAATTATATCATTACAAGTGCCTTAATTACTTGTAAGAAAACTGCTCATTTCTTTTCAATTATTTGCCTGAGTACAAATCAGTCAACAGCTTAGACACACAAAGCCTTAAAGAGGCCTGTTTCCTGTTTTAGTGGACTTGAATGATTTGTGCAACCAGAATATAGGAGTAGAAATATCCATGCTCCAATTACTGAATGCTCTATGAAAACTGCTAGCCAGGTGGTCATTCCAAACCGCTACCAGTTATCTATTTACACGTTGTTTTCACTCAGCCTCTCACAGGAAGATATCCTCCTGAAAGTGCTGCAAATATGTATGAGAAACAAGGATATTACAAATAGTTGTTCACGTCTAATTACAACTTGTGGATAACATTTTGTTCTCTGCAAGCTCTGTAAAGGCCTGGACCTAAAACCATGGATAGCACAAGAGCCCTGAGAGGTGAGTCAGTGTCTGCTGCTGAGGGAGATCAAAGATTCAGAGAGAACTACAGGGGTCCCAGAAGGATTTTTCAGGCTGGAAGGAGCACATTTCTGCAGGGTAGAGGTCAACCACACACACAGGGAATGGTTTCCTGTAGTACCTGATAGGTCAGCTCTCTGATGCACTGCTCTAGTCTGTGAGCTTCTCCGTGGGCCTCCGCATTGTGATGGAGCTGGCCCCCAGTTCACCTTTCAGTTCAGGAACCTAAAACCAAACCATGACCTCAGATCACATGCTGGCAGCAAGGCTGGTACAGTGTTTGCCAATAGGAGGATCATTTGACATAGTCAAGGAATGATGTGTCTGCTCTTTCTGGTAGGGATTAAACAGGGCAACCACCTTGGGAAGACTCCCCTGCCAAACATGAGCTGGTTGAACCATATGAACTCATAAAAGACTGTTAAGTCTCTAAAGGAAGTGAAAGGCTAGAGAAGGGAGAAGCCTCCCTTCTTACATTACAAAATCACACTCACATCCACATATGTATGCATAAAAGGTAGTGAGTTATTTGTAGCAGCCTTTGAAGATTCAGCCAATAAACTGGCCTTAAGCTTCTTTCTCCATATTCAGCTAAGACTAAAGAAATCAGACCCCTAGTCTCCATCACACACATGTCGCATACAGGTCACACACATGTCGCATACAGGTCACACACACCCCTACAGCCCTGCTCTGTGGGAGAGCTATAGAACAGAACTGCCTGTTTCCTTAAACAGTATACAAAATAGATTAGCATAACATTCATTCAATAAGGTATCTACCACACACCACACATCAGTGCCAAGGATAGAGCAGTGAACAAAACAGAAATCTTTTCCCTGTATTAGTATACAGTCTCATGAGGAGGTGTAGGAAAACTAAAGTAAAATAGAGAATATGTTTGATGGTATCAAGTGCTATGGAGAAAAATAAGGGGGAAAAAAACAAAGGGGGCAGGGAGTTGGTGGGAGAAGAACATGGGTTTCTTCTGCTGAGGGGCTCTTCTGCCAAATGTACATGCCTCTTTCCCTGTGCACTCTTTAACTCAAATGCTACATTCTGCAGGAGGCCTCCCTGATCACCATCTTAAAACTGCAAAGCTGAATACCCTGAGGTATGAAGTTCCTGATAATGTCCTTTACCTCCCTCTTGCCACTGGAGCCACACTGATCTCCTTGTTCCTGCTAAGATGGGTACAATGAGGAAGGAAAGGAGTGAGGGTCAGCAGCTGTGCAGCTGTGTGGATAAAGTCCATCAATACAAAATCTTTTGGGACTCCTGTTCTACCTAGGAACTTATTACATCATTCTGTTTGTTAAAATGTGAGCTAAAGGTACTCTACATTTTTTAAAAGACTTGATAAGGGATTTTGTGTTTAAAGTGATTAAGAACCTCAAGGTAAAAAATTTCTTTAGTACAGCAAATCCTAGATATCATATAATTTCATTTGTAAATACTTTTGTTATGTAATTCTGATAGGTAATTATGGTTGCTATGATTTAAATGTGTCCCCCTGAAATTCATGTGCTAACAACTTGATTCAAAAATTCATATGCTAGTGATATTTGGAGGTCAAGCCTTTTGGAAGTAACCAAGATTAGATGAGGTCATGAGGGTGAGGTCCCCAGGATGGCATCAGTGGCTTAATAAGAAGAAAGACCTGGGTTAGCCATGCCTCTCTCTCACCATGCAATGCCCTCTGTCATGTTATGATGTACCAAGATTGGCCTCCGCAGATGCTAGCATGATGCTCTTGGACTTCTCAGCCTCTAAAATCATGATAAGTTCAACTAACTTCTATTCTTTATAAATTACCTAGTCTCAGGTAGTTTGCTATAGCAAAATAATATTACTAAAACAATGGTGATGTGATTAAATTTTAAAAGAATTAGCCATAATTCTTTAGTATCATCTGATATTTAGTATCTCACTGTCATTGGTTTTAGGCTATAACAGGAGACAAAAAGTAACTGGAAATAAAATACTACAATCTTAAATTAGAGTAGGAAATACTAGTATTATTCATATACTTTTCAGCTAGATAAAAACATGCATATTAAAAGTTCTTTGATTTTATACCTATGTGCTTTTTTTCTTATGCTGAAATTATTGGTTCATAAAAATATTGATAGATCTTATTGCTAGTAGAAATGAGATATTATTTTGGTATAATAAATGCAGTTTTCTTTTTGTTGTTATTGTTGTCCTGAAGATATATTTCATGAGGATTGTAGAGAAAAACATTGTTTAAAATGTTCAAGAGTCACTGGGGAAAATTCATTTTTTTATATGTTTTACACCCAACTTGATATAAAGATAAGTTTATTTGTTTCTACTTGGGCTAAAATTTTCAGGATGCCTATTTTTTCCCATTTGATTTAAACTTGTTTTTTTTTAATTCTGAAGCATGTAAATTATTTATATGATTTTGCAATTAAAACAGCCTTTTAAAAGGTACAAAAAGTCTAACTTTCATCTCTGTATTCTCCTCTATTATGGTTTAGATCTGGAATGTCCCCCAAAGGCTTATGTGTTGAAGGTTTGGTCCAAATGCAGCAATGGCCAGAGGTGGGGCTTTCAGAAAGTGATTGGATCATCATGGCTCAGATCTCATTAGTAGATTAATAATTTTATGGTATTATTGGAAAGTGGTGGAAACTATAGAAGGTGGAAGCTAGTTGGACAGAGTAGGTCCTTTGGGGCTATATCTTGGCCTTGACCCTATCCTGTATTTCTGCTTCCCTGCCACCATGAGGTGAGCAGCTTTTCTCTGCCATGTACTTCAACCATGATGTACTGCCTCAGTACAGAGTAAATGGAACTAGCCAATCATGAACCAACACCTCAGAAACCATGAAATAAATGATACTTTTTCAGGTATTTTGTCACAGCTATGGAAAGCTGAAAACACATCTTTCTAAAGGTAGTCATTTTTATTAGTTGTTAATTATGCTATCACCATTTTTGATAACATAAGCAAATGTGTACATGTCTTTATATTTCCCCTTTTTGTTGCACAAAATGGTATTTACTCTCCACACTGCCTTCAGTTTTATCAACATACTACAAGGAATGATCTCCAGGACATATTCCTGAGCTCTTCTTCATTTCATTTCAATTAGTATAAGTGTATGGGTATATCATAAATATGAACTGGAATTCCATTGTATAAATTTAACATAAAAGGGCAAAGGAAATAAACTATTTTTAGAGGCCCTTTGAACAATTAAATACCAGCAGAATATTCTTTCAATCTTTGTAACATTTATTATATGTATTTTTCATAGCTATTTGAAATTGATTCAATAATTTCAAAAGTCCTGTTTTCAAGATATGTCTTCTGAGGTGTTTTTAAGCTTTCTGAAAGCAGATAGTACTTCATTTCTGTCATTCCCTATAATATTTGCATTGAAACTTTCTGGATCATGAATTTAGTTGTTTCTCTCTCCTTTTTCTGGCTGTTCAGAAATAGATGTTTTCTGCAGAGAAGATATCAGGGGCAAAAGCATAGAGAAGCAAGACTACAATGGTGTGTTGGAATACAGTGGGTCACCCTCTCTATGGGGACACTAGAGTTGGTGTGGCGAGTGAGAGGAAACACATTCTTACCTAGCACTAAGAGGAAAGGGACATTTTATCCCATCCAAGAAAACTCATATTTTCTGGCTAAAATTCAAAGATCTGAAAGTGCTAAAAGTAAAAGTGATGAGGATGGTAGGGGACATACCTGGTACAATATTCCAGGACAATAAAGCCTTGAATTGGGGCTGTCAAATCCCCATGATTACCCAGGCAAACTCTTACACTGGATTCCAGTTTCTGGATTTGCTTTCTGCTCCCTATCACAGCAGTCTGTTCAGCTTCATCCAGACTTTTTTGCAAGTCTTTGTCAGCTCCACATCCTCTTCAAATGGCCCCTCCAGACAAACCTTTTCTATCAGGTTATCAACTGCTATGGTTTGGATATGATCTGAATTTGTGCCACAAAGGCTAATATTTAGGAGACTGGTCCTCCATATGGTGATTTGGGGGAGGGAGAGCTTTAAAAGGTGGAGCCTAATGGGAGGTCTTTAGGTCAATTTGCTACACCACAGTGAAGAATCTGAATGCCCTATATCCATGCCCTAAGACTTTGTGGAAAACTAAACAGATGAATGATGGACTAATTTAGCTGGTAAATTAGATTTCTAACAAGCCTTCAGGATGAATATGATTGGCCACTTTTAGTCAGATTTACCAGGAGACCCAAGAGAAAAGGATGATTTGCAAAATTCCCAGACTGGTCAGGGAAAGAACTAAAAATCATGTTGAAGACTGGAGGGTAGAGCCAAGGGATGCTTGCTAAAGAAATTACCATGAATAAAAGGGAGTCATGTGTTAATTGGCAAAATGATGAGGAAAAGGGCTCCAGGTACTTTTAGAATATTTTGGCCTGGAGACAGAATTATTTCATGGAACCCCAGTACACAGTCCATGAATTGCTCCTCAAGACCCCTTAAGATTCATTTCCCTACATTCAACTGAGGAAACACTCCAAGGCTATGGCCCTGGTTTAAGCGGACTCAAGTATACTATCATGCCTTTGAATCTCCAGAATTGTGAGTTAACAAACCTCTTCTCTTTTTAAAGTTATCCAGATTCAATATTTCATTATAGAAACAAAAAATGAAGTAAGACACCAATTTTCTGTAGAATTTGTGTGAGATTTCCACTTATGATAAGAATTAAACAATAAATTACTGTTATGGGCCAGGCTCTATGGGTAATGACCAAACAGACTCCATTTTACCCTGAGACTCCATATCATGTAAAAAAAAATGCTATTCCCATGGGAAAACCCCACCTCTGTCCCCATCAATAGTTTCTTAACAAAATGGCAATTCTTATACAATGTAAAATTTTTCTCATTTTGGTTCCCATTTTTCTTGAACAATATACCCTGTCAGAGAATGATTGTCTAGATGTTAGTAACCATTCTTTAACTTGTACTCAATTAGGGTCATTTTGACCCACTTCCCCTTCTGCTTATGATTTTAGATTTCATGATGATTGTTTATGGTTTTGAATCATAGCAACAGCCATTTACCATGTGCTTTACTCATGGTGTGAAAGGTGTACCCAAACCCCTGGAGCAGGTCGAAGGGTGTAAATTTGCAGCCTGCCCCTTGGCCCACCAGCTAGTGAATAATGACGGTTCCGTCTCCTGCTTTAAGATCCACTCAGTGACTTATTGCAATCTCTCCATAACACTACAAAGGGAACAGGAGAGTTGGGACTTAGAGCTATATTGTTGGAGAACTGGAGGGTGGGGAAGAGGTCAAGAAAATCTTATAAAGTCCAGATTAAGCAAATAGTGCCTTCATAATGTGTGTTATAGTTTGGGTCTAAAACGTTTCCCAAAAGATCCTGTGGTGAGGCTTTTGCAGCAGTGTTCAGAGGTGGGGCCTTTGGGAAGTGATTGGAGTTATGCCCTGTCAATAAATTAGTCCACTTACAAAATTGATAGCTTAATTTTGGGAGGAGGAGTTGTATTATAAAAATCAGCTCTCTACTTCCTGGTCTCCATGAGGTAGGCAACTTTTCCCTACTACAGGCTTCCAGCCATGATGTTCTACCTTGCCACAGGCCTAAAAACAATGGAACCAGTCAACCATAAACTAAAAATTGTGAAACTATGGGCCAAAGTAAATCTTCTACTCCTTATTAGTCAATTATATCAGGTATTTTGTCACAGTGATAGAAAGATGACTACCATAATGCTTGACTGTAGAAATTGACCAAATGGGAGTAGAAGCACTTTTTATTCCCTTTTACCTATGTGGATTTTCATAAATGTTATGCATATTAGTTTTTCCCTTGGTCATCAAACATCTTCAAGCTTTCACATACTTTATTTCCATCAGAGAGTAGTAGTATCTACCTTGATGAAAAATGACTGAGTGATAGGTAAGCTTCTCATTCCAGAAGAAGTCTGGGTTCTATAGTGACCAGCTGGCTGGTATTTGCTATCAAGATTATGTTTAGTGCCTCAGACTATAAATAACCTTAGCAAATACAGACAGAAGTCCTTCACCTTTTTTTAATTTTAAAATGACTAATTTAAAACCTAATTAAAGGTCCTGTCTCTCCAGTTTTCATAATCTTTTAAGCAAGGAGATTAGCTTCTCTTAATAGAGTAGATTCACGGATGCTGCACACTTGATACAGTGAGCAAAAGACCTTGATGGGCAAGGATGATTAGAGATTGTAATTAAGTCTAATCCCTATTTTAGTAAGCTCTGAAACTCACAATGCTGGGTGTCCCCCCAAAAAGCATCATCCTCCATCCTTTCACAATTAATATATCTTGCTCAGTGGTACTCTCCACTTTCCATCTCCTTTAAGAAATGCTGTATCTGTCAATAGGGGCAGAAAGTGGCCTTTAGTGCATTGAGGTCAGTAGACAAATCTGAGTTTAATGTCATTTAAGAACAATAATACTACCATCAACTTTAAATTTGCAAATAAAGAAGGTCAACAACCCTCAAATTCTTCTTTACCAAACTGATTTTTGCTACTTGAACAGTTGTGTAAAAAGTAAGTTATGGAAACACTGTCTTCATAAAATAATTATAGGCTCTAGAAAATTAGCCATTTGTAAGGAAACACAGGAAGAACTGTTTCTAGAAACCAGATATATTGATTCACAAGTGGAAAATGGCTAAACTTAAAAAAAAAACTTGCTTTCACAAAATTTTGCTCATACAAATTCAACTGCTCCTTTTCATTGTCAGGGTAGGTCAGAAAAGAGGAGCTAATTGGACTAATTGTTCAAACTAAGCACAGGGAAATAGAGGGTTAGCTAACCTCCACCTGATGCTGTGGGGAATCAATGGAATTTTTTGGGCTGCACATGGCCCCTGCCTCTGGGCTCCTGCTCCAGTGAACTCTGGATCACAGGACTGAGCAGACAAGTAATAGGCCCACCTCCATGGCTGCCTTCCTGGTCTTCTCTTCTGCATTTTGACACATCTGCATCATCTCTTCTCCTTCTTTCTGAAACATCAGCCTCCAGATTCTTCTTCTGGCTGAGGAGGCTTGTGTTCTGAGGAAAAGCAGCATTCCTGTTAGGCAAGCTGAAATCCCCAAAGCAAAATGCAAGTTGGTCTGTTCAGGACACACAATGGGAGGCAGCTCAGACCAGGAGTAAATTTTATCATAGTCATCCACACACAGCTCAGCAAGACCTCCAACCCCAGTGATTTGCCATCCAGGGCACACTTGAAGGGATTTCATCCATGTAGAGTTTCAAGATTAGAGATGGCAGCCTCAACTAGAAGGTAAAAATGGATCCCGGATAACATGGGTTTTGTTGTCAACTTGCTGTGGAATGTTTTTCTGCCTTTTGCTTTTCAATGTGATTAAAAACAAGCAACCAAGAGTGAAATCAGGGTCACCTACAGATATCTGGGAATCAGGAGGTTAGATAATAAAAATCACAGTTCCCATGATACCATTTCATCCAGGAGGAAGAACATCCTCCTTATCTACCTGCCTTCCTATTCTTCTCTACAGTGAGGAGGAGGAGGGAAAAGCAGTTCTCAAAAGTCTCAATCCCCAGCCCTTAAGAACCTCCATTAAAGGGAGGAAGTTTTGTGCTCTGCAGTTGGTACTTCCCTAATTCTTTCCTTCCTAAGTTGTGACACTGGAGGCCAAATCTCCCCTTGCTGCATCTGTTCTTCGTTTGAGGCACAGTTTTTTGAGGGTATGAAACCTTAGTACAGAGAGGCACAGGCTCTCAATTTTTCAGTTCTCCTTTCATTTCTTCTGTTTACTTTCCTCTACCTAAGCCTCTCTCAGTGGCAGGATTAAGGCTTGCAAATAGACATTCCAGCCACACAGGTTCTGCCTGCCTCCTGCATGGCAGGAAGCATCATCAAGACTGCCCCCTCTGTCCTGAGAACAACCACCCCAATGCATCCAGGATTTCCATCACCATGGGCATGGCAGAGACAGGGTAAGTATATTTTCCCAGAGGGTTTTCTGGATGCTTACTGCACATAACTCCATAGAAACTCTCTTGTAAAATAAGGCACATGCAAAAAAACACTAATTTTTTTTTTGTACATTGAATGATTTAAGATTATCTAGGGAGATGCTTAAACCTTTACAAGTAGGATGACTCTAGTTCTGTTTTAGGAGGAAGGAGGTTAGGGAGTATTGTGCAGGAGGGTCATCTGTATTGTCATGATATGTGCCATCTGCCAACGATTAGACTCACACATTTTTTCTAAGCAAAGTTCCTTGAGAACAGGATAATATTTTCTGTAGCCATGATGGTCAAAGAGTAGTCTTGGAACCAGGAGCTGCACCTGAAAATGTGTTTGATTCCTGGGTCTCTATGAAAAACTTCTGGATTCAGTAGATCTGCAGAAAGATCTGAGAACACGCACTTTTGTGTTGTGAATTTTACACAGTTTAATTTTCAGAAATTCTTCCCTACAGACCAGGTCTCCAGTGCTTAGTATTTTTCCCCATCAAAATCCTCTCATTCTCTCTGTTTGCTTTTTTTTTTAATCACTTTGGGATACAATGCAGTATCAATTAAGCCACACGTATCAAGTGATTTGTCACCAATAGTTATTAAATACTGCAGACAGTGAACCATTTACTTCAAAAAAAATCAATATTCCACTTTACAAGAATCCAACACATTGTATTAAGATAAAATTTATTTAAGGAGAAATAAAATGGTTTTCCCCCCTTTGGAACTGGAAAAACTCCAAAGGGCCTCACACATGCTAGACAAGTGCTCTACTCCTGATCTATAGCCCCATTTAAGAAAATGTTAGAGTTGGCCTGCTGAGAATTATGTATAACCTACAGCCTACCTATCTGTTCTAAACCCCAACCCAATTCAAATGAGATTGTGTCATGCTCATGGACAGAAATATTCAACTGTAGGCACAAACTAATACAATACCTTTCAGTAGGCACATTTCTGGTTTACATGTTCTTTGATTCAGTATTTCTCAACCTGGGTACAACTGGCATTCTGGGAAGTGTAATTTTTTTTGTTATGTCAGTATCTAGCACCTTGAAGGAGTTTTAGTATCTCTGGACCCTGTCCTCTAAAAGGCAGTAACACTTCTTAGTCACTGTAGCAATAAAAATGACCCCACAGATGTTTCTAAATACCTCCGGAGCAGGGCTGTCTGTTCCTAACTGTTTCAATCCTTCACACCATTCAGCAGAGTAAATTTATGAAAATGTAAGTCTGAAAACCTCACTGTCAGCCACTCAAAATTCTTCAGTAAATTCTCATTATGTGCAGATAAAATTCAAACTCCATCAGTCTCAGACTCAAGTTCCCTGTTAACCTGTCCCTGCCTGTGTCTTAGCATCATTTTCACTCGTCTGTCCTATCCATCCTGTATTCTAGTATGTGAATTCCCTTAAAATCCTGAATTCCCTCTCCCCCAATACATTCTCCCTGGCTTTTCTCTCTACCTGGCTGATTTGCATGTTTGATGACTCAAATAAATAGTAGCATGCACTTACCTTAGTGAGTATAGAATTGTCAGAAAAGGCCTGTAGGAGTGTGCTGCCTCTATCTACACACAGCAGTGTACTACAATTATTTATTTTAGTCTTTATTTTTAGGAGACAGTAGAGACATTTTGGGTCTACTCCAGGCTTACTTATCCAGGTGATGATGCATTTACTACAAATATTTGTCCTAGCTACCCTTACCTCTCCTGATTCCGGGAGAATTGTGCAGGATTTAAGAATTTTGCTGTGTCACTTTCCTAACTACATGAGAAGCCAAAGTACTGGCAGCTCATCATATCTATCCGTAGTCATTCAGAATTGTTAGAACCTTGTGATCTTGAATAGAATTTTTTTTTAAATCCTGGGATAGTGAGGGAGTAAGCAGCTTGGAGCAGGAGAACCAGGCAAGTGGTCCTTGAACATGAGGAAACATCATCCTGGCTGTGGATTCACTGAAGTTCATTCTTCCAGCAGAAAGCTTAATGCTCTTATTTGAATTGTATCTGGCTACCCCCCAAAAGGTATGTTAAAATCCTAATGCCCAATTTCTCAGAATGTGACTTTATTTGGAAATAGGGCGTTGAAAGAGATAATGAAGTTAAAATGAGGTCATTAGGTTAGGCCTTAATACAAAATGACTGATGTCCTTATAGAAAGGGGAATTTTGGACAGGAACAGATACTCACAGATAGAAAATGCACAAATAAAGAATGCCATATAAAGGCAAGGGATTAGAGTAATGCATCAATAAGCCAAGGAATGCCAAAGATCACTGGCAAACCACAGAAGGTAAGAAGAGGCAAGGAAGGGTTCTTCTACAGGTTTCAGCAGGATCATGGTCCTGTAGACACCTTGTTTTAGATGTCCCGTATCCAGGACTGTGAGAGAATAAAGTTCCGTTGTTTAAAGTCACACAGTTTGTGGTGATTTGTTATAGTAGCCCTAAGAATATGATATTCTTGGGAATGAAGAATGTGAGCAGTGCTCTGCTACACAGGTTCTCCCTGTACCTCTCATGCTATACCCAGGACATGGCAACTATGCATGGCCTAGAGCTGACTCAAGAATAGGAACTGCTGCCTTCAACCAACTAAACTAGCTAATGGGAGAGTTAATGGGCCCCACCTGAATATGGAGAAGATTGATTCTTTTGTGGCTTCCAAGAGCTCTTTTTCTGCTAGCCTGAGTCCATGCTCGCTCTGTTCTTGCAAGTACCTTAGTTCCTCTAATAATGACTGAAGAAGAGAATTGTACCACTTAGCTATAGCCATCTGCTCCTTCAGATCATTGTTTAGGTGTGTGCTGTCATCCAGCTGTACTTGAAGGTTCTGCAAAAGGAAACACAATCCTGAAGCACATATCCCTCTGTTCAATGTGATATGTGAACCCCTGCATACAAGCTCTGAGCAGAACTTCACCTATTTTAAGGTAAGCATATTCCCACTCTCTTGAAGAATGAGATTTGTTGGTCTCACTTTTATTGGTCAAAACAATCTACTATTTCTGTAAGCAAAAGCATTCCTAACCCCAGCCCAGATTTCAGTTTAAAAATACCTTCAATTCTGAAGGTGCCCTGGGATTCGGTTATCCCAGATACCTGCCCATTAGCACTGAAAAGCTGGAGTACCATTTCCTTGAGGTCCTCTTCCAGCTTCTCCTTCATTCAGGTAGCCTCAATTATGTTCCTAGTTTCAGAATTCAGACTAGACTGCAGGGAGTCAACAGCATATTGCTGTTTCCTCCTAATCTTAGAATAACATTCAGAAGAAAACATCACATACCCAAATTAAGAAAAGTTACTTGCTATGTTCATGACAGTTTAAGAAATGGAAAAAAAAAGATTAAAATTCAAAAAAGAAAATCTAGGTAATTAACAAAATAAGTGTAAAGGGTTTTTATTTTATAAATGGAGAAGGTCAGGGATTAGGTTAGTGAGTCTATGTCCATCCTAATAAACTAAGTAAGGTTTCCAGCCCGATTTATGCAAATAATCAAGGAAGTACCAGAATCTTTTCAAGGTTCCATTGGGCTATATTAGCCTTATCTGGGATTCTCTATAGAAAGACCTACTTCTAGGTCTTTCCTAGGGTTGCTATTATAGATAGCTGTAATATTTTAACTACTTTCAATGATTAAAAAAAAATTTTTGAACAGGGCAAGAAAGAGCTACTAAGGTTAAAATAATTCCAGAGGTCCAGCAATATTCCTCCAATGGCCTATAAACAACAACTCTCCTACAATAGTGTGGTTATATCTCTCTAGGATGTTGAGAGAATGAAGATTTTCTAAGAAAAACAATTGCAATGTGACACTAAATGACTTTAATATTCCTTCATAACAACAAAAATCCTATGGGAAACCATATGTTCAAAGTGGCAGACTCTGACAAAAACAGCTATGTGTTCAAGAAGGCAATGAAAAAAGTAAGGGAACCCATGGAGTTTTCAATTTTCAACTCCAGGATATAGTTGAGTATCATATGACTAAATTCTAGCTGATGGGCTAGGGCTAAAGAAGTGTACCACTAAAAATCTTAACCATAAAAATGTTTACTTGTGTGAGCTGGCAAATCACTCTTCCCCATCTGAGGCATCACAAGATGGAAGGAACCTGGCTTCTGGAATGACTGAAAAGTATCCTGCCCTGCCCTGGACTCCGTGGTGGGCAAAACTAAATTTCTATTGTTTAAAGACAACAAGATTTGGTGGTTGTTGATGAGGACAGTTTAACTGCTATCACTAACACAAGTTTTGTTAAGTTTAAACCTTGAAATAGGGTCCTAGTGCTGGACAGAAAGATGGAAGAGAGAGAGGAAGAGCCATTTTATCTTTCTTTCTCATAGAACCATTTAGAACAAACATAAAAAGTGTATTCATCGGGGGTCAGAATTAAATTCCATGTTGAATGGTCCAAGAGCCTGTTTCCTGACTTCTGAGGCTGATCAGGAAGGCATACAGCTGGTAAGGGAGTAAAAAAAATGGTCAGTGTTTGCAATTGAATAAAAGAGGAGAGTCCCAATTTTAGAGACCACCATTCTCTTATGTAGGGAGCAGTTATACAAATACATGGGAAATAAATCTTTCTGGCTTTATTGCCCAGAGTTAGCATCATTCCTCTGCTAGTCCCATCTCTCTGTACCACAAGCCAAAGTCAATTCTTCATGCTTCTCCATGGGTCCTGAGCTTTTATTCAGTTCCTCAGTCGGAATCTTAAATAGTTGACATATGTAAGTTATAGGCTGTTATAGGCTCAATTGTGTCTCCTCAAAAATCATATGTTGAAGTTCTAAACCCAAGTACCTCAGAATATGACTGAATCTGGAGACAGGGAATTTAAAGAGGTAATTAAGATTAAATGAGACCAATAGTTTGGGGTTTTAATCCAATAGGACTGTTGCCCTTATAGGAAGAGGAAAAGACTTAAGAGATGATGTACACATAAGAAATATCATATATGGACATAGCAAGAAGGTGATCATCTGTCTAGGTCAAGGACAGAAATCTCAGGAAAAACCAAACTTGCCACCACCTTGATCTCAGATTTAGTCTCCAAAACTGTAAGAAAATTGATTTGTGTTGTATAAGCTATGTGATCTGTATGTTTTGTGATATAGCCCTAGGAAACTAATACAGGGACACTCATGCTAAACATCTCTATGAACTTTAAGACATATTTCTGACTTGCATTGCAAAAACTCTAATTTTTGCCAGAGCTGATTATCTCTACACAGCAAAAACATCCCTGTCCTTGGGTCAAAATCATCTGTACAGAAATATATTCTGTAGTACACAAACAATGCTTTAAAAACTAGTGTTTCCTCAATCTTCTACAAAATTTCATGAGTGCTACAGACAAGTAAAAAGTTCTATAGTTTAAGAAAAATGGAAATATATTCAGGCCTCAAGAATTACTGCTAAACAACTAACACATTTCACACAGGGCAAAGAAATCTTTAAAATGAAAACTCCCTTAAGTACATTTTTTCAAAGAAAAATTAAGCATTACCAAGGGTAAAATAGTAAGAAGTTCTAATTTTTTTTCTCTCTTTCCCTCTCTGAAATAAGAAATACAAGTTGAGAAAAGAAAATCAGATTTAAAAAAATCAGGATAAAAATAATACTTAGAAAAGCTTTCAATATTGCTAATTTATATTCCAAAAATATGAGATTTTCCTTAATCCTAATACAGTGTTAAATGATAAACAAGGTATTTTTGAAAACTAAATATCATGTCAGAGTTTGAGACCCTACTTTCCAAAGGCATAAAAAAGTATTTTACTTAGAAATTGGAAGAAATTTAAACATATTCTTCTGACAGAGACTCAGGAAAAAAAAATCAGATGGTGCATATATCAGAAGGAAATGAGGATGGAGCATCACTAGATACCTAAACTAAGGTGGAAGAATCATGGACTGTAAGGAAATCCTATGGTGCTAATTGTACAAGCATGGAATATATCTTATTCTAGTTAGGACCCCATTTTTATGGATGTACATGATAGTGGGAATCACTATGGTATGGGATTCACTATGGTATATTCATGTAAGTACATAAGAAAATTGTTTCAGATTCATTCCACTGTCTTTCAACTACAACTTCAAAGTTGAGCGATTGCCAGAAACTAAATGGCCCATAGAGTCAAAAATATTTACTATTTGACCCATTATAGAAAAAGTTTGCCTTACTCTTTTATAGGTGAGTGTATAAAAATAAATGTATTTTGATGAAATAAGAATTTTCAGTGTCTCATTCCCCAAAGAACCTCCCTGGGTGTACTGTGGAGAGTAGAATGTGGACCAGGTGTCATGATTCTGGGCCAGTGGGATGAATCTCACCCATTTCAGCATTTCAGGGAAATTTTGGGACAGGACTATAGTTGGACTCTGAATATTCAGGATATACTTGACCACCCTGTTCACAGCCTAGTCATGGTGGTTAGGGATGACCTACACAGCAATGATGGACACCAGCTGGCCTCCTCCCCTGTGTCTAGGATAGAGGATCAAAGTCAGTCAGCAAAGCTCCAAGTTCTTCCATCAGTGACTACACTGTCACCTCCCTCCCTCTAGCTATGCCAATAGTAATATTTATAGAAATAAAACATGAAATAGCTGTATCATCCATAAAAGTGTAAGAAGTGCTGAATAGAATATTAAGCCCAGTATCTTGTCAACATTAAGAGCTCCAATATTTGCAAATAAGTGAACTATATCACACACACACACCACCAGCAGGTCTCTGAGATGGCTCACTCAGAATTAATCCTCACCAGGAGCTGAGGGCCTCACAGTCAGCTGCACTGCTATCTGGCCTTTTCCTGTGGGTCTCTCCTCTGCTTTCCTGGTCCCTTTGACTCCCTGGGTCCTGTCTTAATAGGTTACTCAGCTGGATGCTGATGGTTTATGTGGATGAAGGACCTTGAACCTCTTCTTCCCTCAGAAAAGTTTTTCCTTGCATTCTATAACTTACCAGCTTATCTTTAATTACTTGGAAGTTGATGCTTGAGCATATTTAGCCCTGGCAGTCTACTCAGATTCCTCCTAGCCCTGATGTCAAATTAAAGCAAGACATTTTGATAGAATCTGAACTCACACAGAGCAGATATGGTATGGATGATAAAAAAAAAATATGTTTATCTTTCCTTTCTGAATGCTAGATGTACTTATCACATTTACTATGAATCATTAACTAAAACTTATGAAGAGCTCATTCCCATGCTTCCAGCTGGCCACTTCTTTCCAGCCCCTTCACCGATCATGCCCTCTTCAGTTCTTTCTTTTCTTAATGTTAGCTCTGTTGATCTCCAGCTTCCAATGCACTAAAATTATTATAATTGGTGAACTGCTCTCTGGCATTCAGATGTACTTGCTGAGACACAGACTCTCTGATGACTCATTTCTTCCTCAGCTGAGTTTATTTATAGTCACAGATTTGATGTTACCTGAAATCAGGTGTTCTGTATATTTGTTTTTAACTGCACAAGAACACATTCATTTTTGCTCCTTGTGGAAGAAAGTAGGACAAACACAAAGGCTCAATGATTTTGCCTTCATCTAAAAAAGAAATACTTTTAGACACCAACTCAGAGCCTCTAAAGTAGTAGAGAATTCCTCACCACAGTTCAATAAAGAAGAATGCCAGTGAATGAGAGCAAAGATAAATCAAATATCACAAAGGGCCCAATTTGGCCTAACATCCTCCTTAACTATGGACCCCATGGGAGTTTTTGGCTGAAAACAGGCTGTGGGAAAGGGAACACTTCAACTGGATATGTTAACAGGTTTTGTTTTTGTTTTTTAATTGTTTAGCAAATACATTGAAAGCAAATTGCCAGGTGAACTTCTGAGTCTAATAATTTTCTTTGCTGACATATGACTTTGACTTAGGAACAATCAGATAATATGATCGTCATTAATTCTATGTGTATATAATTGTGATTTTGATTGTAATGTATGAAATGCTTTGCCATACCTGGTTGCTGATCTTCCTTACCACCTCTGGATTGTGTGGGGTCTTCTTTATTCCTTAACTTCCACAAGAAGCTTAGAAATGGCTAAAGTCATCAGTTGTTTTGAAGAAGTTAAGGAAAGATCCAGCAAAGCCCTAGTCCCATCTAATTCAGTTTCCTATAAGATCCAGATGTTTCAATGGAGATTCAATAAGCTTCTTAGCTCTAGCCTCTGTCCTCACCAAACAATGTCTAAGTGTACAGGCAGGGGTATGGGAAAACCTCACTCTGCTCTGATGTTACTTAATTTACAGCACCTGACTTTTTAGTTCTTTCCTCCACAGTTCAGCATTTTCAGTCAGTTTCTTGAATGCCCAAGGAAGAGACTTGACACAGGGGACTCAGATAGTATACATGGTCCTTATGGTTCTTATACACATAATTTTTTGTGTGTGTGTGCTGAGTTACATATGAAAGCAGAAGATGTTTAATTATAATAAAATCATAAAAACTGGCAGTAATTTGGTATAGGTATCCCTTTATTTTAATAGTGGTACACTTAATAGAAAATTCTAGTGTAGAGTTAGACTAATTTTCTTTGGTAATATTCTAACAGATGACATGAAAGCAACTAAACACACAGATTCTTTTCAGTCAAGGATTCTGAAATAAATAACTGTTGCTCATCAAAATAATCTTAAAAACCTAAAGTTTTCTATTTATTTATCTTTCTCTGAAAGTTTTCTTTCAAGTTTTGCTTTAGGTAGGTCCAAGAGTTCAAGTCAAAAAGATCTCCCTAGAATAAATAAAAACACTAAATGAAGTTCCCTTTTATACAAGAAAGATTTACATTTTTCCCCTCAAAATATATATCACTGATGTAGCTCTTCTTAGAGTTTCTGGAAGAAATCTAGGTTCAAATAAGTTCTCTAAAATTTGAACAGAACAAAAGATGAGTGTTTACATTTGTTTTTTCACTTATAGCTTCAACATTCTTTGTAGTTCAAGAAACAGAATTCTAAGGCATTTTTAAAACAGAACATATCAATCTTGTCTGTGATTATATTTAAAACTTCATATTGATTATTCTTGACTTTCTAAGATATTTCATTTGGGGAGGTGAATTAGTAAAAATATCAAAGCTAGAACAAGGAAGGTATACCTCCTACCTGGAATCTTTTATTTAATTCTGGACGTCACAAAAGGAAAGAAGAAAAGCTGAATGCATTTAGAGAGCAAGCAACAGGATAGTGCCCAAATATTTTCGTAAGAAGAACAAATAAAAGAATTTATAATGTACTTGATACATAACACTAAGTGTGAGGCAGTATTAGCTTAAATAGTACTATTACTACAAATGGATTGCTTTGACAGGTAGAGAGATCTCTTGAGCCTCTGGGTATTTAAATATAGGCCAGGAAATTACTGCCATGAATATTATAAAGTGTAAGTTTAATTAAATCTTTAAAGCCTACTCCAAAGATAAAAGCCTATTCCAAAAATAAAAATAAAATAGAAAATTTTAAAAGAACACTTGGAGGATAATGATGATATAAGGGCATAAGTGTGATGTAATCTAATGGTAAGTTAACTAGAAAGTTCTGAGGGCAGGGGTAACTTTTTATAGCCTCTTATAAGGAACACATAATACGTACCAGCAAAAGTAAAACTTACAATTTTAAATAAAAATAAGATGTTGGAAATTTTAATAAGATCTCCATTGTTGTTCTTTTAACACTACCATCAATATAAAATAAACCAAAATAAATACTTCGATAACAATTTCCTCAAAGGGAATGGTGTATGTATTTGCTGCCAGGTAAACATTCACCTCTAATCCACTGGAATGCACTAAAAAAATTAAATCTTTAGAGGTGACCTGGGAGAATTTGAGTTTCATGGATTTTTAATGATAATTTCTCAAAAGGTTCAACTAGGAAACGAAATAATCCAAAGCCACAAATATATGTCTAAGTTAACGAAAAATTTATGAGGTGGCTGAAGACATAAACACCTTGAGAAAAGTCTGATAGCATATATTGCCATCTAGTGGTACTAAATGGTATGAATGCTATGGTCAATATCATTGATTTTTCAGCGCTGGTTGATTCAACATATAATGATGCCTATACATTATATAGGACCAAAATTACCCCTGCCAATAATATTTCTCATGGTATGATTAAAATTGTTTAAATTTATACCACAAAAGTTACCTTTTAAGTTAAGACGATAGGTTTAAAAAGTCTCTATAGCCAGGATGACCAGAGAGCCAAAGACAACAACTAAATGAAAGTAAATGCATAAACTGTATAAGAACCAGACTTGCTATCAAACACTACCCAGCCACTTAAATGGATTATATATATAATTTATAGGACTGCAGGAAACATTTATGCATAAAAGAGCAAGAGCTGTGTCAAGAATCATGCTCTTGAAAACTCTTCATAAAGAGTAATGTCAACTTATCTTCTGCTTTTCAGCTTTCTCATGGAGTTGTAATAGTGAGGTAGATTTAGACTACATTTGTCCAGAGCAGTTCTTAATGTCTAATTTTCCATTACCAAACTTTCCAAAAGTTCCCTGTATAAAACTGACTGCCACACCCTCCAAAAATTATTCTATTGGCAAGTGCATAGGTACGAGCTATATTTGAATGAGTTCCTGCACTTATTCAAAAGTTGAGTCAAACTGATGAAACTTAGCTGAGAACAAAAAGAAGCTCTGTAGAACTTTGTCCCACCTAATTATTGTGACAGGACATTTTTTTTGGTTCACTCTTTCTTGGCAAAAGATCTTCTTAGTGGTCCTTTCAGTCTCCCATATACACTTAGGGATAAAGCCAGAGACTTCTGCTGAACTTTGAGTCCATAACATTAAAATTATTCTTGTCAAATAATCTGCATATAGATGAGCTTTCAGAAGCACATCACTTGGAATTTCATTTGAAAAACTACCTATTACTATTTGGGAAAAAAATAGTGGTTTTGACTAACTCTAAAGAAGGTACAGCTATGAAGATATTTATTCTTTCAATTTTGGATAAATACTTGCTGGGCTCTTCCTATAGGCCAGCAGGGTTCCAGATCAGTGCTTCCCCAATGTTAACCTGCATAGGAAACATCAAGGGATCTAGTTAAAATGCAGATTCTGATTCAGTGGAAGTGGGGAGAAGCCTGAGATTCTGAATTTCCAACAAGCTCCTAGATGGTGCCCATGCAGTTGTCCATAGGCCACATTCTGAGTAGTGAGGGTATGGGCACTGGGGATAAACTGTTGAACAAGATAGCAACAGTTGCTCTAGTCATTAGAATCAGGAGATTTGTGTTCACTAGTGTTCATCATGATCTCCAGGCCTCAATTTCCTCCTTTATAAAATGGGGACAACAATTTTTAGGAGTGGTTATCTAAAATTATGCATATTAAGCTTTTGGCATGATGCCCAGCATGTAGTAATCAGTTAAGCCAGTTTCAGGATATGGTTGCAGATTTTCTCCTTCACCCAGTGGGGAAAACCTCCTTTTCCTGAAGATCTTATATCTGTTTCTTCCAGTGTCACCTGGGCTTCAGTCTTCTCTTATCCAATCAGTTTATTGGCCTTTTCCATTTTGGTTAAAGTCTGGGTCCCTTTTCTATGCTGGATTGTCTGTCAGGCTAGAAATCTATTCTGGAGAGAAGAAAGAATAGCAAAGCTAGTGAGAAGGCTCAGTCATGATATCAAGCACATCAGAATAATCCTAGAGGCCTGCTGGGACCATGTTCATGCAGTCCTTTGGAAACTTGATAGCAGAGCCACCATTAAGTCACAGGGATCTCTGTTTCAATTAGAAAAAGGCATCCCTTTGTCTACATATTCTTTTGCCATCTTCCAGGAAGCTGATATATTTTAGAGTTTTGCACATTGGACAACCTGTGCACCCTACATGGTGGTTCTGCTTGTTAGAGCCATTTCATAGTCTACCTGGAAGTACTCTCAGACACAGACCTAGAATCCCACACTTCTAGTAGAAGTGCTTAGCTGTCAACACTTAACACTAGGACAAGACCTTAAAGCATAAGGTAAGTCACTGTCTGCCAGCAGCCAAAGAATGGCCTCAGATAGGCTAGATGCACACAAGAATCTCAGGGAACACAGCGACTTCAACTCAAGCACCTGACAGTTTTGACTATCCTCTTATGAACACAGCCTGTGACAGAAGCCTCCGGAAGTCACAAAACCTTGCCATCTGATACTGTATTTTCATTGTTGGCTCGGCCTCTTTATAAAGGGAACCTCTAGTACTTAAGAGGTATGGTATCAAGGCAAGAGACTTACTCAGTCTAGAGGCAGTGGAAGGAACTCACAGCTTACCTGTTCCTGTGCTTCTGAGATCCAGGACCATAATTTTTAAGAATTTTAAACAATTATACAGACATATTAAGTGAGAATTATCTTGTGAATTATAATCCTTCTTAAATAAACACTTTCCAAAGAGGGGTCCTCTAGAGAAAACTCAAAGAAGTTTTCCTAACTCTGACTACATTGTGGAATCACCTGCATGACTTTTCAGAAAATTCCAAACCTCAAGTACCACCCAAACCAAGTGTGGTTCCCAGACCAGCTGGCATAGACCTCACCTAGGAACTTGTTAGAATTAACAGTTCTAACAAATTAACAAACAGTTCTAAGCAAATTAACAGTTCCCACTCCAGATCTATTGAATCAGAAACTCTGAGGGGGTTCCCAGCCATCTGTTTCAACAAACCGTTCAGGTTTGAATGTAGCTAAAGTTTTCTATCCTCTGTTTTAGCACCCCTCACATGCCTAGTCAGTGACCTGATCATGGACTGTGGAGGTCAATAGAGAGCGCAAGTTTTATTTATGATTCCAATGGTAATGAACTTGCTTCCAGAGCATCTCAAGGTTGTCATGTACATTACTGTTGGTACTTGAGTAAGTTGACAGCCTCTTTGAATTGCTGCTTGGCAGTGTATCAGAATTTTAAAACTTATTCCTTCAACTCAGCAATTTTTTTTTCTAGGGATCTACTGAATATTTTTACATGTGCACAAATATATGAACATAAATGTATAACACAGAATTATTTATAACTATGAATAATCAGATCTAAAATGAATAGGGTCTAATTAAATAAGTGTTAGTCATCCTTATTATGAAACACTATCTAGCTTTTTAATAGCATGTGACAGATATCCATGTGTAGGCATGTAATTAACCACAAGATACATGGGAAGGGAGCATAGCTCAGTAGCAAGTTCTTACCCATATCCTAACAAAAGCCTAAATATTTCTGGCCATTAAGGTCTTTGGCCAATCTGCCCACCCCTCTCTCTGGGTATATCTCATTTTCTCTTGCCTTCCCCTCACCTTGTAATAAACCTGCCTTGCTATACCTCTGCTTCTTTGCCATCAGGGTAACTGTCCTAATATTAGCCTTTACACCTAAGGACCAAGAAGCAACCAAATGATCCACAATTGACCCTCAACCTTCAGTAAACAGAATTCTATCTATGGAAATATATCACTAGAATACTAATTATAGACAAACATATACCCACATGCTAATCACAGAGAGAGGTCAAGTTATAAAGCAGGGCTTAAGTAAAGTACAGTTCATTTATTGATGGATTAGGAGCAGTCATTATAAATTACTTTAAGTATGCAAGATACCAAAAAAGTTTATGATAAATTAAAAAAGAAAAACCTCAAATAGACTACTACAACATAAAAGGTTACAAATTTTGTTTTAAATCAATAGCAATGTGTGCAAAGTATTTTTGTATTTTTAATTTATTTATCAAATGTTTATGTAGTACCTATAAGTACCAGGTAATATACTAGATGATTGCAATGTATCAGTGAACAAAACAAAGATTCCTGCCATCATGGAACTTATATTCTGGCAGATGGAGACAAACATATTTATTAAGTAGGAATTTTATGCGAAGGCTAATAAATATGAAAGAAAACACAAAAGTACATCCTGAAAATGGGTTGACAAGGCTCAAATGCCACTTCTCAAAAAGCCTATTCTGACTTTCCCCAAATATCCACTTGATTAACCCTCAGCTCCAAGCCTTTCCAGAATTAATAAGGCATGCCAGACAGACTAAACAGCTAGATTTCAGGGTGGGAGTGAGCCTGGTGTGTTCAAGGCATAGCAAAGAGATCAGTGTGGCTAAGGCAGAATTAGAGAAGCTGCAGGCAGTAGTAGAGGCCAGAGAGATAATGGGAGTCTAGTCATGTAGGCCTATGTAGGCTATTGTACAGATTCTGATTTTCACTGAGTGTAAAAATAATGTAGGTTCTTTACTAAAAATTAGCAACAGTGTGTATTCGATGCAGAAGTTGTAAAGAAGTCATGACTACCAGGCAATGTGGATAGCCCCTATGACCCTTTGATCTTGCACTTCACAGTGCTTTAATTCTGGGCAGAGCCTCCTAAAGCAGCATAGAGGTGACCCTTTCCAGACAGAAGTGTATCTGTGGACAGGGGTAATGCAGAGGCTATATTCCTCTTGAGTCTGTGGATGCCCATCCAGTCTGTGGGTAATTGTCATCTCAGTTGTGCCTCCATGAGTTTCCTGGGAGTGAGGATTATTCACAAGTGAGGTAGCACATTCACTTACCTCTCTCACTCTGAAGCTTTGTCTTCTGTGCTGTCAAGTCATTTGCCAACTACGTGACTTCATCCAGTTTTGCATTTGCTTCATTCAAGTGTCCTTCAGACAAACTAGAGTTTCTCAGCCTTAGTCTACAAGATGGAAAAAAGCGGGGGGTGGGGTGGGATTAGTCATGGCCAATAGAGTCCATGCTGAATTAGTTGCATGAAAAATGTATAGATGAGTAGTTCTGAGACCTATGTGCTTTCTTCCTCAGTGAGCATCAGAAAATCACATCTTATAATGTAAGCAAGTAAATAAACTAAGGTCTGTACCCTTAAGAGACATAAACTTCTCAAACTATAGGTTTCAGTGAAAAAAAATCCAATTCCCTGGGTATTAGGAACCTCTGCTCTTCTGGAGAAGGAAACACATCAAACACTAATGATGATTTCTTGACATTATATTGTATATTTAACTGTCTTTTTCTCTCCCATTAGAATATAAACTTCATGAGGGTAGAAATTCTGTTTGATTACAGATCCTCAGTGCCTAGAACAGTTTCTACAATATAATAGAAGCTCAATGAACAAGCAGGGAGGTACATAGGGAGGGAAAGGAAGAAGAAGTAAGGAAACCTAGAGAGTTGGCCAAGCAGGAGAGGAGAAAGTAGAAGAATCTAAACAGCAATAGCCTAATAGAAATTTGAGCTACCAAAGCAATAGTACCCATTTGATCACTTAAGCTGACATCTCAAGATAGCCCTCTTATATCAACACTTGGATCTCAAATTTCAACTTCTCAGAACTGTTGTTTCATGCTTGAAGAAAAAGGATATGCCATTTACTTGCCTGATTAAGTTAACCAAATGACTAGATCCTTGTCATATTCTGGAAACTCATGCAAGTGATTTTGAGATTGAGGTCCTTAGACATGACTAACAACTGATAAATGCAAGATGGTCAGGTTCCCATTTACCTAGAAATTAGCTATAGTTGGCATTATTATTTATATGCTCAGATACGGTGGCTCATACTTGTCATCCCAGCAGCTTGGGAGCTGAGACAAGAGGATTACAAGTTTGAGGTCAGTTTCAGAAACTTAGAGAGGCCTTACGCAACTTAGTGAGACCCTGCCTCAAAATAAAAAATAAAAAGGGCTGAGCATATGGCTCAGTGGTTAAGTACACTTGAGTTCAATTCACAATACCAAAAAAAAAAATGGCAAAATGACATTGATGGATCTCCATGGTTCAACTGATTTTATACAGGAGTTTTTGTAGAACTCATCTATAAATTATCTCTGAATGTCTCATCTGCCCCATGATGATAATAATGCTTAACATTTATTAGGGGTTTATTACATACTCAGCACCCTTCTAGGATCTTTATATGTGTTAAATCTCAATTCATACAACAGTTCTATGAAGTCTTTGTCTCTAGAAGGGAAAATTGCTACGGAAATAAAAGAATAAGGCTAAAAAGAAGGTAATACAACAGTAGCAACTTGAGAAAATAGTGAAATGTGGTGAAAGGGTGAAAGCTGGTATTGAGCCTAGCTGTTAACCTACTTGCTACAAAATAACAATGTCCAAATACAGGTGATGCCAAATTTAGTATTCAGAGAAATTTCTAAGTCAGCAAAGACCTCAGCCATCTCTAGTTGAAGCCCATGTGGCACTGAAGACTGTTCTCTTTAAGCTTATACTAGTGAGTGTTCTAAATGCCCTACAAAAGACTGCTGCCTTACATTTTCCTATATCTCTAATGTAGTGCTTGACATATAATAGGCATATAGGACAATCAAATTATTCACTTCATGAGATGTTGACAAACATGTCTTTAGTAAGCTGACAGGTTTACTGAGGTTATGTTCAAACTTTCCTCAGAAACTGCAGTACCCAAATTTGTTTTATAAATTAGGATACCCACTGATTAAAAAATAATGAAGAATCCATTCAGGCACGTGCACACTGGAGGCTGAGAAGGAAACCATGTAGTTTCAGGTTGCAGATGTTCCATAGTGCACATAGGCCTGCTGGTGGTTGTGAACGCAGAACTGAGAAAGAGTCAATGAACAGGTTCTCATATAAAACTTTTGCCACCATGAAAGTTAAGAGTATTAATGTTAAATGCCAGGAATTCTCAGTGGTCTACAACTTATACACAAAACTAGAAGAAAGCTATAGTAGTGATAAATGTCATAGTTTTTAGGTTGTTGGCAGTTTCTAATTATATTTTGAATGTTAACCATATTTGCTCACACTTCTGAAAGTGATTTTGACAATCGAAGTTTGCACACCTACTTTTCCCCCACAATATCCCTCAAAAGTTATGATTGACTTTATTTTATGAGAAAACAGCATCAAAGACTATTGCCCAAATTCAGAAAGCTAGTAAATGTCAGAATTGGGATTTGAGCTAAAACTATGAAGATGCAATATTTTAAAAGGAAAGGAAATAAATCTTAAAGAAGCAAATATTAGATTCTTAAGTATCATATGAAATAGTGGTAACAAAGAAAATATGAAAGATCTGAAGTACCAATTGACTCAAATTGTCACAAATTTGAATCATTAAATAAAAATATGACTATGTGAACCATCTTTATTTTAAGTCACCAATAATAAGTGACTCTTTAATGGAGCCAAGAGAAGTATATCTAGGTGTGAGAAATGGGACTTCTGTTTAAAACCCTGCATATGCTATGCTATATACCTGTTTATAAAGATCAAAAGACATAGAGCAACATGGTCAATGGTGTGTGCAAATGGCAAGAAAAGGAATAAGAGTCCCCAGTTTTGAGGAGAGTTTGCAGTTGTGATGGCCCACTGGGCTCTGCATATCTATGAGTGGTCAGCCCACCTCTGAAGACAGAAAAGGCATTTGCCCTTAGGCATGACTCTGCAAAGGAGGGATGGGACTAGCCTTAGATATACCTTCACATGGTGGGTATTCACAGTAATGCTAACCACTAATGCAGTTTTGTTTTTTCAATTTATAAATAATTTTAATAAGCAGGATTTACAAAAGATAATGCAGATATGTATCTTAAGGTGGCCTATAGCATGCAAAAGAAAAGAATTTCAAACCTAAGCATACAAAAACAGTAAGTTTGACACCAAAGAAGAGCAACATAATGGAATAATATATATTTATCTTAAAGATTCTTCTTAAAATGATGCATAAAAATGCTGCCTCCCAGAAATGCAGGAACCAATGGGAATTCAAAATAATCAAACTAACTATGAGATTTCCTATCACTTCTAAATTGCCCTGGGTCTCTGTTCAGCATAACATGTTTTTGAAAATGCTTTAGTTTCCACTATACCACCGAGTATTGGCATTCTTGCTATTATAATTTGGAAAAAGATGAAGTAAATAATTCAAACAGAAGAACAGTGTATATGCTTATGAGAGTGAACAGAATTAATTTATCCACCAAAAATATGTAAGACAGGAGCAGAATATAGGCACAAAAAGAAATACACAGAATTTGAATTTGAGAACCATCTCTTTCATATAATTATGTGATGTGACCTTGGACAAGTGATTGAACACATGAGCCTTAAGAGGTATATGTAAAAGTTAATGCTTTTACATATAATTGACTGCACAAAATGTACAAAGCACTGTTAGCATGAATAAAATGACACCTAGTTTCTGCCATAGAAATGCTATCAATTTAATTAATGCTTAAAGGCTACAATGCAACAGTGCAAGAGGAACTCCAAAGTGCTAGAAGAATTCAGGAATAGGTAAAATTTTAATATGAGCATTCAAGAGTAGAGAATTAATTTGGAAAGGACACATTGATGAAAAATGAATATTCAGTGGAAGGCAGGCATTTTAGCTTAGATGAAATGAAGGTCCATGCATCAAAATACGGAATCTAAAACTGACAAGGCAGGTTGAGCCTGACCACAGCCACAGGATACATTTAAAGCTGAAGTTTGGACTTCATTTTTAAGCAGGAACATAATTTAATAAAGCTATACTTTTGGAAAATCAATCCAGATACTATATAGGATGGATTGGAACAAAGTAAGCAAAAAGAGATAATTTAGTAAACCACTGTCACAGTCCAGCTAAAACCTTCAGGGGAATGGGAGTGGAGAGACAGTGAAGAATTGGCCTACTGCAAAGAATGAAAGAGGAAACAAGTAACTGAGGCTTGGAGCCAGGGTGAGGGGAATAACCAGTACCAGTGACAGATACAGTCAGGAAATATCAGCTTCAGGAGAAGGCAGTTGATTTGGTTTTATATATGCTGATTTGGGGAAATGAAGTATTACTGATCTTTGAGAGAACAATTTAAGAGGACAATTTCAAAAACAGTGGAAGAAATAAGGACATTATAGGGATTAAAGAGTAAGCAGATGGTGATCTATAAACCTATTTGTAGTAAAAAAAAAAAAAATCTCCAAAGATAGTCCCCCAATAAGCCACACCTTCTGATATTCATATTCTTGTGTAGACCCCTCTCTCTGTCACATATAAATAGCAGAAATAACATAGTCATTCTATAGCATTGCCTAAGTCACAAAAAGTTTTGCAACTTCTGCCAAGGTCTTTGGAATACTTGCCCGGAACTTCCATTTAAGGAATCCAGCTCCCCACTGGCTGTTATGCTGTAACCTAACTACCCAGCCCAGGAGCCATAAATGGAGAAACTTTCAAATAACTCCAGTCTCAACTGCCATCTAATTACAACCATATACACTGATCCTGTTAACCCTCAAAGTCAAGAAGGATTCTAGTTCATTTTTATTTTAAATGACAAGGTTCTTAGATGATTTTTTTTTATACAGAAAGAGATAAATGGAACACTGTAGATTTTGCTTTGCTCTCAAGACACCAGTTTCTAAGGAAATGCTTTTGTTTTGATAATGTTTATTAGGATTGGTGAATAATGATTATATATAAGAATATTTTATTCTATGAGATAAAAAAATAAAGGGATAAGAAAATATATAAGGTGAAGAGAAATTATACTGAATGGTTTTGATGTTTTACAAGGTTTTTTGTTGCATTTGCTTTTTACTAAACAAAAGGATTGAGAAAAACAAGGTTAGAATAAGAGGAAGTATAATAATGTGGCTTCACATTATTATAATAAAATATCAAGGCAATTTACTAATAAAGAGGAAAGTTTCCTTTAGCTCATGCTTCTAAAAGTTCAGATCCAAGAATAGGAAGTTTCATTTCTTTGGATTTCTTTTTTTCATTTTTTTAAATTGTTGATAGATCTTTATTTTATTTATTTATTTATATGTGGTGCTGAGAATCAAACCCAGTGCCTCACACATGCCAGGCAAGTGCACTACCGCTGAGCCCCAGCCCCAGCCCCTCTTTGGGTTTCTGATAGAGATGGGGCTAAATGGCAATGACAGGGAGCACATGTGGTCATATCACAAACCAAGAATCAGGGAGAGAGAGAAGTCAAGTAGGCTCTCCATAATCCCCTTTCAAGGGCATGCCAACAGGACTTCCCTATCTCCTAAGGGTCCATAGCATCTCCCAGTAGTGTCAACCTGGGGAATAACCTTTACAGGATACTATCCATGCTCAAACGATGGCAGATATTGTATAAAATAAAAGATGAAGTAAATTGGAAGAATAAAAAATTTTTTGAGCAGCAAGAGAAGTCTAGAGGATGTTGGAATTCATACATGATTGGTTGAATGTATAAAAGAGCTATCAACGTTTTGGAATTTTATTACTTCCTACTAATATTTGCAGAACAGAAAAGTCCTTAAGGATGAATGAGAAGCAGGTAGAGTTTGGTGAGAGTGGAGACTTCTAGGGCTTTACTTGGGGTGAGATATGATACACATGAAGCCTAGAGGAGCAAAAAAATTTTCAGTGCTCAGAGAAAGACAGAATCCTTAGGAAATACAGAATATAGAAGAGATACAGTATAAAGAAAGGTCTCCATTCTCACTAGATTTATATTCTAATTAAATTAATTGGGGAAAGGTGGCAGGGTGTTGTGTTCTGAATATGTTTCCCCAAAATTCATTTGTTGAAACTTAATTGCCAATGTGATATTAAGAGTGGACGTTAAGATAATTTCCTGTGTTCCATGTTTTCACCATCATGACTTTTATTATTCAAGAAAACTAGTCAATATGGAAGGAGCTAATGACAATAAAGAGATGGACCTTAAGGATATGATTAAGTCATGAATGAGAATCCCTCAAGAATGGGATTAGTGACCTTATAAAAGGGGCACAAAAGAGCATTTATTCATTTTCACATTTTGCCCTTTTGCCATGCAAGAATACATACAGTAAGAAGCATCATCTTTAAAGCAGGGATCCCTCACTAGACACCAAAGCTGCCATGATCTGATCCTGGACTTCCCAGAATCCAGAACTATAAGAAAGAAATTTCTCTTGTTTATAATGACTCAGTCTTAGGTATTTTGTTTTAGCAACACAATCAGACTAAGGTACAAATTGTTCCTACAGTGGAGTTCTCATGAATAAACACTTAAGAATGTGAAAGTGACTTAGAAACAGGGTAATGGGCAAAGGCTGAATAAAAGTTTAGAAGTACATACTAGAAAAAGCCTATATTGCTATGAATGGTGATTCTGGTGAAGGTTCATAAAAGAGAAGGACAGCAGAGAGAGAATTAATCTTACAGATTACTTATGTGGACATGACCAGAATGCTGGTAAAAATAAGAAGAGTAAAGGCCACTTCAGTGATGTCTAAATGGAATTAAGGAACACCTTTTAGTAAACTGAAGACCATCCTTGTTACAAAAGGGCAAAGATTTTGGCTGAATATATCCCTGTCCTAATACTTGTGTAAGGCAGAACCTAAGAGCAATGAACTAAGATATCTTCAAGCAAAGTATTAAGGGTGCTGCCTGGTTTCTCATACATCTTGTAGTTAAATGTGAGAAGAGAAATGAATTAAAGACAGTATTTATAATCCAAAGGGAAGCAAATTTGCAATCCCAGTTACTCAGGAAGCTGACATATGATGATGCCAGTTCAAGGCCAGGCAGGGCAACTTAGCAAGACCCTGTTTCAAAATAAAATTTTTAAAGGGCTGGGGGTTTATTTGAAGAGTTAAGCAGTCCGGGACTTAATACTTATACAACAACAAAAAAAAAAAAAAAGAAGAAGAAGTAGAATTTACAGATTAAAAAAAATTCTCAGTCTGGACAGATTATAAATGGTAATTATAGTGTGAAAAACATCAATGATATGACAAAGCAAGCATTCAATAATATTAGTATGAATACAAAGAAGCTAGATGCTATTTAATAAGACAATGGAAAAATAATCCCCAAATTCATTTCTGAGATATTTGTAGCTGCCCTAACACAGATCCAGAATGCCAGGGCCTGGAGGGCAGAACAATTTTAAAAGGCCCAGATTACTCCTGGTACTTCAAAGCCTTGATACTTCCCTTTCCAGGGATATCTCAAGTTTCTGCTCCCTATAGGCACCCAGTGCAGTACTCCCTAGCCATCCCAGCTGTGGCTTACAAAACTACTCTAGAAAGCAGTTGTATACCTTGATGGCATCCACATGGTGGTAACTCTGTAGATGCACCGAGTACAAGAACTGTAGAGGCATAGTTATAACCACCTAGATTTCAAAGGATGCATAGGAGAGACTTGAGATCCCATCAGACCACAGGAGCTGGGCTGCCTCAGAGAATTCCCATTAGGGCAATAAGCAGGGCCCACCCACAACCCCAGATCTGTTGAACCATCAGTATTCAATGCCAGACTGGAAGAGCCACAGCCAACCAACTCCCATCCCTGAGAGCTACTGCATGGGTTGTACTCAGCAAAACCAGAGTTTGAGAACTGCCTCCGATACTTACCTTAGTGAGTCCAGAAGGCAGAACATGGAATCAAAGATAATTTCCAATTTTCAAGATTTAATGTTGTTTGTTTTAAGTTTGCGACTTATTTTTGACCATCACCCCTTTCATCTTTCCTATTTCTTCCTTTCAAATGGAAATGTTTGTTTTATGCCTGTCTCACCATTGCATCTGGAAAGGGCATAACTTTTGTAATTTCACAGGCTCACAGCTGGAAAGAAAACTTACCTCAGGAAGAATTGTAATTTGAGTCTACAGTTCATATCTGATCTCATATATTATTTTAGTGAGACTCTGTACTTAAAGCTGGAATTAAGACTATAATGAATTAAAACTTTTAGGGCTGTTTGGATGGAATGAACAAGTCTGGCTTATGAGAACATGAATTTTGATAGGTCCAGGGGTAAAATGGCATGGTCTCAAAGTGTTCCCACAAAATTCATATGTTGAATTTTGGAGCTCTCTCTCTTTCTATCTTGACTTGAATTCTCATCTTCCAGTTCCTCTTTCAAATTCTGTATATTACTCTGGAGCAATAAATAATTTGGGGGTATAACAGATTCTTGTAGTATACTCTATATTCAAGAGCTTTATAATACTTGTTTTACAACAATAACATCTCAATTAAAAAAAACATTGATTTATTTTTCTACTGGTGTTTAAAAAAAATAAAATAAAATAAAATAAAAAATAAAAAAATAAAAATAAATAAAAATAAAAAGCTAACATGACATGTTTGGTTTCCAGTTTATAATTAAAAGAAATAGAATATATAAACGTTAAGTGATTTTTTTTCCAAATCATGATTAGAACTTATGATGATTTCTTTCTACTCAATAAGGACTTTCAAAGAAATTAATATTGAATCTTTTAGAAATCTGTATATATCTCTGAAGCTAATCTACATCTTTTCTGTCCACAGTCCATGGAGACCAAGCTTTTTTTATTATGTAATGTCTTTTTCAGATAACTTTATAAATTTGGTTCACAAGCAGTAGAAGTTGTAGCAACAAGCTTTTTGTTTTGCTTAACACAAAGCAAAGCTCCTTTCAAATGCAGGAAGTTAGGATTGCTATTATCTGTGATGTTAGTACCCATTTAAAACAGAAACTTACATCGTATAGACTCAGCTAAGAAAGAACATGTGACAAACTTTCTTCTAGTTCTAGTTGATTAAAGAAATGCCAGAGGACATAAAAAAATAAAATTTCCTCCTTTCAGTAAGACGTTTGTGTCTATCATTCCTTCAGAAAAGCTCTGGAATTATCTGGGTCACCCCTAAGAAGTGCTCTCAACACAAAGTCATTCTTCAAGAAAGATACAGAGTGCCTTCGCTTTTCTATCAAACTTATTTATACCATCACCAGAAAGATCCATAAAGAGCATGTACTAGAATCCCTATAACATCAGATACCATTTCAGGTCACATTCAGGTGATTCTGTTTGATATTAACAATGACCACTAACGTTAGGCCTGATCTAGTCAGTCTCAAGAACTATAGCATTCATTATCCAATACCTCTAGTCATCGTTCTGACTTTCTTTTCCCTCACTTCTCCTACCTACTTGTATGTTCCAAAGTCCACAAGAGAATTTACAAGTCTCACTTAGCTCTAGCCATCAACTCAACATGGGCCAGGAGGTCATTCACTTCTAGTTGCAAATTACTCCTGTTTCTGTTTGATACTCTGTAGGTTTTCTGCCTGGCTTCAGAACTCAGCCAGCTATCTGCATATCTCATTTTCCAAAGTAGAAGTTACCTCATAATGCAGTGTGGCCTCCTCCTTCAGAAAGAAACCTTGTTTCCTGTCTCTTGGTCATGTCCAACTGAGTCAAAGGAATCTCTCCTTACTCCTCTAGATTCTCATGTAGGTATTCCAGATCTTCCTCTTCTTACTCCTCTAGATTCTCATGTACGCCTTCCAGGTCTTAGGTGAGGTCAGCTAGTGCTCGTTCTCTCTCTCTCTCTCTCTCTCTCTCTCTCTCTCTCTCTCTCTCTTTCCACCTTGACTTTTCATCTTCCAGTTCCTCTTTCAAATCCTGCATATGACTCTGGAGCAATAAATAATTTGGGCTTTTGATACACTCTATATCTATATTCAAGAGCTTTAAAATATTTATTTTTTCTTTCTCCTTACAATTCAAAAAGTGATTAGAACTTGTAGTTCTTCCAGGTCTCTTAGCCCACAATGATAGGCAACATCATTAAATTATATATGTGGATTAAAAAAAAAACCTTGGTAAAGATTACATTCCAAAGGAATATAAACTATCTTTCATATAACTAGAAAAAAATTAAAGACAATTTATTTTTTAAAAAATGATGAATTTTACATGTAAAATCCTATTCATCTGGAATTCACTTACCTAACAATCTCAATTATCAGGAGCTCTACAAAAATTTGATCAACAGAATGAACATCAAGTTCAAGCAACTTGTTCTTATGAAACAGCATGGGTTTAATTTTACACACACTTCTAACAAGTTTGGTTACTTGGTTTCCTAGTCCACAAGAGATTTCAAGTAGTGGGAGAGTTGCAGTGAAAAATTAGAATTGATGGAGGAATGATGGATACTAAAATGAATAGATGTCTGATACTACTAGAATTAGGATGATTAGGGAAAAATAAAACCAGAGATAAGAGCCCCTAATGATTTCAGTGTAGGAGCAAATAGCTCTACAAATCTTGATAGCATCGTTGTATTATAGTACAGTGAAGCCATTGATGTTTATTGACATTACCTTAAGTAATTAGGTTACAATAGGGAAAAAAAGGATAGTCTAGTTTATAATGTTTTCCTTTCTATTAAATAAAGAGTATTATGACTTTAAAGAAAGATAATATCTAGATCACACCAACTAAGTATCCTATCAATTCTATAGATGAAGTGTGACAACAATGAGACTGGTTTTCTCATTTGGCTCAAAATGTTTCAGAAATATTAAAAAGGGCTCCAAAACTATTTTGAGTAATGTCTACATTACTAAGGTATAAATAATTTCCAAAGGAAAAACACTCATCTGGATAAATATGTTCATGTGTGTGTATGTGTACAATTACTTTACATATGTTTAATTATTGTATAACATGTGATCTAATATAAAATAGCCACATGGCCTAAAACTTACAAATAGCTATCCATTTTTAAATAGTGTTTTCAGTCCACAGTAGCTAAAAAAAACACTGATTTTCAGCATAACTGCCTTCAATCACAAAGAATGATCATGAAAACTATACTGCTAACAATGAATGCAAACTATCAGTCATGCAATGTGCTTACCACTTAAAAGAACTCTTGCATTTAATAATATTAATTCAAAAGTTTTCAGGATTAATGAGAAAAAAAACACATGTCCAGAATTTTAGCACAATGCCTTGTTCACAGCAAACATTGAACAAAGAAGTTACTTATTGCTATTATCTTCATAATAATGAAATTTAAGCTTAAAAAGTAATTTTCTCTAAGGTCACACAACTGTGGAATGCAATTTACCTTCTTAATCACTGATATTTTCTGTCTATAATTGGCTAAAGGTATGGATACCTTGGCAGATAATTTGTCATTGAAATACCCATCATCATCCAAGGGTTTAAATTCAGGTACACACAGGTATTTGATAAATGATCATCTGAAGCTCTTTAACCATCTTCCAAAGCTGGGTCATCAGGCTTTTCTCATTCTCCACTTTTGAATTCATCTGACCCATTTCTCTTTGCTATTCAGAAAAAGATACAAATTAGAATTATTCAGGATGAAAAACATTTTGTTTAAGTATTTTTTAATGTATAAAAACAACACATAATTTGATCTTTTTTAAAATTCAACATAAAATCTACATCTGAAGCTATCTTGGCTATTACACCCAATCATTGTTTTCTTCCAAGAGGGAAAAACTATTATTCATTTGATGTGAATCTTTTCAGACTTTTTTCTAACTACCAACATATGTTTGTGTTTATGCATGTACATGTAGTTGTAGAAATAGTTTCATTTTCTTTATTGTGAAAGTATTAATGTTTCATACATTTGTACAGATCTGTAACTTGTACTTAGCACAGTAGTGTATTGGGGTTGTTTCTATACAGGTCCCCACAAAAGCTACTTCATGTAACAATTAACCATAACATAGTATTTCATTCCATCCTGTAGTTGATTTTGTGAATTTCCATATTAAAAGTACTTAGGCTTTTCCCATTATTTTGCTTTGAGAGTTAACACTGCTCGTATACATGCTCCCTTGAGAATGTTTCTCTGGAGTAGATACCAGGCAGGGAATTGCTGGGTTGTGTATAGGTACATGCTTAAAAACATATAGTAACCTTGCCCTTTGATCTCTAATAGCAATGTAAGGTTATTACTTCGCTCCATTTTCTCTAAATATTAGCATATTTCTAAATTTTTATTAGAGAATAGATTAATATTTTATTGCTTTATTCTGAATATCTTCACTAACAGGTGATGAAGGCATCTTTTCAACTGTTAGTCTTTTCAAATGGCCAAGAAACCAAAGGAACTGCCTGTTTATACTTTGCCCATTTATTCTACCAGATTGTTCAGCTAGTTACTCAACTACAGATTCTCTGTTAATTGATTTGTTGTTGTTGTTGTTGTTGGTGGTGGTGGTGGTGGTGGTGGTGGTGGTATTGAGCACTGGTGATTAAACCTAAGGGCACTTTTGACCACTGAGCTACATCCCCAGTCTTTTTAATTTTTATTTTGAAACAAGGTCTCTTTAAGTTGCTGAGGGCCTTACTAAATTGCTGAGGCTGGCCCAAACTTTCAATCCTCCTGCCTCAGTTTCTCAAGTCACTGGAATTAGAGGCATGAACCACCAAGCCCAGTTCTTTTAATATTCATAATATTTATTTTTGATAATTTGCTGCAAATAGTTTCCTCATTTTATAATTTGTCCCTGCTTTATTTATGTTGGCTTTTGCCACATAAATGTTTAAAAATTTGATGTAGTCAAATTTAATAACCAGTTTCTTTGGGCTTTGAGGAGAACTGATCAACTCTCAATTTCCTTAGACTTATCACCTATATTTTCTCTATTATTTAACTGTAATAAAAACAATAAATATGAGATGTATCCTTAACAATTTTTTTAAGTTCAAAATACAGTATTGTTAACTATAGGTACAATATTGTTCAAAAGATCTCTAGAAATTAATCTTCTTGCATAACTATAGCTTTATATCTATTGAACCACAGCCCCTATTTCCCCCTCCTCCCAGCCTCTGGAAACCACCATTCTATGAGTCTGGTCATTTCAAATACCTCATATTAATATAATCATGTAGTATTATCAATGTGTGATTGGCTATTTCACTTAGCATAATGTCATCTAGGTTTATTCATGTTTTCATGTATGGCAGCATTTCTTTTTTAAGGACAGTAATATTCCATTTTATGTACATAACACACTTTCTTTGTGCTTTCATGCACCAATGGACATTTAGGTTATTTCCATATCTTGGGTGTTGTAAATAATGTTATGTTTTCTAATGGTGGAATGATTTTGGTTTTACATTAAATTCTTTATTACAACTGGATTTTGTATGCATAAATAGTGTGAAGTGAGAATTTAATTTTTACCTCAAGAAATGAATCCCAACACCATCTATTGATGATTCTATCCCATCACCACTAATCTGAAATGCCACCTTTATCATATGTGAAGTTTCAAATATACATAGATCACTTAAAGAAAATATTTTACAATAAAGTTACCACTTCATGAAAATACACATTTTTAAAATGCTGAAATTCTTTGAACTGTGACCTAGAGTATCATTTTTCACTTTGTTGAGCTGAAACACAATCTTCAAAATTGAATGCTAAGGGAACTCATTACCATTTCATCTTACACTGTTCCATTACATTAATTAGGTCACCTATTTCATCTTTTCCAAACACACCCATCAAGAATATGTATAGTGACAACACATGTACTCAGACAAAAGCCAGAAACCCAAAGCTATTCATTCAACACTCTTTTTTTTTTTTTTTTTTTTTTAAANNNNTTTTTTTTTTTTTTTTTTTTTTTTTTTTTTTTTTTTTTTTGTGAGCCCAACATTCAATATACTTCCAGCTTTAACCTGAACTTATCTCACATTTAGACTTCACTGTCCCTCTTATTTGGTCAACTCTAAACAAGTTACCAAATCTTAGAGGTTACAAAAAATAGTCTAATTAAACAGAGGAAGACAAAAGGGATAAGATGAGAAATTCCATTTTGCTGCTATTACTGTTTTGTCTTTATTGAGACATAATATTAGTGCACCTTTATGGAGACATATGGTAATTCAACACATATACTATTTCTTTATTTATTTACTGGGTACCAGGGATTAAACTCAGGGGCACTCAAACACTGAGCCACATACTTAAACCTTTTTTTTTTTTTTGTATTTTACTTAGAGACAGGGTCTTATTGAGTTGCTGAGAACCTCACCATTTCTCAGGCTGGCTTTGAACTGGCGATCCTCCTGTCTCACCACTTGAGCCACTAGGATTACCAGCAACTTGGCTATTTTTATTCTGTGGTTGCTCCCTTTCCCCACCCTTTATCCTTCCCCCTCAGGTCCCTTTCTCTATTCTACTGACCTCAAACAAAAAACAGAGAGAGATCAAAACAAATGAAAAACATTGATAGCTGAGTTAAAGTGAGGAAAGTAAAAATGAAATTAAAATACAAAGATTTATTTAAGCAATAGTTACCCTACTGAGCTAAAGAAGAAGAAGAAATAATTTCTCCACTGTGTGTTTTGGTATCCCTTATTGAATTTATTTTTACCTCTCCTCCCTTACCCCTTTGCACCTTCCCTTCCCAGCCTCTAGTGAACACTTCCATTCCATTCTCCTACAAGATTGATTTATTAGTATCCACAAATGAATGGGAACATGTGGAATTTATCTTCTTTCTGGCATATATTTCACTTAACATAATGACCTCATTTCCATTCAAGTTGTTGTAAATAACAGAATTTCATTCTTTTCATGGCTGAATAATATTCCATTGCATAAATATGCCTAATCCATTTATCTACTGAAGGGCATCTGAGTTAATTTATGTTTTGGTTATTGTGAACAGTGCTACAGTAAGCATGGGAGTTCAAATATTTTTGGTACAATGATTTCATCTCCTTTGAATATGTATGCAGGAGTAGAATTGTTAGATCATCTGGTAGTTCTTTCTACTTTTAGGCTTTTTTGAGGAATCTCCAAAAAAAAACCATTTTCCATAATGGTTGTACTAATTTACATTCTCATCAACAGTGTGTAAGATTTCCCTTCTCACCAACACTTTTTATTATTTGTCCTTTGGTGATAGCTATTCTAACTGGAATAAGATAACTTATTGTGATTTTTATTTGCATTTCTCTGATGATTAGTGAAATTGAGAACTTTTTTCATATACTTATTGACCATTTGAATGTCTTTTTTTTGAAGAGTGTATATTTAGTTCTTCAGCCCATTTTCAAAATGTGTGTGTGTGTGTGTGTGTGTGTTCAATTTTTTAGTTCCTTTTATATTGTGGATATGAATCCCTAGTTGGGTGAAGAATTTGTAGAATTTAAAAGTATTTTCTCCCATTCTATAAAAATTCTGTTTTTTTTTCTTTCATCAAGAATTGAACCCACAGATGCTTTACCACTGAGCCATATCCCCAATTCCCAACCATTTGTTCCCAATGTTAAGAGTAAAATAACAGTTTTTAAATTTATCCTACAGTATTCTTTTTCTGTGAGTACTTCAACCTGGAACCTACTATTCTCCTTCAAACAATTTATTCCTTATATGGTTGTCATTAGGAGTAACCTGATATTGACTACCAGATAAGACTGAATCTATTAGTCAAAGGTTTCCCAAATATGTAGGTCTCTTAAATGAAGTAGATTTTAGAGCATCTTATTTAAGGAAGTTGGTTTAGGTCAACTTTATTTTTAAACAGTGGGGTTGACATTAAAGTTGTTAAATTATTCAGACAGTATTCAAAAATGTATTCCCTAAAGGAATATAGTAGATGAATCAGTTCATAGAGACAAGCAATTAACTCTAGAAAGCTGGTTCACCTTTCTCTTGCTTTGATTTGTACACATATTTTCTACCACTGTAAGGTTGATTCAATATCATATCTTGGCACAAATTGCTTAAATAGCAAATTATGAAAAAAAATGTTTGTCAAGACTGAGGTTTAAGAAGCCTTGAATTTTCTGTCTTAAATAGCACTGAAGCATTGAACTGAGCTCTACTTTTATTACAGAATGCCTTATATTATAATTGAGTACCTTATATCATTATATTATTATAATAAGGCTAAAAATTCCTTATAACTGAGTATTCATAGATATTTTAAGATGCACATTTTCCCCTCCTACTCTTTTTCAAATGCATTCTTTGCAATTTTCTAGTGACCTTAGTGATTCCAAGTTGGTACTGGGTGTGGTCTACAAGGAGCCAAGAAGTTCTTTGGTTGCTTTTCTGCTCTTCAGAAACTTTCTCATTGAAAAGGTCCTTGAATTCAGAATGCAGTATCTAATTGGAAACAGGATGAGGGGATTGTATTATTCAAACGAAAATTCATCTGGTCAAGTGAGAAGAAAGGAGATATAGATGTCTATGTTTACTACCAATATGTTCAATTTTCATAAACTCTTGGTAACAAAAAATGAAGGTTCAAGCAATGACCCCCTTCCCTTGAAAAAATAGTTTATATATTTCATAGTGCTTTGAGTTCAACATCATCTGATTGTATGCTGATTAAGAAGGGAAGGATTGAAAGGAAAGAGAGAGGGAAGCAAACATAAGTGTCTCTATCATAATGATAAGGAAACTTAAAAGCAGAGACACTAAGTGTCTTTTCCAAAGTTTCCTTACCCTATGATGAGTTGGTAGAGAAGAAAAAAAATGCCTTTTATTTCCTAGATAGATACTTTATCTACCATACTTTTCTCAAATTGGGTTGATGAACTATAATTTACACTTTCAGAATTCAGCAAATAGAAAGGAAAGATGCTCTCCTGCAATGGTTTGCTTAGATAGTGGCTACTATTAAGTCTAAATAACATTTCAGAGATTAAATTTAGGCTCTGTATCTTTCTTCTACATATATTGCTTCTCAGTGTGGGTCCAGTATCCATTAATAACATTTTGAGAATGTTACAGCTATATGGATATCAGATTTAAGGAGAAATAATAATGGAACTTTGTCATGATATATCTTACCACCATTCAAATATCTATCTGTAGTCTGGAGGACATCAAACAAACAAACAATAGTGCCTAAACACATGGAAAACAGAATGGATGCCTCAGGCTTCTTGGATATTGTAGAATATATGTATATCTTTCTTTAAAATAACCAGGTAACAGTCTGGTTTGGAAAACTTTCACAACACATCTTTTTATTTTTTTTATTTTTTTTTTTTAGTTGTTGGTGAACCTTTATTTTATTTATATGCAGTGATGAGAATTGAACCCTGCCACACACATGCTAGGCAAGTGCTCTACCACTGAGCCACAACTCCAGCCCACACAGCACATCTTAATCCCTTGCAAGACACCATTGCAGTACAGCTGCTGTAGAACCAAGAAAGAGTTGATTACACCTGGAAAAAAAGGGTCAAATTGGGTAAATTCCTCAAAATTGTTACCCCAGATTTTGTCCTCATTGTTGTCTCTTGGGTTAAAGAGTATTTGAATTTGATGTGCTCTACATGATAGGTCAAAGGAGATCACTTATAGTCTGATGATGATCACACTACCCATCCTAATATCTAGAAGTCTAAATATGACTTACCTAAAATTCCTTTAACATGGAACAAATCCTTGAGTTCAGAGTTAGATAAGATTTTATAGGCTGGGGATGTGGCTCAAGCGGTAGCACGCTTGCCTGGCATGCGTGCGGCCCGGGTTTGATCCTCAGCACCACATACAAAGAAAGATGTTGTGTCCGTCAAAAACTAAAAAATAAATGTTAAAATTCTCTCTCTCTCTTTAAAAAAAAAGATAAGATTTTTTTAGCATATACTCCTACATGATGGGAAAAGATATGTTTTCTGCTATGATGTAAAAAGCTAGTATCTTATCTGAAGGATATAGAAAATAACAACCCCCACCCCATGGAGAAAGGGAGAACAATAGGCCACAGAGAACTTCCCTTATCTACAACTGCTCCCCTACCTGCCTTCCTGCCCTGCCTTAAAAGAGTCCACCATCAGTGACCAAAAAACTTCCTCCCTTTCTTTGTCCCCGCTACACCAAATAAAACTCAGACCTTGGGGTTGGGACTGTGGCTCAGTGGTAGAGTACTCACCTAGCATGCACCAGGCACTGGGTTTGATCCTTAGCTCACATAAATATAAAATAAAGATATTGTGTCCACCTAAAACTTAAGAATAAATATTAAAAAAAAAAACACCTCAGACCCTTGTTGTAGCCCACTGCAATTTTCTCCTTGAAAATGTGCCCCTTCTTTACTTAGTAAAGCATTGCTGATCTGTTGAGGTCTGCCTCTCTTTCTTTTTCTTTTTGTATTCTCTTTCATTTGCTTTCATTATCCATTTGCCAACCAAAAATGAGTTATAGAGAGCAATAGGAACAAAAAGGAAAGCTTCCAAGTAAGAGGGGAAGGTGACTACAAAAATGGGGCATGAAAAGGAAGGAGAATATGGGTAAAACCTCAGAATTCTGTTTACAATTTCTCCGTGAAAGGACTTGGATACATCCTGGCCTTCATTGTCCCTTTATTATGTTGACAGTGCCTAAGTTTTATTCTAAAGTCTAATCATCCTGCTATCATCTCTTTCTCATTAAAAGAAGCCCTATTTGGGCTGGAATTGTGGCTCAGTGGTAGAGTGCTCCCCTAGAACGGGCATGGACCCGGATTTATTCTCTCTCTCTCTCTCTAAAAAAAAAAAAAAAAAAAAAAAAAAAAA
>NW_025999968.1:10415678-10432318 GCF_001458135.2 Marmota marmota marmota | reverse complement strand
AAAAAAAAAAAAAAAAAAAAAAAAAAAAAGCCCTATTAGAGCCATCCCTGCAATCTCTGATAGAATCCTTGAAAAACCTTTTACCAAGTCTTGGGGATAGGACAAAGAACACTCCTGACACAAAGGCCTGCTGTGATGCCTATGACTAGGATTATAGAAGTAAACTTAAGCTGTACACCTGTACCCTAATCCCTTTCATAGACAGAAACAGTTGATGTATAACAAGTGGGGGAAGGTACCTTAAGATCAAACACATCCATCCCCTTTAAGTACATATGAACAAGTGTTTTGTTAAATCAAGAAGCTTTTCATAAAAACCGGTTGAAATCAGAGCCAGCTTATAGAAGGCAGTAGTTAATAGAATTGTTCCAAAATTGAGGTAGCAAATTAAATTTATTACTAGATGGAAGGAGTGCATCCCTAGGTGCACTCAGAAATTCAGGTGAAGGCTGGGGGTATAACTCAGGTATAACTCACTGGTACAGTACTTGCCTAATATACATGAGGTCATGCATGCAAAAACAAACAAAACAAAAAAAACCTAGAATACAACAGGTAAGAAACAATAGGGCAAAAAACATACAACCATGAGTGAACATGAAGGTTTGCATTTGTTAAAATATGTAAATATTGTTAAAATATACCATGGAACCTCAGAAACCAGAATCAACATCTGGCCACTCATTCCAGGGGTGGTTAGTGCTCTGAAGACATAAGTGTTTATCAGATAAGCCACAGAGAACTAAACTTCCAAAGAGAAGGCTGAGAATCTTCAAATCCGATGTAAGTAAGTGATCCATGTACTTCCTGTCAGTAAAAACTTTTTGTTTGGAAAATTAAAAAACATATATCCACCATCACTTACCTATTATTACTTCATTATCCTACCACAATTAATTCATCAAAAAGTAACTATAGCTCAGAAGTGCGTAACTAAAGAAATAGATATTATTAGGGAAAGAGAAGATATTAGTACTGGGAAGAAGTTGATGGCAATAATTTATGATAGAACAACAAAATGGCTTGGGAAAAAAATGCACTTCTCAAGTTTTCTATGTTTAGAAAACTTCTACACCTTAGAAGCAGAATCTCAGGATTCTGATTTGAGAGATTTATCTGGAAAGTGAGGGATGCAGGGTACAGTAAGGTAACTGAAAAGGCAATGGTACCGACTCAGCTTTAGTCTTATCCCTGCAGGACCCTTGAGTACAAATTCACCAATTGCACTCAAATGGTTCATTTTTGAGGCGAGTCAGAGGCCAAAGTCTGTCACAGGGCAAGAATACAGCTTAGCTTCCCATTTGGCCAAGGGCAATCCTGGCAATTCAAATGTATTATGAGCCAATATTAATATCAGCTGGAAGATGAGTACTCGCTGATAAAGGTGACCAAGGTAGGGCACCAACAGCGTTCTTCTAGAGCCTTTAATAATACCAATAAATCTTAAGCTTTTCAAACTTGGTCAAATTCAGATACTTTATCCTAATCACAGTTGTGAAATTTCAAATGAGTAATAATATGCACAGATTGTGAAGCAGTTAATATATAAGTAGATACAATTAAAAATTATTTTATGCAGAGATGTAATCAATTGGAATGAAGCTCCTTTCTTGTGTTTCTTTTCCCCAAATTCTATAGCTTAAAAATAATTGAAGAAAACATTTTTTAGAACTCTTGTATTTTCAGTGTCAGACCTTGTTGATGGAAACAAATTGATCAAAGTTCTAGGAATTATATGGCAGTATAATCTTAAAAAATATTTGTTTCAAAACAAAATGTCTATCTATGGCATTGTTCCTTAAACACATAACTGTGCAAAGATACTCACTGAATCACTATTTAGTCACTGCCAACAACAAAAAAATGAAGCAAAAATTAATAAACAAGTGTTCATCAGTAGAAGTTTGGTTAGTTAAAATTTTAAGAATGTGCATACAATGCATATTATATGATTCCATATATAAGTTATTTTAAATAATCAAATGAGGTAAAGATAGAAATTACACTAGAGGATACCTAGAGGAATACTAGAGGAGAAAAAAGAATTAGGATTTATAATTTACTGTATGTACAGCCTTCATTTTGGTGATATAAATTCAGGAATTAATGACAATGTTATATAAAATTGTTACTATAATTAAAACCATGGTTGCTCCAGGTTTTTAAACTCATGACTTTGACTTCTTCACAGTTTTATAAAATATGCTCTTCCAGAACATTCTACTGCATCCAAACTATGTTTAAAACTACCATTTCAAAGTTAGGGTACTACAAAAACAGGAAGCTTTGCTCCTAGGAGGATTACCCATGGTATTTTATGGTAAGATGAGAGGGAGGTAAAATATGTGGTTTTGTCAGATAAAAGTAGAATAGAGATAGGAAAAGATATGGGAAATGTATGCCTTGTTAGTCTGAGATTATGAGTGAATGGTGAACCAGGAAGTAATTTGCCAGGTTCATGTTAAAATCACAGCCACATAAGGACTAAAATTTACATAAATAGTGGCTGGTCTGAGTCATTATGTGTGCACAGTGGAGAACAAGGAGAACAAGGTACTGTCCAAACTAAGAGAACAATGAGAACCAATTGACTTCAAATGTGAAAATTGAAAACTCATAATGAGCAACTGTTGGAGGATGGAAGCAGATTAGGTTTTAAAGACATTTCTCAAATCATTGACTGAATATAAGGCTATGCAGACACAGAGAGAATCTATATAAAGCCAGACTAGAAAAGGAAAATATAAAAGAAGAAAAAAGAACAAAACAGAGTCATTAGCAGTCTTAGTCCATTGGAAACATTCCTCAGTTTAGTCCAGTAAAAATACCAAAGGGGAGTGCCGCAGTCTGGCTGGGCACAATCAGGAGCCACTTGTCAAAAGAAACTAACTTTATTTTTAGAACCACACACGCCAAACAAAACAGCCTCTCAGGAAAAACCCTCAGAGCCCCAACTGCCACCACCGGCTTTCCACAAGCCTCTCTCTCCAACACCAGCCTCTCTCCCCCTCCCACAATCCTCCTGCTCTTGAGGCCGATTGGCTGGGTCACATGGGTGGAGCCAAAAAGGTCCTCCAATGAGCAGCTCCGTGGTCTGAAAGGGCAGGGAAACAGCCCAATGAGCATCACCGCAGAGGAGCCAATCAGCTAGATGTTGCTGGGGCCGCTGTGAGCCAATCATCAGCCGGCAGCTGGAGGTTTGCTGGGGCCCCTTCGGCTGTGGCTCTCAACAAGTTAAAATTTTAGGAATGTGCATACAATGAAACACTCTAACTTTTAAAATTATGATGTGATTCCATATAATTAATATAAAAAGAATTTCAGGACTTAAGAGAAAAAGTAGGTTATAAAACCTGCATTTTATACATTATTATTGTGAGGATATATATGTGTTTTTAAGCATAGTTGTATCATGAGTGGTCTTCTAAGTCAATTGCTTAACCTCTTTGTACTGCAGTTTCTCCATCTGCAAACAAATAATAATATCACTTTCCATTGAAGTTTAAAAAAACTATAAATTTAGTTTAAATTACTTGGATTCTTCAGGAGAAAATATGGTTAAGTGAGCATACATTAAAAAAAAAAATCATGGGAGACATATTTACCAAAATGTTAACAGTACTACCTATGTGAAATTATAGGTAATACTTATGTTCCTCTTTTTAGTTTTTTTATATTATCTATGTTTTGGGTAATATCTATGAATTACTTTCATGAATTATTAAGAAATAAGTTTATTTTTATTTTTATTTTGAAACAAAAAAAACGATTCTATGCCAAACTGTCCTACAAACATTTGTGTACTACTAACTCACTAATATGTATAACAACAGCAATGATAAATCCATAGGTAACCTGGAGAAAATGGGCCTGCTATGAACATGAAAAACTAAAAAATTATTCTCTGAGCATGAGATATATTCTGAAGTACATATAATTGCTAATTTCCTTTTTAGAGGTCTCAGGTCTTCTAAATCAATTGCTTAACCTCTTTGTACTATAGTTTCTCCATCTACAAACAAATAATAATATCACTTTCCATTAAAGTTTAAAAAAAAAACTATAAATTTAGTTTAAAGTACTTGGATTCTTCAGGAGAAAACATGGTTATGTGAGCAATTAAATGTGTGACTGAGTTAGAAACTCAAAGGTAAATATTTACAGTGCTTAAAGAATAACAAAAAAGAAAAAGGATATTCTGGAGAATTCTTCTCTTCTAGTTAAATAGAACACAGCATATGCCTCACCACTGTTGAGGCTGGCTTTGAACTCGTGATCCTCCTGGTTTAGCGTCCCAAGGCTCTGGGATTACAGGTATGTGCCACTGAGTCCAACCATTCTCTGACCTCTTATGATCAGAAAATTACTCAACTGGAAGCCATAAGTTTATGTGGCCTCTACCTAACAGACTTCTCAGGGGCACTTGAGAAGCTATTAGAATCGGGCAAATGTACTACTGCCTGATGACTAGCAGAGTCCAAACACAAGAGCTTCTATTTTTCAAACACCTCCTGAAGCAGGCCCAGGGGATTTTAAGCATGCTCCTGAATTGTGTCGTCATGTGCTATTGAATCTGGAAAGTTCTAACTCCTTTCTCCTTTCCCTGACCACCACAGCAGTCAAGAGTCCCAAATCAGCCTGATAGAGACCAGGAGTTCACAGGAAGCTGAGTGTATGATAATAGGAGAGTGAGGACATTAGGAAGTGAGAGTATGAGCCCCATTTAAAGAATAGCTGGTGCACTCTGCCTCGCTGCTGCCATGAGGGAATCTGAAAGCAGGCTAGCCAGAAGTTCTATTATCCCAGAATTTCCATTTTAAAAACAGGGAAGGGGAATCCACAGGTACATGTCAAATCTTTTGAGTTTTTAAGCTGTGTGGGTCAAACAAAACATGTTGGAAGGACAGGTTCTGCTCAGAAGCTATCAATCTGTGACCTTTGTAGAGCTTCCTTCTGTAGTTAGTGATAGTCCAGCTGCAAGGTTGGTGTTAATTTGGGCTCAGTATTTCAAATCCATTGTATAATTATGCAGACATGTTCCTTGAATCATAAATGCTTGTGACTTGTTCATCTCTCTGTTCTCTTTGTTTCTGGGACACAGAGAAGCAGCCCAAATTTGAGATACTTCCCCTGAACTGGAAGCAACATCCTACTGAGAATAGAAACTGAAGTGCTATCCCTCCAAGGCCCCAAGGATGTCAAGAAGCTTGCAGCAGAGAATGCCCCCTCCACAGGCCTTTGTAGTACAAGCCAATTAAATTTGCATATGTGCATTTCCTGCCTGTGTCTCTTTTCCCCTACTTTTCCTTTAAAAGTTCTGCTCAAGGGCTGGGGTCATAGCTCAGCGGTAAAGCACTTGCCTAGCACACGTGAGGCACTGGGTTTGATCCTCAGCACCACATAAAAATAAATAAAATAAAGGTATTTAAAAAGTTCTGCTCACCCTCTGGGATTTCAAAGACATGATATTTAAATCAACAAGTTTCCACTACCTTCCTTAAAAACTGGCTTTGAATAAAACATTTTCTTACCATTTTTACTATGAATATTTTTGAAGCAATGAATGTTACAACCTAGCCTCTTCCTTCCCACCCCACCCCCACATGTACTGATGCAACCCAGTAACAACAGTGAGAATGGAATAGACACTAGATTAAGAAACAGAAGTCTTGCTTTCTAGTTAGACTTTGCCATTTAGCAGACTCATAAAATTGAAGATGCCACTCATCTCTTCAGACCTTGTTCCTGTAAGACTAGGGGAGAATCTTCTCTGTATATATCTGAAAAGGTCATTTAACAAATAAGATAATGTATCTGAAAGTGTATTGTGAATGACAAACTACTAAACAAGATTAGTTGTCAGTAGTCAATAAATATTTATGGAATGCCTCCTAAAAAGGCATTTGCTACATGCTAGAGGCTACAGTTGAACAAATCAAACATACTCCCTGACCTCAAGCTTACAATAACCTCAAGTGTACAGAGTTCTGTGAAAAGAATTACAAGGCTCTTGAGGAATATATACAAATACAAATATAATTTGACTGCTCCATACATCTTAAGTTTGGTTTAAAGATTTCTCCATAGTTGTGAACTATAATTTATTTGATATATAAAGGCTGCAACCCTCTCTTCTAACAAGTAGTTGAATCTTTTTGTGAAAGTTGAGGCACATATGAGTTCTACCCTGACACTGAGAAGACAAGGGAGATTGACTCACCACTCTTGGCACTGATGCCATTTTCAAAAAGGCTTGCCAGGAGTCTATTGGAAGACTTCTGAAATAGTACACCATTTCATGAAGAAGGTCTTTGTTCTTTTTAAGCCAACCACCTTTGGAAAGCATGTATTTCACTAACAAAAGTGGGAAATGCATGAATTAACTTAGGAAATTGTACATTAATTTTTTTAAAAATCACAAATTTTATACTTTAATTTTAAATTAGTTTGATATAACAGTACTGAATAATGCCCCAGAATTCCATGGGTTACCTAAAGATTTTCAGTCTTTACCACTTACATTGTTAAGCAAAAAGAAACAAAAAGAAAAAGAGAGGGGACAGAAGATAAGTAATGGGAGAGAGAGAGGGACAAGGAAGGTAGAAAAGAGAAGGAAAGGGACAGAGAGGGAAGAATTAAATGTTATTTCCACCATAAATAATTCACATCATCTGTCCTTCATAGAAAGACTAAATGATCCAACCATCCTTGACATATAGTGATCGCTCAGAAAAATTAGCAATTATAATGGCATTTTACTGTAAATGTCATCACAATTAATATTTCAGGATATCAACGAGGAGAACTATGAGGACATCTAGAACAGTTTGCAGGCCATTTTTAGTTTGAAGCATTATTTTATTCTTTATCAGTTCCCCTTTCTATTTCACAAGAATCACTGACCAGAAGTAGAAAAATGGGGTTTCATACTAGTGGAAAAATTAGAAGAAGCAGTGAGGGTCATTAGAAGCCTTTGTTGGCCGTAGTTTGGAGATAACTACTTCACACTGACTATTTCTTTATGGGAAAGCAAAAAAACTCTTCAATAAAAAGATCAATTTAAATCACTCATTCACACAATGTTGACTTTAAAAAAGCACAAATAAGGGGGAAAAAATCCATGCCTTTCTGTTGCAGTCTTGTTTTGAGTTGGGGTAACAGAGTCCATTTTGAGATCTTTGATCTCTGTGCACATGGGAGGCTCTTGTAGGAAGGCTATTTCATCTCTTGAGTGCTAAAAGTCTATACTACCTTTCCTGTGGAACTGAAATGTACTTTATTTTTCTTTAAATTCAACCTAAATTTTAAATATCAGCTGAAGATTTTGGCTGAGTGCATTATCAAGGTCTTTGTTCTTTTCAAGCCAACCACTGAAAAGGCAGTTTTGAAAAGGCATACATTTCAACAAAAAAGGAGGAAGTGTATAAATTAACATAGGAAATTGCACATTACTTGAAAATAATCCAAAGTTGTGTGGGTGCTTCAATTTTAAATCAGTGTGATATAATAATATTTAACAGTACTGAATAATACTCCACAAGTCCATTGTGCAGCTCAGAGATTTTCAAGCTTTATCATTTACATTGTCAAAAGAGAGAAACAGAAAGAAAAGAAGAGGGACAAAAAAAGAAGTAATAAGAGAGAGAGGGAGAAGAAAGAAAGGGGAGAAAAAGGGAAAATTCAGGGCTGAAGATATGCTGGTAACTTTCCACACCTGTATAATGGACAAGTTCAAAGTGAGCTTCATAGTTCCCCCCCTTTTTTTTAAGAGAGAGAGAGGGAGAGAGAGAATGTTTTTAATATTTATTTTTTAGTTTTCGGTGGACACATCTTTATTTTTTATTTTTTTTATGTGTTTGCTGAGGATCGAACCCAGCGCCCCGCGCATGCCAGGGGAGCATGCTACCGCTTGAGCCACATCCCCAGCTCCCATAGCTCTCCTTTTTATCAGACTTGCGTTTCTGGAAATAAATCAACTGTCCAAAATGGTCATCAAAGAGTTTGTTCTTCAAAGTCGTGTCTGTAGCCTTAGAAAACATGCATTCTTCTTTGAGGATGGAGAGGAGGCCCATGGGCTGTTGGACATACACAAAGACAGCACATTTTTAAAAACTCTAGGAACAGTGTATCCAATGGGGAAACAGTATGCATTCATTCCCTAATAATTGAAAAAGAAGAGAATATTCACTGCATGTAACTAGCCAATCATCCTTTCAACAAATATGTATTAAATACTTACAATTCAATACTGATACCCGCAGGAGCTGCTGATGCTGCAGTGACCACATACTCTCCTCAGGATGCTTATATTCTGGTGGAGCAGACAGATCACAGTCAAGTAAACAAAGATATAACAAGAAAAAATAAATAACTTAGTCTCATATAACTGCCCTGAAGATGCAAAGTAAAGGGAGATGACAATACAGAAGGGAGCAGGCTAAGGAAAATCTACTTTAGATGGGGTTGATCAGAGAAGACCTTTCTGACTTGAGTGAGAAGAATAACTTGAAAAAATCTGGGCACAGGTATTCCTGGAAGAAAAATGAAGAGCATAAAGGCCCTAAGGCAGAAACACACTTGACAAGTTTGAGTCCTATTGGAACCAAATAGGGACAGAAAACAGCCGGCAAGGCAGAGTTAAGTGCAGCTGGATCCCAAAGAATTTATAAACTATGGTAAGACATTTGGACTTTACATGTAATTAGAAGCCTTTGGAGACTTTTAACATGAAGTGACATGATTTGATTTATTCTTGAAAAGAACCATTGATTTAGAACAGGAATGGGCAAAGTCGATAGGGAAGTCCTGAGCTAACAATGATTTTTTATATTTTTTAAAGGATTGTAAAAACAAAAAAGAATGCTGACAGAAAACCCTATGACTGTCTTAAGCAAATTCTTCTCTAAAGGGTCACTGATTCTCTTTCATACCTTTACATCCACTCAGTAATTGTGACACTGAAAGCAGCAGTTAACATGTAAAATAAATGAGTGACAATGTTCCAATAAAACTGTATTTACCAAAACAGATGGCAGGCTATATTTGACCTACAAAGTTATAATTTGCTGACTCCTAATCTAGACTAGTCAAAGTGTTAGAACTCATCAGAAATGTGTTGTATGTTGAAGGTAGAGCTTTCATAACTTCCTGATGGATAGAATGTGGAGTGTAATTAAAAGATGTTCTTGGCCTGAACAATTGGATAATGGATACTTCAATTAACCAATATATACATACATATACACAAGGAGACACATGCAGAAAACAGGCTTTGGGGACAAGGAAGTATCAAAGAATCTTATAGTTGTGTATGAATTTTTATATTTATAGATTCACTTATCTACTCCACAAATATCTGGAAGTGCCTTTTATAACCAAATCACTGTACTGAATACTTTGGTTTATATCAGAATGAATCACATATGAGTTTTGGTTCCAGAGCATCTAGCTAAGAAGACAAGTAAGACAGCAAAACAGACAAAACAGAGGCATAGATAAAATGTCATAAGCATTTCAAGGTATAACAAGCAAGACAGAACATGACCCCTTACTCCATAACATATATTTCATGATTTTCTACCAACTCTTTGTACTTAAGAACCATAGACAGCCAGGTTCAGAAGAGACACTAAAGCTGTGATTGAACTTTCCTAATAGAGCCTTGAATTCTCTTCAATTCCCTTCGAAAAGGTTGGTTAGCGTATGCTTGAATATCTTCCTGGAAAGAAACACACTGACTCAGAATCAAGGCCCTGAATGGGTGATATAATAAAACAAAATTTGTTTAGAGGTTAAAATTCTTTTTTCTAAATTATTCCACTATATATATAAATGGGTCTAATTCTTCTATGTGGTGGTTCATCAAATATTTCAAAATCATGTTTTCTATCCACCTGAGTCTATCACTCTAATATGTGTATGTACCATGGCTTTCTACTGCTTTTGTATTTTCTTGTAGACAAAATATATGGTACAATATGGACTCCAAGCTTCTAAGAGCTCACACCAGTGCATCAGCTGTTTAATTATGGAAGTCCTTATTTCCCTTCCCCTCTCTTTTTTTCCTATTCTTCCTTCTCCTTCCATTCTCCCTCCTTTTTTGCCAAAAACTCACAAGGTCAATGTTGTCAGGATCAGGATAATGTTGATTTCATTTGGAGTACTCTGTCTTCACTTACAATAGTGCACCTACTTGCCTTCTGCATCATTCCCCACTTAGATGCTTGGGAAGAAGTATGGTGCTCAGAACTCTTCAACCACTATTGCTAGAGTATTGTTTAATATTCTTTGAAAAAAATGCTTTTAGAGGCTTGGAGTCCATCTGACACCATATATTTTGCTACAGGTCTGCATCCTCCAGCATAAGGTAGAAAATGGAATGTACTTGTTAACAAGAGGGTTGTGGCAAAACCTCACAAGAAGCAACCATTCCCATCTCAAGCAAAGTCATTTCACATACATGAGAATTTCTGTTTTCCTAGTCCTCAGTCAAAACAACTTTGGGATGGATGGAGGTTTTATATGAAGCAAGCATATTTCATATTTTAAAATATAACAATAATAACAACACTGAAAAGACAAAAACAACTTCTTCAAGTTCTTATCTATCTCTCAAGCAGTCACAGGTGTAGCTTCTAATAAATACGGGGCTTTTCAGCAAATTCATTTCCAAATACATTGGCAAAAAAGTAATTATTTTCTGCCCCATAGCATCAGTTGTCCTATATTATACAGTAAATTGTTTCAGTCAGTTGCCTATGTCCTCTCTCTCTTCAAATATTATCAATTTTCTTTCTTACTGTCTTTATCTTTGTCACTTTCTCACAACTTGCACTTCTGCTGTCCTGGATCAAGACCTTTTGATTTCTTACCCATACTACTATACCAGCTTCCTACCTGCTTATGATTATCCTGTCTTCCCATCCCAGACATCATGTACAAGCGTGCCAGATTAAACACAAGCAACTCTGACTTCTCCATTACACAGCTCAGACCCCTCTTTGACTCCCATTGCCTTAAAATCTGGAATAGTTAATTAAAATCCCTTTAGAATCTGACCTTCCATTTTTCTTATAAGTACTTCCTTCTGCATGTACTGTGCTCCAACTACATACCTAACATTTCAGAACATATTCTTTGCTTTCCTGTCTCTACGCCTTTGCTCTGACTTGCCCCCAACCTTCATACCATCTTCCTATCTTTACCTGCTAAATTTATATCATTCTTTAAGATCTAACCTAAATTTAGCACTTCTCTCTCTACCAGGCCTCTCTAGATTCCTATAAGCAGAGGTGATCTCTGCTAATCTCTAGGCCTTTCTTTGTTTATGCCTTTTATTGTATTTATATTACATTTAACAATTTTAAATGCATTTCTTCACTTATTAGACTTACTTGACTGCATATTTCCTAAAGGCAAGCACTACTTATAACAAATGCTACATTATCTATAGCATTTAATTCAAAGTCTTTTACAGAGTAGTGTGCTATAATTAAGGTCCAATATTATGTTTGCCTTGACATCTGGGGAAAATTAAAAGGAGCTCAAGTGACCTAATCACAAGTTCCCTTCCCATCATGATCCCCAGGTTAGGTCCCCCAGCAAACAGTCCTACTTATGACAGATTTCTAGGAACAGTATTTTCTCCTTATCCCTGAAAAACAGGTTTTGATTCCTTCTCAGCCTGTGGAATTATGCAAGCAAGCAACCCATTCTTTTGTTTGAACATTGCATCTCTCTCACCATATGATTGCTATAAAGCCAACCTCCCAGAGTCCCTGCTCATTCACTTTATTCTGAATATAACACCTGTGTGGCCCTGGTGTGGGATATCTACCTCTCTGGGGATGTGAACACTTGTGACTAATAAGATGCTGATATCATCCATCCAGTGTTGGATGTCATATGTTCAGTCATCCCCATAACCCTAAGCCAAGAATCATTCTACCAGTAGGGTAAGGAAGAAGCAGGTAACTGTTTGTTGCTAAACAAACTTACTTATTCTTTCAATGAAAACAAACAAATCATAAATGTCTTGGTTTTTAGACATCTTTCCAATTATACCAGCAGTTCCTTGAGTGCCAGGATGATGCCTTCTGGGTTTGCATTCCTCCAAACCTTTAGCACAGTAGGTCCTGAAGTGACTAAATTGTAGGGGTTCAGCAAATTTCACCTGAGGGATTGATTAACAGGTAAACACCGAAACATGTTCAGATAGGAACAGTCATGACTGTTATCCCATAACCAGGGAGGCTGAGGCAGGAGGATAGTCAGAAGTTCAAGGCTCACTTTAGCAACTTAATGAGACCTTGTTGCAACATAAAAATAAATAAATAAAAAGGGCTGGGACATGGGTGAGTAATAGAGAGCCTCTACATTCAATCCCCAGTACTACAAAACAAACAAACAACAATATATATATATATATATCAAAATTAGCACATCCAAAGATATCCTTTTGGGAGACAACATTTATATAATTCCAAGATGCTACCAGGGTTTAAGTATTTTAGAACTTGATTTGTAATGGTTTACACCATTGACTACTGACACGGAAAATTCCTGCTGCCTGATGGCATATCATTGTATAAAAATTATCAAAAGTTTTCAGGCCAAATTAGTCAAAAAAAGTCAAATAAGATAGTATGGACTCAAAAACTAGTAAAATGATAAATACTGAAGTGAATTTTCTTTTAAGTATTATATAATTCTAAACTCTTAAACTCAATCCTGTAAGAGTATTTCCCAAAAAGTTGAATTATTGGAAGAAGGATATATTCTTTCAAAGTTGCTATACTAAAAGAGTAATAAGATTTTAAATGTATAATTTTTGTTGTATTCGTTAAGAAATAATAGGGATAATCATATATAAATGTAAATATGTAATCACATTAATATGTAAATCATTGACAAAAGTTCTAAACAAACTAGAATATTTAAAGTAACAAAATAAGTATATATTTACAGCATATATATGAAAGGAGATCACTATAAGCTTGAAGACCAAATTAAAAATTAAAATTGGTGTTAAAATATATTTTAATTCTGTATAAGATAAACATTTTTTGTTTTATATTTTTGTAAACTTAAAAATATAAAACTTTTATGTATGAAAATTTCTTTTCCTTATACACAGAATAGACATGCTATAAGACATTTTGGACTTATGGATGTATTTTAGTTATTTTGTATTTTAAAAACTCCCCATTATTTATTCTTTTGCAAGAACTAAGTATCTAGACCATTAATATTAGCTACAAGCTTTCTTCATAGACCTCTAATCAGCATAATAAATCTTTTCAAATTATAGGATCTTTGCAAGATAGGTTTTGCTATTAATATTCCTGACCTAAACTGAATTCTTTGAAATTGTTCATAGAAAACCAAATACTTATCTTTGCTTTCTACTATCTGTTCTGTATTTTTTTCTTCATTTTATCATATCAGTAGAAAATACAACAGGAAATTACATCCACATTGGCTAGCGTAAATGAGTCAAGAATCTTCAGGTCAACTAAAAATAAATAACGTTCTCAGACATATCACAATCTGAACAAACACTATATCCCATCTTTCTGCTTGAAAATAGTGTCTTGTCATAATGAAAGTAAGCAGATGTCACAGGTAGCAATTAAATTTCCAGAAATTAAATCTGTCCTCTGAGGACCTCCAGTGTTTTTGTTTATTTGCTAGTCAGAAAACTACAGTTTTATAATGCCACAAAACATCTACCAGATATTGGTCGGTTCACTACTATTTTTAATGAGCGTATAGTAAATCCATTATCATTTTTTTTCGATTGTGCCTGTCCTTCCCCAACTAAATTTACTCATTAGAAAATAAACAAAATCAATGTAGTGTCCACCTCTGTTAGGAAAATATATATTTTAAAGGAAGTCTTATCTAAAGCATAATAAATAAAACTGATAGGATACTGATTGATAAAATCTAAGATCTGCAAAGGAAAATGAGAGGTCAGTCATCCCAGATCTTTCTTGACAGGGTCATTGAGAACTAAATGTAACAACATAGCTAGAGAACTTTCAGAAGGTCAAAGGCTTTGGACTGCCCAGGTCTGTCTCCAAAATTCATTGCAGTTCTTGATTACAGCAGGAAACAAGGGGCATGTAGCTGCAAATATGCCACTGTGCTTGTTCATGTGGACAAAGTCACAGAAAAGACCATCAAAACTCCTTAATTAACTCTCCTTAATCTTTTCCAGACCATGGGGAAATTTTTTAGAGTCCAGAGACAAACTAAATTCAGAAACCATACACTGCAGCTAATTTACTAATAAATGATGAAGTACTGTCATAAATTACTTAAACTAACTGGTACTTGTCCAATTAAATGAACAAACTACATTCTGCAAGGTAGTAGCCTTGAGATTTATGGCAGTTATTTGTTTGCATGTTAATTTTCCAAAGTTTGTTAAGCATCTTTGAGTCTACACATTCACTTTATGTTAATCAGCCGCACTCTACAGTGCTCATAGCTGTTTTTATTTTTTTTCCCCAATCAAGAATGTGACCATTTTTAATCTCAACAAATCTCCTCACATATTAATGGTGGAAGTAATGCACAAGCTGCAAATATATAGCCATAGTCTGCATTAGAAATGATGGAGTAAGAGGAACTGCTGTGAGAGTTTAGTTAGAATGCCATGAGTGCTGCACACAAGGATCATTAAAGAAAATGTGCAGTACTTTCTGGCCCTATTTCCTATTCTCTGACAGAGGCTTATCAACATGTCAAGCAGAGACAATTCTTAAATGAAAATGGGTGAGGAAAAAAATATATATTACCTTCTCAATGAGATCTATGCAGGCTTGTAAAACCAGAACAAAGTCAATGAATACCCAGTCAATGCTCTCTTTCCTGTATTCTTCTTGCATCAAAATAAACATATGCTGATTGAAGAACTCTTGTCATTTTTCCCTGGTAAAATTAATGCAAAGTTGCTAAAGGCTATTATACTTCAAAGATATGAATAGGTAAGAAGAAGAGGTAAAAATAATATAGAGTTCTAATTATAAGAATACACATTAAAGAGAAAATCATACTCACTATCATATGATGGCAAAGAGACCTAGACAGCAAAAAATGCTAAAATAAAGTCTTCCCTTTTCGAATTGTGAGAGATGTAAACTCTTAGTCCCAATCCCAGATATATTGAATCAGATTCAGTACTCTAATACTATTCCTAGATAATGCCTATTGTCAAAAGCTCTCTCCTTGGCCAACTTTAGTTAGGCAATCTTATCTTACTTGCTCTGTCTTTAGTCTGTCTAGCCCAGTTGCAGCAAGAATCACTTTAGGGAAATTTTCCCCAACCTTGATATCATGTTCCTCAAAGTTCAAATTTTATGTGTAATGTCTTAGCCTGTCTTTAGCAATAAACCTGTTAGGTCAGATCAGCAAGAATACTCCTATCCTTGAGGTCTCCTTTTAGTAATTTTCTATGCACTGACCTCTTCCCACTGTTATTTGCCCACAAATCCTCATTTGGCCTGGTTGTATTTGGAGTTAGGTTCAATGTCTCGCCCCTATTGCAAGTCCTGAATAAATTTTTCCTTACCTTTTTTAACACTACACACAATTAGATTTGAAAAGTATTTGTATAGTGAATTAGAAATCTGTAACCCCTAAACTTTGTTCTGTTGCTACTGTTGCTGCCGCTTACAATTAGTATAACTTTTGGCAAGTGACTGACTCTCTCTAGAATGCAGCACCGTCTTGCAAATGATGGAGTTGAAGGTTCTTTTCTAGTCCTTGCTTCCAAATCTTCATTATATTAGTTCCCAGTGTGAACCTCATCTCCCTAAATGGAGAATGACCATTTTTAGCATCATTCTGGCTCAGATTCTCTTACTGTTAAAGTAAGGCTGCATATCCCTTCCCTGGAGGGCTGTGGCAAAGGCTTTCATGCAACCTACAGGGGACAGATCCAATCTCTGTGCCTGGACAATGCCATAGAAATGCAGATCCTGCTTCCACAATGCAAAAGTGCTATTATAATAGCGGGTTTCTGACAGAATCCAAATAGGAGTGAATTTCATCTGAACACTCTCCAAACCAGGAAACAGAATGTGCCCCCCCAAAGTGTAACTTGCAAAACAGGCCTATCGCATGCCTCCTTCTGCCCATGAGAAAACACACAGCAAGGTCAATTAGAGTCTGGTGGTGATTTAGTTGTAAGTCACCTCTCTAATCAGTTATCTTGAGTCATTGTCACAGGAACCCATAAGTTGGATGACATCAGTTCTTAATTATGAGAGTTAAGAGCCCAGTATACAAATAAAATATCAGGAAGATTTTTATCTTCTGTTAACACCAAGGAAATTTCCCTGTCTACAGTGGTCAGTTTCAAACTTTAAAAAAAAAAGGACTAACTTACTTTTTATCCCTTTTTATTCTCTAAATAGTTAAGAAGTGGTTTGGTCAGGAGTGGGGAGTAGTAGAGGAACACAGGAAGAAAGTCTGGAGAGGTAAGCAGAAGGAGACTGTTATGATTTGGAAATGAAGTCTCCCCCAAAGCTCCTGTGTTAATTCAGGTATATTCAGAAGTGAAATCATTATCACATGAGTGCTGTAACCTAATCTGTCCATCCTTGTTTGGATGTTTGGCTGGTAACTGTGGG
>NW_025999968.1:10402901-10410944 GCF_001458135.2 Marmota marmota marmota | reverse complement strand
AGAGGGATTAGATCCCAAAGGAATTGCTCAAAGTCTTACCCATACGGCTGGAGGAGTGGGAATAGTGTTATGCTTAGTTATTATCCTGTTTATAATTATATATTGTATGTGCATAAGACCATCTCAAAACACTATATTAACTTTGTGGAAAGCTGTTTTAGAAAAGCAAAAGAAAAAAGAAGGAATTGTTGGGGTTTAAGTGTGCAGAGTTTAGCTCCCTCAGGCCTGACATTTTGCAAGAGCTGTGGCTGTGATTTAGGTCAGCTGAGGCAAACCTCAGCTAGGAGAAGGAAAAGTTCTCTTCCCCTTATCGCAAGTCACAAGTTCTGCATGGTTTGGCCAAGAGGAAGAAGCTTCCTGCATACTTATCCTGGGAACAGTACATTCTGAAGAAACAAATGCATCCTCAGAGGAGTAGATAATGTCTACAAAGAACTTTAGGAGGGTACTTATCAAACAAACAGGAACAATTTGAATCTAGCTCTGTGTATACACTGAGGCATGATATTTGGACAATGTGGGTAAAGTGTTATTGAAGAATTGCTTGCTTTGTTAGAAGAAGTGTATAAAAGTAACTTGCAAATAAACTTCAGCATGCAGTAGCAATTGCTGCCTTGGCTCTGCATCCCCTGTGTCCTGGTTATTTCGTGACCCTTACCCAGGGACCCGAACGCTCTAGACGTTCACAGTTTCCAATAAATATTAGTTTACCCTTTCCATCCCTTTATCATTCATTTTCCCTTCTTCATGCTCACCTAAGTATTTACTAACTGTGTCACCTTGAGCAGTCAATATTTCTAAGAGTCACTATATTTATACATTGGAAATATTAATTAGGACTACCTTTCTGGCTTGTTATTAGATTGAATTAGGTACTTCATACAAATCCTTTAGCCAGCATTCATAGTAAGTAATCAGTGCTTATTGATAATTGTTATTGTTTTGCCATCATTATTAATCTTTTTAAAATTATATTTACTTATTTCTAATAGAGTTATAACTCATGGAATCATAAAATACTAGACCTGTAGACCTTAATTCTTGGTAATTAGGTATAGAGGTTTTCAACTTGGGAGAAGTGTATTTGGAAGATGGGGGGCATCTTTTGGCTGTCATAGTGACTAAAAATGCTTCTGGTATTTAGTATACGGGGGTCAAAACATTTACAAAGTATAGGACACTGTAATCCATAAAAATCATCCCATCTTATTAGATGCCAAATACCTCTCCATTGACAAACAAAAAGTCATTCAACCTCTTCACTGCAGAGCTCAGAGAAATGAAGATATCAAAGTGAAGTAGCATTAAAGTTAGAGCTAAACCTTGTATAGATTATTAATACTTCAGAAATTTTCCCCATCTTTCGCAAATGCCATTAACAAAGCATACACGTTTCTATTCTTAGCAGTGGTAATTATCTCTATAAAGTCAGCAAACTTTCTAAAAATCCTTTTAGTATTCTTTCTTACTCTGTCTCCAGGAAAGAGAAAGAAAATGAGGTTCATGTTTTATGTTGAGTAATAATATATTAGCTTACTTAGTGTGATAGGAAAGATTGGAGTGGTAACTCACTCCCCTAGAACACAATACTAAAGGGGTAAAGGTTTGATTTTAGACCTCTTATGGGCTCATTAGTTTTATAAAGAGAAAGGCCCTGTTCTATAATCATGAATGTCATACATATGCATGTTACAGTGAATGACTAAGAAAGCATGAAACTGCCAAACACCTCTAACCCCAATGGAGGAAAAATAGCTCAATTATTGTCCTGCTGAACATGATTCAATTTCCACTCAATTCAGTGTATTTTAACATTTGGGGAGCAATTACGAGTGTCAGGGAACTATGCTAGATGCTGGGATACTAGGATGAATCAGACACAGTCTATGGCCTCAAAGTGCTTAGGTCACCAGGAAGGACAAAATTATAAGGAGACAACTTCAATATAGTATAATTAATATTACAGTAGAGGTTGAATTACTGGTTTATAAAGTAAGATAAGCTATAAAATTGATTTTGTTTAGTTGTCTTAATGTTTTAAATAACAGACAAATTAGATACCTCAATATAACAAGAGAAACAGTTCAATGAAGTCAAAATAATTGTCTTCTATTCCAAATTTCACAATTTGTCATCTCCTTTTCAGATTTAAACGTAATACAATTTTGAGTGTCACATGACAACTAGCTGAGCTTTCTTTGGAATATTAACTATATTTCCTTAGCTTCAGTCTCCTCAACTGGAAAAATATAGTATTCCTGCTCTACTTACCTCTGAGTGTTGTAAGAATAGAAGAATAAACATACCTGTGAATGCTTTATACATGTTACAGATTTCAAAAGCAATTGTCACTTCACTGTACCATTCTCTCTTTCAGAAGATAATTTGACCAATTCTTACCATTGGCATATGAATGAAAGCAATATTCCCTCTACCCTGACACAGTTGAGATGGCTATGCTTCCTCCACAGGTTATCTTTCCCCCTTGTGCAGCAACTTTGGAGGCCATGTGTACCAGTTGGCATAACTACAGAATGGATGAAAGCTTTGCAATATATATTGGACTTGGTTGAGTAAAAATAAATCTTTTGTTGTCATTGAGATTTTAGTGTATATTAACTGCATTGTGGCTTATATTATACTGATTAATACATATAGCAGATATAAATTATTATTTTGAAATATTTCAGCATATATAATTGATATTATCCAACACCCCTAGGTATATTTATTGCATAAGACAAGGCCTCAAGATCAACAGTCCTCAAACTATTTGTTATTCTTTCATCATAATAGCCTTCTCTATGCTAAGTAAAACTTACATTACCTTCCACCTCTCATATCTGTTCAATTCTCTGTCCCTTCAAATACTAACTTCAACATATGTTCTGAAACCTTTTCTCAACTAATGTGTCACCATGTGTCTGTTACTCTAAATAAGTCAATATGCCAAATAGTTAAGGGATTCCAATTTATCAACTTAATTCATGTCAGAAATCGATAGTTATGAAAGATTCTTAACTGGACAACTAAGATGTTGATTGCAATACATGATGGGTTTGTCTGCATCTACAAAGAAACTTGTTACATAAGGGAAAACTGTCAAAACATATTGCAGAATAGAAAGGCTCTTAATTGAAGAGTTTTTTGATATGATTTTCATTATACATAAAAACATTTGGAATACTCATCATAGTAGTTCTTTTGTTCTTTTTATAGAAGTCCTTATTGCAGTCGTTCCCAGTAGTTGCAAAATATGCAAGTACAATGTGTATACAATTATAACAAGATGATGTGATTATAATGCCCTTGAAATATCATCCTACCTGTTCTATATTTTGACTTCTGGAAATATATCCATTACCAACTTTGATTTTAGGATGGACCAAGCCCTTCACGAACTCCAAAGAACCAGTGCCCATGAGGAAAGCAGTTTTGTCAGCACCTGGTCATCAGAAAGGAAGAAAAGAAGGTGAGAGTGAGGAGGAGGAAAACAGTGTAGAGCTTCATTACAGTATAGCCAGCACACTACCCAAAGATCTGAAGGATAGATATATGTGTCAATATAGATTACATCTTTGAAATAAATGACTAAATTTGAAAGTATAAAAGAAGCTATTGTTTTGAGGATGTAAATCAAAGCTGCACTGAAAAACTTAGAATGGCTATAATATCTAAAAAGAACAACAAAGAGTGGCTATAATTAAAAAGCCATAGACAATAAGAAGTGTTGGTGAGGATGAAGAAATTTAGAACCCTCTTGTGTGCTGTGGCCACAGTAGTTTGATCATTACTCAGTAGTTAAGCATAGAGTTACTATAGGACCTAACAATTTCATTCTTAGGCATGTACCCTGGAAAAATGAAAACATATTTACAGGCAAAAAATTATACATAGTATTCCTAGCAGCATTATTTATAACAGTCAAAAAGTGGAAAAATGCAAATCAACTGGTGAATAAACAATATGTGGTATATTCATACAATGGAATATTACTTTGCTATAAACAGAAAAAGTAAATCATGTATGTTATGATGTGGCTGCAATTTGAAAACATAACACTAAATGAAAGAAGAAACAAAAGACCACATATTATATAAACTGTCCAGAATGAACCAATCCCCAGTGAAGGGCTGGAGAGAGGAGAGAATAGGGAATAACTGCTAATTGGTACAGGGTTTCTTTGGGGAAGATGAAATATTCTGAACTTACTTAGTGGTCAAGGTTGTACAATATTGTGAATATACTGAACTATATACTTTAAATGGGTAAATGTTGTGGTATGTGAATTATATTTCAATTTTTAAAAGAATATATTTCTTTATAGTTGTCCTCTTTTAAAAAGAACCGTGTATAGGACATGGAAAAATCTCATCTTTATTATTTGCATTCTCCTTCTATGAAAATAGTCATTTATTTCCCCGTTCTTTTTTTTTTAAATGTTTATTTTTAAGTTTTAGGTGGACACAATATCTTTAATTTACATTTATGTGGTGCAGAGGATCAAATCCAGTACCTTGTGCATGCTAGGAGAGCACTCTACCACTGAGCCACAACCACAGTCCCTTATTTCCCCCTTCTATGAAGACATATGCTTATAGATTTTTTTCAGTGAAACAAGGGTTTGGGCTGTGGAATTTGATCATCAAGGCAATCACCGATTGACACAAGTCTGGACACTTTTCCAGTATCTATCAAAAACTTTTCCTTTTCCTATGAAGTTTGTTTACTCCATAGTGCCCTCTGATGCCCAACAGGAATACATACACCCCACAAAACTAGTTTTATAAAACAGAACTTTAATTTTCTGAAGAAAGAAGTAAAGAAGAATAAGTGCTGCCAGAAGAAAATATAAATAAGCCTTTATTCCATTAACGGTTAAAATATGATAGTAATAAAAAAAGAATACCCCAGGCAAAAAGTTATAAACATATTTCAAATTGTTGATTATTTCAGTTACTGAAAAAAAATAAATATTCCACTCATCTGAAAACTCTTCCTGCTATGCCTTCAATTTTAAATGAGTCCTGAGATATACCAGTTTTTCTGCATCATCAGAAGAGCCTGAAAACCTAATAAAGGATCTAAGGACTAGGTATATTGAAATGGTTTAGGGTCTAAGCCACTCTAAGTTTATCATGTTACTTAGGTCATTCTGATACTCAGAAATTTTCAAAGAAAAAGTCTTTATTAAAGTGGTTTTCAAACTTGCCAGCAGACTGGGATAACCTGCAATGGTAAAAACAAATACTAAAGACTTCATCCTACTCCCAAAGATCTGTTTTCTTTCATCTGGGCAAGACTCATACTTCAGGAATTTAAAAATCCTTCAGGTAGATTCTGATATACCACTAAGTTTTCAAATTAGCATCTAGAAAATGGTAGACAGATTTGGTAAGCACATTTATTAAGTCAAGAAGATGGAGAGAATAAAGTACATGTTATGGTTTGGATATGAGTTGTCTGCCAAAAGCTCATGTGTGAGACAGTACAAGAATGTTTGGAGGTGAAATGATTACAATGGAAGAGCTGTAAATTAATCAGTGGATTAATTTGCACTTGAATGAATTAACTGGTATCTCTAGGCAGGAAGGGTATAGCTATAGGAAGTAGGTCATGGGGACATGACTTTGGGGTTTATATTTTGTCCCTGATACCTCAATCTCTCTCTCTAATTCCAGGCTGTCATGAGATGAACAGATTTCATCTGCCATGCTATTCCATCATGAATTTCTACCTCACCTCAGGCTCAGAGTTATGTAGTGAGCCAGACATGGACTGAATCTCTGAAATCTTTTTTTTATAATTTTTTTATTTGTTTTAATTAGTTACACATGACAGTACAATGATCTTGACATATCATACATTTGAATCAGATGGGATATAATTTCTCATTTTTCTGAGTGTACAGGTTGCAGAATCACATTGGTCAAGCAGTCACGTATATACACACAGCAATAATAATGTCTATTTATTCTGCTGTCCTTCCTGAAGGGGGGAAAGGAAGGACAGCAGAATCTCTGAAATCTTAAGCCAAAAATAAGCTTTTTTCTTACCTTTGATGCAAAGCTGACTAAAAAAGTACAACTTTACCTAAATTCAGATAATGAAGTAGAGAAATCTGAAATTTTCAACTTTACAATTCTATACCAGTGCAGTCCCATCTGTAAATAACCAGATATAAAAGAAAGAAACAAAAATGACTTTTGTCATTATAAAATATGACAAATTTGAGGAGGGGTTATGGCAATGACATTAAATTAAGTCTTTCATGAAGGATTAGTGATTTCTGAACTGTTTGCATCTTATTATTTTATTGAACAAAATTTTACTGGGTACTTACAATGTGCAAACCTTGCTACTAAATGCTGTAGTAAAAGACAGTAAGCCAGACAAAATTCCCTGGCATCAAAGAGTTTATCAGTCATAAGAGTAAGTAAAACACAATTATAAGTTGCCTGTCAGTGAAATAACTACATAAGAAACATAGAAATTAAATATCATGAAAATCAGCAATAGAGAAATAACTCTATGAACATGGAAGCTCAAAAAATAAACAATATTTGATGTGAGAATGAGCCAGAGAGTAATAAATTTTGAGACAGAGAATAATATAACTTAAAACAACATAGGTGAAAGAGTTCAAATTATGGTCAAAGAAAAGGTATTTAGTCCAGACAAACTAGACCATGATAAACTGAGAAGTCAGTGATTTCTGGTTTATAAGACATCTGATGCCATTTTCAAGTATTAATCAAACAATGGAGAAAATGTTAAAGGAACTTTGAGCAGAAAAATGGCATACTTCACATTACACTATGGGTCAATTAATTTTATGGAAGTTGTGCAAGGCAGACCAGAATGGGAAGAGTCTGAAAGTACAGAGACAGTGCAAGATGCCCAAGTGCAAGATGGGAAGGTCTAAACAAGTAATAGGAACAGGAATAAGAGATCTAGAAACATAGCTAACATATTTCCAGTCTGTGAAGTACAGAGAAGAGCAGTATCATGAATATAAATAGAAGCCAATAGAAAGATAACACTTGGGGAGAATATGATGCCCTAAATTTTAGCCATGGAGGATTTAGGATACCAGATAATATACAGTAGAAAGTTTATAAATGTGGAGTAGGAAGTCAAGAAAGAGGTAAAGGCTAGGATGCCCTTTTAGGTTTGAGTGCCCTCCCCTTTCCACTTACTTCTTTATTGGTTTTAGTCAACTTTTCATGTTTATGAACAAAATACCTGACAAGAATAATCTAGAGGAAGAAAAGTTTGTTTTGGCTCACTGTTTCATAGGATCAGTCCAAGGTGAGCCAACTCCATTGCTCCAGTCCAAAAGAACATCCTAAGAGAAGAGCATGGTGGAGGGAAGCTGCTCAAAAGCCCAAAAGCAGAAAGAGAGGAGGAGAAAGCATCAGGGTACTAAATATAAACCCTAAGCACACACTCCCAGGAACTTACTTCCTCCAGCCATCCCACCTGTCCATAGTTACCACCCAGTGAGTCCATTCAAATTGTTAATCCAACAAATGGATTAAATAATTGATTAGGTTACAACTCTCATAATCTAATCATTTTTATCTGAGCATTCCTGCATTAAACAGAAGCTTTGGGGGGATACTTCATATCTAAACTATAACACCGTCTGTCCAGCTCCTTCAATTTTATCCTAAATGATTAATTCTAAAAGAAAAATCACAAAAGCTTAATAAATTAAAAGCCCTGAGACATCAATTAAAAAAAAAACTCAGCACCTTAATTTCTAAAATGGGCTACAAACAAAAATTCATGAAGAAACAGTACAAAATGATGACAATATAAAAAAAGATTGAAATGTAAATTAAAATACAACCTATCAATTAAAAATAGAAAAAAAAGTATGAGTAATAGTGAAGATAATAAAAGAATTACTCTCATGCTGCTGATAGAAATATGATAAAACAGAGCAATTTGAGAAAGAAACTTACTTTTGGATACTTGTTCTATATATGTATATATATATATATATATATATATATAATATTATATTTAATATATATT
>NW_025999968.1:10396537-10400620 GCF_001458135.2 Marmota marmota marmota | reverse complement strand
TCTCTCTCTCTCTCTCTCTCTCTCTCTATATATATATATATATATATATATATATATATATATGGCTGTAGGAATCACGAATAAAAGAATTCAAGGAAAAGGGATGATATTGGGGAGGTAGTAGGATGGTCAGAGAAGGCCATATATTCAAGGTTTATAGTTTCTCCCCATGACCATGTCTATTGCCACCACCTAGCCTGAGACACAATTTCTTGACATATTATTGCAATAGTCTTATTATTGGTCTCCCTGCCTCTACTCTCATCTATGGTAGGTTCTTTTGCACGTAGAAGCCAGTGCCAGTTTTTTCACAGTGTAAATCAGACCACGTGTCTCTCCTCTATACCTAACAGTGTTTCCACCTTACTCTAAATACAACCCAAGCCCTGTAATAGCCTCCTTATCCTCTTAATACCTTTCCAAATCTCTCTCTAATCTCATTTCCTGCCATTCCCTATTCTGTCACTCCCCTCCACTTAGGCCCATGGCTACTTGGCTCTTTTTTGAGAAAGAGAACATTTCTTTGCAGGAATTTTTTCTCTAATTCCTCTCTCTGTCTGGAATGATTTTCCTAGGTATTTTCATGGCTTACTTCTCACTTTATGAAGGTGACTTCTTGAGTTATCTCATAAGAAAAGCCTTCTCTCATAAAATGAAAAAGTAAAACAGTGCTTTCCTGAGGCTGGGGGAAGTGGGAAAGAGCTCTTTCAATTTGGGATGATGAAAGAATATTGGAGATGAACAGTGGTAATGGTTATACAACAATGTAAATGTAGTTAATGCCACTGAGCTATATTTTTTTAAATGGTTAAAAGGATAAATTTTGTTATGCATATTTTGCCACAATTAAAAACATAAAAAAACTATTTGTTGCAAGATATGAATGAATGCAAAAGAATTTTAATATTAAATGTAATAATTTCAGTAGTTACACTTCCTTCTAATAACTGTGGTTTTTCTAGTTTAATTATCATTCAATACAGATCACTGAATATGCCTCAAATCTTTTTGGTAAGCAGTCAAGAGTATAGATTCTTAAAGTGTGAAAACAGAAAATGATGTCTTATGTTTTCACCCTTTTGAATTAGTTATTTTGTCTTTAGAATTCCAAGGGTCTTTGTTCACCTCTCCAAGTCATTTAAAGTATTTTATGGTAATTTGCTCCCTTCTCTGATTTCCCACAGTTTATATGCTAAAGGCAGAGTCTAAATCAATCCTATTTCACATAGGTATAGGAAATTCATGGGTATCACCAATTATTAATTGAGGAACGCTTCTTATTCTTCAATAGGCAGATACTCCATCAGAATAGTGATTAAAAGAATAAATTTTAGGAACAAAATTGAGGATGATAGTATTGGTTATTTTCAACTTTTTCCAAAAAACAAGTGAGCTCAACTACAGATAAAAAGGAGTGGGCTTAGAGTCTGGGATTTGAATAGAGGTTAAGCCAAAGTAATTCTTACTTTCTGTGTTATCTGCTTCCAGTTGCTTCTTTCTGGGTTTCTGTTTATATTTCATGTTTCCAAAATGCATGATGGCTCCCGGGAGTCTGTAGCATCCATACTTCTCATGTGGAAGAAAGCACAAGATGTCCACGCCTTGCTATAAAAAGAGAAACAGATGATCCTATCTTCTTTTTCCTAATGGCTGCAGTAAGCACCTACCCCACTGTGTGTCTCACCTCCCCCACTAGGATATAAACCGGCAGGAATGAGACACCACAGACCCCAGAATTGACAGCTATGTTCAAAGAAATGCAAATAGGCCCTGTTGACAATTGATTACCAGCAATCTTCTCATCCCTTTTTTTGACTTGGCACTTTGCCAAGGAGCTACATCTCAGTCCTTCTTATTATTTATTTTTGAGGCAAAATATTGCTTGGTTGCTGACAGTCTTCCTACATTGGAAAGGCTGGCCTTAACCTTGTGATCCTTTATGCCTGGCTTCTCACCCGCTTTAAAAGAAACTTAGGAAGGCACAAGACTTGGCTTATTTCATTTTCAGTAATTTTAGAATTTTTCCATGAGAGCCAGGTGCAGTGGTACATGCCTGTAATACCAGTGACTCAAGAGACTGAAGCAGAAGAATCACAAGTCATCCTCAGCAACTTAGCAAGGCCCTAGGTAACTTAGCAAGACCCTATCTCAAACTAAAAACTAAAAAGGGTGAAAAATGTGGCTCAGTGGTTAAGCACCCCTGGGTTCAATCTCTGATACAAAAATAACCCATCAGTACCATGTTCCTCTCCTCTTCCTTCTAGAAACAAATCACTAACTTGCTATATAAAATTAATTACTTTGCCTTTCACAATTATGGCAGCAAGCACTATATATCTATTGGGTTGCTCATTCTTTGATCCCATATATGCTTCCAGAGCAGACTCATTTCAAGGACTGGCAAAAGGAAGTGTTTAAGAAAAGCCACATCATCACAGAATTGTATCCTAAGAAGACACTGTATATCATATGATGTCATGAGCAGTATATAAATCATTGCTTTGAACTATGTAAACCCTGGACAGTAAGACACTGCTTCTGGGAATGCTGTGGTGTTAAGAGTGCTAGGGGAACACCCATTTGAAGGTGACTCCTGTTGCTAAGGAGAATTATTCCATGTTTGTCACGGAATTCCCTAGTTCAAAAACATTGATGTCAAATCCCAGTAGAAGAGATGGATGTAACTGCTAAGCCCCCACCAAGTTGTCTTCCTCAAATTGGTGGGGGCTTTAAAAACTGTTGGGCATTAAAAACTTCACCCTGTTTACCTCAAGAAGTTTTTCACACTGAAACTCTTTAATGCTCATACCTGTTTAATAAACGCTCAGGCTTTTGTTCCATTGTTAGATCTAGTCTCTATCAAAGCTTGGATCACCCACTGGACTTTCATATCCTTTGTCTTTAGTTCTTAATATAATTCTTTTTGACTTTTATTTTCTCAAGTCGGCTCACAGTTTGCATTTAGTTAACTGTTTACCTGCTATGTGGGCTGCAACAGACAATATGATGTGCATTCTTATATACTCCAGGAGGGAGAAGTTTACTAAAATCTTTTTAGTGGTTAATTTAGAATATGCATCATGAGACTATAAAAAATTCATATTCCTTGCCTAGTAATTTCACATCTAGGAGTCTAGCATGAGGTGAATATGATATGCAGAAAAAGCATTTACCTACAAAGACTCACCAAAGTAGGGTACGGGGCAAAAAAGACTTGAGTCCATCAACAGGAGGCCATCACAATAAACAATAGAACAAATCTCTGATAAAATATTGATATTAATTTAAGTGTTCCTAAATAATTTATAACAACATTTGGAATGCTTATAAGATGAAATTAAAAAGACAAACTCTATAAACCAAATAATATGTAGGCAGTGTGATGATAAACTTCTGTTGAAAAGCAAACAAACAAACAAAAAAACCATAATGACCACACAAAAGTAACCCAAATTAGAATAAATAGTATAAAGATATACACCAAATGAAAGAGGTACTTGCCATTCAGTTGAAATCTTTTTCCATAGTTCCAAAGTTACTCCACTGAGTAACTTTTAATCACTGTGCACTTTTAATCAGTAAGCTTTGGACAGAAGCAGCCCTCTCCCACCAAGGCCACTTCTGCAAGTCGTTTAAGAAGAATGGAGCACTAAGTTGCTTTCTGTCATTCCTCATTGTCATCAACAGAGTGTGCTTTGACAATTAACAAACCTTACTTCTGTGGCCAGCAATTCTTCAGCATCATTCAGGCTCTCCACAGCAAGTACTGCACAGGAACAAATATGAAAGTCAGAGGGATTTGCAGACACCAGGAATATGACTATAGTAGGGAAACCCAGTTTAGAGAAATCCAGAAGGCCTGAGAAAATTGTTGAACAATATTCACAGCTTATTCTTACAGCTTATAGCATGCTTCTAAATAAGCCATATAAAATACATGTTCTAGAGCCAAACCTCTTTAATCAATTTTTGTCTCTCGTCGGTCATGTGTTAATGCTTCCCAACAGAAGACAAGGCTAGCCAAATCCAAAAATTCAATTGCAGCAGCAGCTTGAATTGGTATTGGGGGGGGGGGGGGGGGGG
>NW_025999968.1:10371835-10396516 GCF_001458135.2 Marmota marmota marmota | reverse complement strand
GTGGGGGGGGGGGGGCGGAGCAGATAAGGTGTATTGGTAAAACTTTAAAAACAGGAATTTGAGCTCGAATCATGGCTGAGGGCCAGAGGAAAAAAAAAAAGTTTTGTAAAATTATAAGTAGAACAGGCCTGAGCTTCAAAGGCTAGGAAGCAGCCAGACCCTGGGATCAGCACCCAAGGAACATCAGCAGTGTAGCCTGTCACATCACATTCTCACTCTTAGGAGGCTGAGTCTGACTTTCAAGGGATCCATAAATCGGCTACTGTGTTTAACACTGCACCACTGACATGCCTGACTCCAGATGTGATTCATTTCATCAGGAAACATGATGCAGGCCAAAGCCAAGGCAGGCTGTCAGTGACTTGGCAGAATCACTCCAGCCTCACCAACAAACACTTGCTCCTGAGGAAGTTTTTTTGAGCTGGTCGTATTTTCCTATTTATCACTCACTGAAGTGAAGATCTATTATCCTGAACCTCAATCTCAGAAACAAGAAATCAGGCTACAGGAATGCTATGCAGATCTATTTGGAAACAAGCCAAATATCTATAGCAATTGAATGAATTAACAACTGCTGTAATATCCACGCAGTGGATTGTTATTCAGCAAACAAAAAAAAGTTGCTACAACATGGAAGAATGTCAAAATAATTATGCTGGTAGAAATCAACCAGACAAAAAGAGTATATACTATATAATTCTGCATTATAAAATTCTAGAATGTACAATCTAGTCTGTAGTGACAAAAAGCATAACAGTAGTTGCCTAGGGATTGGGAGTGGAGGGGAGAGCTCCAATAAGTGAGGAGAGAGACAAAAGGGAGGGATTGTAAAAGATCCTGAAGAAACTTTTCTATCGAAATGTGAATTATTTTGATTTTGGTAATGGTTTCTCATTTAAATACATATACCAACACTTAGCTATTATACACTTAAAACATATGAAGTTTATTTTAGGTCAAAGGTACTTCCATTAAGCTGTTTCATAAAATAGTTTTTTACAAAGAAAGTGGACTTTCCCAAAAAAACTCAAGCAATGGCAAATATAACACATTATTTTTAATGAAAAGGCAATCCATAAAATTGTAAAGTATTTTAAGTGTTTATATTTTAAATATTTTTTCTTTGTTAATTGACCAAAATTTTGTGTGTTGTCAACATGGTGTTTTGAGATATATATAGATATATATATATATATATATATAGATAAATGTGTGTGTGTGTGTGTACTTACACACACACATATGTATTTTGGAATAACCTACTTCAACTACGTAATTTGGCCACTACCTTACATACATACGTTTTTTGTGATAAGAACATCTAAAATTTACTCTCTAGCAATTTTCAAATACATAATACACTGTTATTAGCTATAAACACCATGTTGTATAATAGATCTACTGAATTTAATTGACTCTGAGATTCCATGAGTGAGATCACACTGCATTTATTTTTCTGATAAATGCCTAAATTACTTCACTTAGCAAAATGTTCTTCAGATTCTTCCAAGTTGTTGAATATGTCAAGATAGCATTTTTTATTTGAATGAATAGTATTTCATTGTGCGTGTAAATCATATTGTTTAATAGATTCAACTTTGATGGAAACAGGTTGGTTCAGTATTTTGGCTATTGTGAAAATGCTGCAATTTCATTGCCTTTTCATATATACCTGTGATTGGATTACTAGATCATATGATAGTTCTACTTTAATTTTTTGAGAAATCAACATACTCTTCCATGATGGCTAAACTAATTTATATTCCCAGTAATGGTGTACAGGGTTGACTTTTCTCCACATCCTCACCAACACTTGATACCTCTTATCTTTGTGATAATAGCCAATATAACAGATATGAGGTGATATGCAATGTGATTTTGATTTGTATTTCCTGAGAATCTATTTTTCACAAGCATTTTTTTTCACAAACCTACTGTATGTCTCTTTTCTGGTCCTTTGCCCACTTTTAATTAGTTTGTTTTATTGCAACTGAGTTGTTTGAGTTCCTTACATATTTTGAATATTTATCCCTTATCAGATGTATAGTTTATAAATATCTCCTCATATTCCATAGATTATTTTTTCAATATTTATGATTGTCACACACTGTAGGAAATGAATATTAGGGTGCTAGGAAAAATGTCAAAGATTCCATAAGGCTAGAACTTCTTGGTCACTGATCTCTACTCCTAAAATTTATTCACAAGTTGAATAGCAAGAATGAGCACAATGAATAAAAAAAATGGAAAGGGTACCAGAGAGTATGTGTGTAGGATGGGGGGACATAGGTAGAAACAAGATAAACATATGGTAGTAAAAAGTAAAGGATTTTGAAGGAGTCATATCTAAGAGAACTGAGGCAGTGAGTCTCTGTCACATCTGAAGCAAAGATCAGACTTAATTAAGAGTCAAAGAGAGAACAGGAATCCACAATAGATGGGGGCTGGCTCTGAAGTAACACATCACCTCATTTCCTAGGCTTCTTCAGTGAGTAGGCAGCTTCTCTGCTGTGATTTTCTATACCAGATTCTTTTGTAGTACAGACAATTGCTTTTACTTTAGGAGATCTGGACATAATCCTCATATTGCTAAAATGTTCCTTCTTATATCAATCCTCGTGATTCTCTGAAACTATTATTTTGCAAACAGGGATGGAAAGAGTACATAATATTTTTTAATATTTCTCAAAATGACAATGGATGTACAATAAATATGGAAAACAAGTAGAGTGACAATACCCAATTGTGACCACCAGATGTCAGGCATTGCACAGTAATCAATCTGAGCAGTCACACATAAATGTTCTAGAGAAGTCCCAAAGCTTCAGATGGCTCTACATTATCAGTAATCATAGATGCTCAAAGAAATATTAAGGTCAGAATTAGTTCCAATCTAAGACCATATTTAACAGATACAGCATAGAAATTAATGTTAAGAATGTTAGATTTGACAAAACTAATTAAAAAAAAAATCTGTTTCCAAATTTAGGTAGAAGAAAGGGGAGGAAATACGTGCTGCTTATATATCACGAATTATACTCATAGGAATAACAATTTTCTAGTTAGAACAGCTTTTCCCATCTGATCGGGGTAATTAGGAGTTGAAGACCAAGTAATCAAAATGCTGCCAGATTTATACCATTCTTTATCTAAACATAATGGACTGGGAGAACTGTTCCCCAAAATCTGCTAGCCTGTATCTGCAACTTCAGACCACATCCACTCTTGTGGGAACACTGCTATCTTCAATGGCTTACCTGAAATGTAACTGAGTAAGTTTGCCATTTTCCCCTTCCAATGACTTCTCATAGCACTCAAAACACAATATAAGTGCTCTCTATCATGGCCTGCAAGGTGCTACATGATCTGGCACCTGCCTAATTCCCCTTTCCTCTCCACTACCCACAGTGACTACTTTGCTATTCCAAAAAGAAGTCAGATATGTTCCTGCCTAGAAGCTTTCACACTTATCATTTGTTCCTCCTGGAATTGTATTTCTGGAAATCTTTCCCTCTTGCTCTCCCATTTATTCATGTGTCTGCAAAAATATTGCCTTCTCCTAGAGAAATTGCTTGACTGTTCCATCTAAAATAAAACGACCCACAACATTACCAAACCCCATTCTCTCTAGCCCTCACCCTATTTTTTTCTTTATACACCTACTACTCTCTGAAAATCTCTTATTATTTATTTGTTACTTGTTTATTGCCTACCTTCTATACTAGAATGTGATTTCACAAGGGCAAGGAGCTGTTTGTACCACTCTGTCCTTCATGTTTAATTTGTAGCTCCTGCTGCACAGAGAGCAATCCTACAGTATAAATATTTGTTGACTGAATACATGAAATCCAGTTTCTGGCCCCATAATTTATGTTTATCTTTCTGTTCATAGCAGTTATCCACATCAACTTGCTAATAAGTTTTGAATAATCATTCTACCTCATTCTTCTTTTCATTCAGTGGCAAGATCTGTCAATTTTTCCTTCTCTTTTCCTTCCATTCCCTCAGACACTACCTTGGGTAACTGTCTTCTCATCTTACACTGACTCTATTACAATCACTTCCATCATCTTTTTTTCTTTTTGCCTCCTGGCCATCCTGCCCATCACACGAGCTTAATCACCCTAAACACTACTCTTGATAGGACCAGTGACCTCATATTATCCTATCAATGCCTACAACACACAGATGCACATACAGCTTCCCAAGTCCCTGGCTGCAGAACCCATCAGAATAAAATCTCACTGTTCCCCTTATGTAAAAACTTTCTTCCAGTCAACTTGGACTCTGCTCCTGCTCTTGGCTTGCCCTGTACTGGCATTGTTTACCTTATTCCTTCTTCCATAAATGCCTTCAATCCTCAACTCTCTGTTAAATCCTATTCCTCTTCTTCATATCCCAAACCAAATTCTCTTTCTTATAAAACACCCACTGACCACCACACACCATTTCTATTCTGCCCAGGTGGTTCTAATCATTTAAGACCTTAAATTTTCTAATACTTTTAAAACACACACACACACACACACACACACACACACACTAAACTGTACTGGGCGGACATCTTTTCTACCTCCAAGAACGCTTTTTTCTTTTACTACCACATTGAAAAATAGTGTCATCATTTATATTGTACCCATATAGAATTATGGAATATTGGTTCTATAATTGGTTTAGTTCCCTAATTTGTAACATGAATAAACTGAGATTTAAAATGGCTAAGAGAACGAGGCTCAGTGACTCATTCTGAGTCACGTATAATACGAGTTGGCATATAACAGTACACCTCTATTATTCAGGAAGTTGAGGCAGAAGGATCTCGAGTTTGAGGCCAGCCAGGGAAACTCCTAAAGCAACATTTTCCAGACCCCAGAATCTGTCAACTTTTCTTTTTCTTGTTCTGTAATGACCCTCAGCTCCACAATATTGCCATGAAGTTCTTTTTTTCCAGATAGAATTTGAAAGAATATATGGTAGTTCCTTTCTCCATGCTGCTGGTAAATCACCTGAGGTTTCTCAAGTAAATCTGAGTGGGTGGAAAATGAATGAAGATACATATTTTGATGTTCCTGCAAAACTTAGGGAAAAAAAAAAGAAAACAGGTGCTATAGCTCAGTGGTAGAGTGCTTGTACAAGGCCCATGGTTTGATCCCCAGAATGACAAAAATTAAAGAAAAAGAAAAGAAAAACTAATCAAGTACCACAATGGTGACTTACAGATCTTAATGTCGGCATATAATAGTACACCTCTCATATCAAAGTTCATCCTGATGAATTTTCCCTAGCTGAACACAGAACTCAATTTCCTATTCAAACTTCCAAACAATCACAATAGTTTCATTATACATATAATTCTCAAAGTGACTATTTCCCCAAAAGATTCAAACACATGGAACATAGGCTGGGTGTGGTGGCACACACCTGTAATCCCAGTAGCTCGGGAGGCTGAGGCAGGAGGATCACAACTTCAAAGCCAGCCTCAACAACTTATCAGGTCCTAAGCAACTCAGCTTAAGACCCTGTCTCTAAATAAAATACAAAAAAGGAGTGGGAATGTGGTTCAGTGGTTAAGTACTCCTGGGTTCAATCCCCAGTACCAAAAAAATCTGCAACATGGGATTGAGAGGATATAGAACCAGTTAATGTTTGGAGGGAGCTAGAACGATTGCCAGAAGTAGCAGTGGCCCTGATTTCTATTCATATCTATCTGTTGCTACCGTATATTCTTGAATGCATTATGGAATCTCTAGGTGTCCCAATATTCTTATTTAAAATTGAGAAATATAATATTTTTCAGCATACTTCTTCATTCATTCATTCAACAAACATTCATTGAAAATCTGCTAGAATCCAGAAAACCTGCTAATCACTAGAGATACTACATAAGAGAAACCTGCATGATCCCTACCGCTTTGAAGTGTGTATTCTGGAGAGTAAGTAGCTGCCACAATAGTTCTAACACAGAAATATTTGGTATGTTTTAAATTCTAAAGAAAATCCAGTTGTATTGTTTTTTAGCAGATAAGAGAAAATAAAATTTATGATAATCTAAAAGACAGATTAGAACCATATTGTATGAAACATGTAGGACACAGTAAAGAGTAGGGCTTCATTTCATGTGTACTCAAAGATATTTAGAAATTTAAGAAGAGTAGTTATGTGATATGATTTATTTTCAAAACATACCTTGGCATAAACAACAATAGGGCACTGCTCCTTCCTTTACAAAAAGCCATAAGCCTGATGGAGGTCACACCATGCCAGAAAGGCACAGAAGAGGACAGCAGCCTGGCAGCAGCAGGAGAATACTACGTGCTGGGGGATTGAGCTAGTAAGTTAAAAAATGTAGGACAATGGGAGCCGCGCACACAAACATACACATGTATAATTGAACACATACAAGTATGTACATATGTATATGTGTATGTATATACATTTAAATATATGTCTACATACATGCATAGCATTAATTAAAAGAATTTAACTTTGATTTCTTGATTTTCTCTCTTTCCTTCTCCCTTTCTTCATTGCTTCCTTCCTATCTTTGTTTGTTTAGTTCTCGACTACCTTCAATTCTTCCAAATTTGTTTTTTCTTATTCTCTTTCAATTTCTTTCTTTTCTACTTTATTTTTCTTTCCTTTCTTCCTTTTCTTTAACTTTCTACAAATCCCCCCTTCCATCTTTTCTTATTCTTGTTTCTGCTTTCCATCTTTCAGCAGAAAATTTCTTAGCACTCCAACAAATTTCAAATTTAGCTGTTGTTTATGTACCAGTTATTAGTACCTGCTGTGACCAGGTAGATACTGCAAGTAAATATAAGTGTGGACACGGCAACTCTAAGACTTTGAATGGCAACTAGGCAAATCAGCATGAGGTAATTGTTTAATTATGCCCAGAGACTCAAACAGAAAGCCTTCTGCAAATTTGCTTGTAAATTATATGGTGACTCCTTGCTCTCATTCATGACATAAAATGCATTTGTAAAACTAGATTTTAAAAATCAAAATTCTCCCTCTGTCATGGGACTTCTGTTATTAAAAAGTACATAAAAATATTTTCCTAATTAAAAATTCCTCTGGGAAAATATACAGATATATGGAGGCTACAGGCAAGAATAGAAAGAATAATCACAATAAGAAAATTAGAAAATACCTACTAAATTCCTTGTAATGAGGAATATTAAAAATTATGTAGAATTTACAAATCTGTAAAATTTAATATGAATTTACTATAATACAAAAAAAGGAGCTTTCCTCCTTGGAGGGGAAAGATAGTTCAAACTATTAAGATAAATACTTTCTTCCTGAAATTGACCAAATCAGAGCTGCTCAAACACATATTTATAGGTAGTGTTAATTATTTTAGCAATGAAGAAAGTTAATTTTTTTCAGGCATCTAACCCTACTACTATAGACTTTAAAAGACTTTCTCTGAAATTCTAGATTTTTTTTCATGTGTTTAGACATGAGTTTTACCATTGCGTAAAAATTAAAGATTCTGATATTATGATAATTATGTTACTTACAAAACAAGAGAAATTGTCATTTCTCAAGGTCTGGAATTTCCCAAATGCTTCCAAGATAGGATTCACTTGCATGATTAGAACTCCTAAAGTTCTTGAGAAGCATAAAAGAGAAATATAACTACAACTGATTAACTTTAATGAGAATTTTACAATATGACAAGCCCTCCATTTCTAGGTTCATCACCATTCTTGCTTTAATAACCAGTAGCTAAAAGCTCCTTCCAAACTTGGTCATAAAATGTTTTTTGGGGATGGAGATTCAGAAAAACAGATGGATGAAAGACAATGTATTGCTATTATGATTACATATGGAAGCTCATTAATTGGTTTTAATCATTATTAGCCTGAGTGGGAAGATAAAGTGGTTATTTAACAAAACAAAACAAAAATACCACATTCTATTTCCACACAAACTTCATTCCATAATATTTCCCCATTGTTAATCTTCCTGTCTTCCCTCTCAACCTTCATGCCTGGAATGATATCCTAGGATAATATAACAGACTTTTGCCATTATTAAACTATATTTTTGCTTCCTGCTATTCCTAAGTAATCTAGAGTTTCACACCAAGCAGTGACTTGTAATGGTACTGACCTTGAATTTGTTTAGGCACATTCAGACCAATGGGACCAAACAGGTCATCTACACAGAGTAAACCTGAATGACCAGCCAGTGGCCACATTTCATCATGTCTTGTGGTTTTCTACTCATCCTCAAAGATCCATTTTATGGAAATAATTACATAGAATATGGTATTCAAGAATATGTAGAGTTACAAATATTATATCCCTTCTAAATAATATGTATTCACTGTCCTTTAAATAAGTAAAAGGGCTATATGACCAAAGACTTTCATAGAAGTGTTATGTATTATGAAGTGTTATGTATTATGTATCATCACACATTCAATGGCTAGACATACCCATTAGCACATATCCCCCACACACACACATAAGCCTAAAATGCATGCTAAAACAAATTTTTACCTAGAAAATAGTAGAGTTCAAATAGTAGAAATCAATCAAATTCAGAAATATGGTGGTTGGTTGGAAAAGTAATTTCTATAGATTAAAGATGAACCAGATGGCTATTTTGAAATACTTCTTGATTAGCAAAAACAGCTGGCAACATCCAGAATCAAGCTGAAAAAGCAAACTAATAAAGCCAAAAGTGAAAAGGTTTTAAGTTTAGCAGTTCAATAATTCACTAATTTTGAGTTATACTTAATATTACCTAATTTTGTTTTACATACCAAATTTAATGGTCTAGTTATCTTTAAATTATTATATAAAAGCCCACTAACCTATCAAGGGCTAAACAAAGTAGGCTAAATTAAAAATTGCCAAGGATCAAAAATAGAAAAATAAAGTAAATTTTTTCAGAACATGGATTGTGATTAAAGTTGAGAGTATATGCATCGAGAAATCAGGATTTGATAACAGGAGTTAGGAGCAAAGGAAGCACACTTCTTTTGTGCATATTTGTGGAAATCTGACATCATACTATAGCCAATGAAATTAAGAAATATCAAAAGTGGTCATTCAAGGATGTCAGATAGCTTGGATCTTAAGGGCATAACTTACATAGGATTGAACCAACAGGATCAAGTGGCCATTCAAGGAAGTCAGATAGCTTGGATCTTAAGGGCATAACTTACAAAGGATTGAACCAACAGGATCTGGCTTGAAGCAGATCTGAAATTACATAAATCATCAGATTATTAGTACAGGGCACTTGAAGATCCTCTCAAGGGGTAGAGGAAAAATATAAAATAAGACTTTTCTTAACTTTACTAATTGTTCTGTGGTTATTTCCACCTACCCCTCAGGTGGTCATGGCAAAGCTGCCATGATCCAGTGGATAGAGCCATTTCACTTTTCCTACCATGATATTTGAACACTTATCAGCTTTTTCCTGGTATCACTCATGGTGACTATGGTAGCAAAATATTGCAAAATTTTTTGTGTTCACAATCTTTCCAGCACCAGATTCTACTCTGTGGTTTGAAATTCAGTGACACAGTTAACTAGTTCTGATCATCAGTGTGATGGAAATTAAGTAATTTTGATCAAATCCAATCCTCTTCTCAGAAAAACATCCACCAATTCTTTCACCAGGCAATTTTGCTTTAGGTTTCCCCTTTACATTTCATACCCTGCTAACTCTATATTACCTACAGTATCATAGGACAAAGACCTTCCTTTGAGGAACAGGCCTATATATCTACAAAAGGCTGAAGTCGAACTACTCATCTAGTGCTACGATTCTGAGACCATGTATCCCTCCTGGGATAGCAGAAACCAATGAGGAGCCCAACACATAAGGTGACATCATCATTGCATGGGAAAGCCAAGTACCTGAGCACCTTACAGGGGTGGGTCTTTGTCACCTGGTGATATTCACCTGTCCTGCCAGCATTATTTTCATCAAAATTAACATATAAAAAGGTATTACTAAGGCCCTGTCCTTCCTTCCTCTTCACTCTCTTCTCTTTTCCTTCAGAGCCACATTTTTTAGTTTTCACTGTACCAGTGGTTTACTTCCTGCTTTGAGTATTCTGCTTCTTGACCAGCAGGTGGCTTATTTTAAAACTGATTTTTTTTTCTTTTTTTTTTTTTCCCCTCCTCTTCTACCCTTCCCAATCATGGGGTAGGGGAAGCAAGATTAGCATTCTTCCATCCCAAATTAGTTACCCTGCCTTTTAGCTCACTGATTACAGGAATGAAGGATTCTGTGTCAGTAAGATAAATGTGAAGACCTGGGAACTGGTGCCAGTAGGGCTGTTCAATGGATATCTCCAGGTCACCATTTTAACATGAATAATGTCTTCTGACAGGCATACCCAGAGCCTAGTCCCTGAATTTCCTTATAAATCCCTTTATTTCTCCTTGGGAGGGGGACAGTAGCTCCTAAGACACTAGATTGCTGCTCTCCTCATTTGATGGCAAATCAATAAAACTTCTTTATCCTTTTATTCAAAGCATTGTCCTCATTATTTGGATTGGCACCGGGAACAAGACTGAGCTTTCAATAATACCACTACAATAAACCCACAGTAGCTGCCCACGACAGCATATTTTCTGTTCTGTGCTCCCATCCACTGAATTTTCAGTCCATCTTCTTTATTAGTCAGTACAGAGATCTTTGAATGTGATCGTTTGGAAAAACAGAACCCAGCCTGTGTACTATGGTTTCTAAAGTGTCGGTTGAAATGATGGAGCCAGACTACCTGATACTATAATTGAAGTAATCACTGACTGAAGCATTATGATAACTTGCTGAGTATCTTATTTTTACATAGAATGTATTCTACATCCCAAAATCAAACAATTCATAGGTGTTAAACTTAAGATTTATTTTCAGTGAAACATATCTCTTTCCACTGAAACTTAGTGCAGGCCCCAAACAAAACAAAAAAACATGGCAAACACTTTTATGAAGAGTATAGACTGATTCTCTTGCTCTACAAAAAAAAAAAAAAAAGAAAGAAAGAAAGAAAGAAAAATGTCAAAATATTCTTATGCTATAGGCACTTTTATTTCCATGAATTTATCCACAATTTCCTTGGCTGCAGTTTGAAGTCAGGAACAAGGGAAAGTATTTGTTTCATTTAATTAGTAAAAAAAAAAAAAAAAAAAAAAACACACACACATTTAAATAGGGTGGAATAAAATAGATTTCCCTATGTACATAAAAAAGTCATAAGAACACATAAATTCCAGGCCTATTGTCTTCTCTAAACATAAATTGAAGGATATGGAAAACAGTAACCCCCAGGGAAAAAGGAGAACAACAACCTCTGGAGAGAAGGTAAATAATGGGCTCTGAATTTTCACCATTTCACAGCAACAATGGTCTTTGAACTTGCACAACTATTTCCCTGACTGCCTAACCGACACATTCTGTTGATGATTAAGTCTCTCTAAACTCTATAAAAATCAGACTCCTTTTGTAACCAGTTGTCATTTTCTCTCCTGAAAATGTGTCTTTCTGCTGCTTAATAAAGAAAGCTTGCTGATTGGTTGAGGTCTGTTCTCCATTTCAGTTATTTTTTGCTTTCATAAATGGAAAACAGGTAATGGCTTATATTTTTGCAATTCTAAGCCTTTTAAGAATGTTTAATAAGAGCTATAGAATAACTTCTATGTGTCAAACGAATCAGTAGATGCTTTGTGTGATGAAAGCTGATATCTAAAGGGTGTTTACTCTGGGCCAGTGATCAGCCACAACACTATAAATGCATTATTTCACTCTGAAGTCTAAGCTAATTGTCCCAATAAGCCTAGGAGATATGCATTATTTTGCCCACATATTATCCAGGAGGAAAGAGGGGCTTCACCATATTAGATACCTGTAAAGGCCAGGCTCTGCACACAATGCTTACGTGCCACTTGGTGACAGAGAAATCGCAGATCAGATGGTTTTGCTTTTCATTTTCTCAGGCAGCTACTTATATGAAGCATATCCTGAAAGAAATTATCAGCAAAAGCAAAGATGTGAGCCTCCAAGCACCTCTTTCCTTTGTAGGCAGCTATGACTTCTTTCTGATACACAGAAAGCCACTTGTAAGGGTTTATGGCCACGTAGAAGAGACCTAAATATGTCTGAGGAAAGATCAAAACAGATTTCAGAAAACAGATTAGAAATACATTCAAGCTTGTCAGTTCTTCCCCTGTCAGGTAACATTTGATCAAATATTTACTCATAAAGGAATACAAAAGAAGAGAACTTTTAGATTCTTATAAAGAAGGGACTTCTAACTGGAAGATACAGAACCAGGTTAGACTAACATAAGGACCTGGGACTATCTCTTCCTTGAGAGATTTGCTGTTATGATATAGATATAAGGTGTCCTCCAGAAGCTCCTATGTTAATGCAGAGATATTCAGAGGTAAAATTATTAATTATGAGAGTTGTAACCTAATCAGTTCATTTTAGTTTGAATGGACTGAGTGGTAACTATAAGCAAGTGGGGCATGATTGGAGGAGGAGGATCACTGGAGGCATGCCCTAGAAAGGTTCATATTCGCTGTGGCACATTCCCTTTTTTTTTTTCTCTCTGCTTCCTAACTATCTGCCGTGCCCTTCCACCATGATGTCCTGTCTCACTTGAGCCGAGAGCAATGGTATTGCCCCACCATGGACTAAACCTCTTAACCACGAACTCTAGTTGCATTAATTGAACATTTTGGTCACACCAAAGCAAAATGAGTAAAATATCTACTACTTGCTAACATGTCTAATACAGACAGCTTTTGAAGACAAAGAGAACACTAACAGCAGGAATTTTGATAAGTAGTCATCAGGCATTTGAGGCTAGAAGGGAATCTCTGTCTCAGCAAGATTAAGAACCTGACTTTTAGAACACCGAGAGAAAATAAACAGCTCCTGTAGGTCAGTCTGTCACTGAAGTGGTTGAATTATGGCTCCCAAAAATATGTTTATATTGTGTATATTCTTAGCCCTAGAACAGGGTTTAGACAAAGGTTGATGAACACTGTGGTATTCATTATTACCATTGGGCCTATAAATGAAGCATGTTATTTTTTCATTAACTGATTCATTAAATACGTGTTTATTGCACACCTGGTAGGAAAATCGAAGCACGACAGAAACTTGGTGTGTCTTTAGTGGGCTCACAGTCTACTAGTCACTAATGCATAAACTTTCTGATCGCCAGGATGACAATTTCTATCATCGATACATGTACACTTTAGGGGTTCCGCTCATTTCTTTCTCTAATGTCCAGACAGAGATTGCCATGTAAGATACTCAATAACTGCTTTTAGGAGTGTTGAATAAATGATTATCTGTCTCTACACAGGTATTCATGTGTGTATAAATATCTTGTGTGCATATTCATGAATACAAGCAAACCCCATAAACTATGACAAAAGAGAAACAGCTCAAATATAATTTCCACTCACAAAAATTTCTTAAAAAGAAGTTGAGGGGGCTGGGGTTGTGGCTCAGCAGTAGAGTGTTTGCCTACCACATGTGAGGCCCTGGGTTCGATCCTTAGCACCACATATAAATAAATAAATAAAATGAAGGTTAAAAAAAAGAAGTTGAGAAACTTAATTGATAAGGAACAGAGTTAACCTGGTCTATCAGGATCTAAGACTTATGCTGTTAACTTACCAAAATGACCTGTGGGAAGAAACATGAATGCTGACAAAATAAAATTGAGGAAATGCTAAGATAATTCCCTCCCAAATGGGTGTTCCTCAAACACAGTTCCTATGTAAGTGTGCATTAATTAAATGTAAAATATCACCCAGGAGAAGTGAGTGCGAGCATGATATTTTACCAGTAAACAGATATATATACATAGATCATCCAATGGTCATAGCGTCTCTTAAGGGTACTTAGCACAGATGTTTCTTTGAAGTGAGTCAGCATTAGCATGTCTTCAATCATTTCAAAATTTGTAGGATTCATCTGCTGGATTTTGTCCTCCTTGACACTCAGATTCTGCAGAGAGAAGACAATTATAAGATCCATTCCCCATCTCTCCTTTGATTACTCATTTTAACTTGTACTGGAAAGAATATTCAGAGGAAAAAAATGCTTTCTTAGAGATAGGACCAGAAGAAATTAAGTCAATTTCCATGGAAGAAACAGGTTCTCCCCCTAGAAGAAACAGTTTCTCCCCCTACCAAAGCCCCCTTCTTGCCTGGAAATAAAGAAAAGCATCATTTTATAGAATCAAAATTTTCTACAATGCCCTAATCTTACTGTTTTTCACTGACCCTGAGGAGCTCTGAGAGTACAAAGAGCACACTATGCATGATTTAGCCCTTATATTGATGTTCCAACGTATGTTAGAAGTTCTGAAGAAGCAATCCGGAGGGCAGAATCAAAGATGTAGATATCATCCTTTCAGATATAGTTCAAAACCTATGTCTCCCTCTATCAATTATCCTAGCTTGTAATTTTTTTTCCTTTGTTCATTCTTACCACATATACAACCTATACTACTGCCTTGATATCAGTAACTTGTGTGCATATTTTAATGACTATGTTAGATTATTTTACAACTACATTATAAATGCCTTAAGAAAAATTTAGATTCTGTCTTCTGTAGCTACTAAAGCACCTATTGCAATGACAGGGACATTAATCACTCATATTTTTTTTTCAGTACTGACAATTGAACCCAGGGCCTTGTGCATGCTAGGTGAGTATTCAAGTCACTTGGATTATAGGAGTACGCACCCCACCCAGGAATATTAATATTTTGATTAATATGTCTGCATCGTTACTATCAAATTGTTGCTTGGGTTTTTTTCAACGGTTTCCTACTACCTTTGTTACAACCCTTTTTCTTGATTAGAAAGTACTAATGTCAAGTGACTGCCCCATTTTACTCCAGCTGATGATGCCTTCTTCTTTCAAGGCTCTCATTCTCTTCACGGTCTTGACCCAATTCCCATCCATAGGAACTTTGACAGTGTTCCAGCAGTAATCCCTTCTCTTTGGGGGTTACTTTGATTTTCAAGTTTTACAAATTCCTTCTCTTCTGCCTTTCAAAAACATATAGAACATATGCCGATCCCTACATCATCAAAAACCTCCTTTTAGCCTTGATTCTTTCTATTTTCTGACATGACTAGTTTTTTTCAATGCATAATACTTTATATTTACTGGCTTTATTGGCTTTGTTAACATTACAAGCATCATAGGAAATCAAAAGTTTAATAACTTCTATTATGGGGATGAAGAAGACTGGAACCAGGGAGATATATTATGAGGCTGGGAGAATGAGACCTCCATTACACAGTGGAAGGTCAAGCAGGACACAGTAAGTCACCTTTAGACTCCTCCTTCTAGATGCATTAATGTTATACATGTTCTTCTTCCTATGATTTCCTTTTATAGTATAACCACATTGTATTTACAAATCACTTTAAATATTGAAGAGACAATGAGTTTAACAAATGTGCTCAGAAAAATAAACTTGCATTTGGAGGCCTAATAAATTGCTTTGGACATTATCAAGAAAGTGAAGACAATAAATAGACTGGGAAAAATATTTGAAAATGATATATCTGACGAGGAACTTATCAGCAATGTTGATGTATCAGCAATATATCTGAACATGCAGCAATGTTCAAGTCTGAGCTCAGAAATGATTGGATCATGAGGGTTCTGACCTCAACAGTGGATTAATCCATTGATGATTGAATGAACAACTCGGAGGTAGAAACCGTAATCAGTACGCATGATTGAAGGAAGTAGGTCATTGGGGGTGTGACCTGGAAGGCTATTTCCTGTCCCAGCTCCTTCTCTGCCCCCTGCTCATTCCCACACTTGCTCTCGCCCACCCCCACCACACACTGCCTGGTTGCCATAAGCTGAGAAGCTTTCCTTCTCTCTGCTCTTATGCCATGATGTTCTAGCTTTCCTCAGACCTAAAGAAATGGAATCAGCTAAGCAGGGACTAAAATCTCTGAAACCATCAAACAAAATAAACTTTTCTTCCTTTAAATTGTTTACATCAGTTATTTTGTTTACAGCAACAAAAAGCTGACTTTTTGTTGAAAGCCCTGCCACTCTCTGGCCTCTTGTAGCTTCCTGACTAACAAGCAAATGATCCCCTTGGTCTCAGATGTACTTCTTCCACTGTGATTCCATTTGTCACAATAGTCTCACCAGCACCAAGCTGACAGTGGCAACATGTCCTTGAAGCTCCAAAACTGTGAACTAAATAAAATCATTTACATAAATAAAGTTACCCAGCTTCAGGTATTTCATTGTAGTAACAGAAAATGGACTGCTACAGAAAACAGAAAACCAGTACCAAGGAGTGAGGTTGATACTATAACTATACTTTAAAACATTAAGGTAGCTTTAGAACTGGCTGATAGGAAGAAATTGGAAGAGTTTGTAGGAGCAGGCCAGGAAAAATCTAGAATGCTGAAAGCAGAAATGTGGGGAGATGCTCTGAATGACCATTCCTTCCAGTCCTGATACACCAGGCTCTGACCAACCACTGCATCCATTGTGGCTTGGGCAGTTACCTGCTTGGACAGCAAGGCCAGTCTTCTGAGTAGGTGTACCCCTGGGGTTGAGCTATACTCACCTATTCTTTTGTAATCCTACCACTTTGCCTTGTTCAGAATAGAATGTTCCATGGAAATTCCCTTTATGTGTCCCCTTCTCTTGCTCTGCCTTTGGATGTGACCTTCCTAGATGTCAGTCAATCTGCTGACAGCAGACATCATGAAGCTAGACTCAAACCCCTGAAACCCTTGCCTCATTTGAATGGCTTCTTCCCAATAAAAGGGTTCTACACATGCATCTCCCCCCCCCTCCCTCCCCAAATCCCTAAGGTGGAAATAGCTGTCACAGGACCCAAAGAAAAAAGGATTTCTCTGTCTCTGTGTGGTTATTTTGTGCAGCCCAGTTTTCCTGGAGTGACCTTGAGTGTTTAGTCATGGAACACGACAGAATTTTATGAGTGATTCTGTTGAGTACTTCAAAGATAAAAAGACTAAGAAATGGTTTCAGATGAAAGGGATGATTCAACTGAAAATTGGAGAAAAGATCATCTTTGTTACACAATTGCAAAGAACTTCAATGCATTGTGTCCATGCCTTAGAACTTTATGGAAGTTTAAATTTAAGAATGATGAACTAGTTTATTTGGTGGAGGATATTTCAAAACAACAAAGCATTCAGGCTGCAGAACAGGTAATATTGACTGCTTGTAGTCAAATTTATAATGAAACTTGAAATAAAAAATAAACAGAGTGGAAAGATCTGGGAAAGATTAACCTAGAAAACAGAGTGTAAAAGTGTATTCAGTAGAAAAAGACTAGGGTGAAGCCCGTAACTGTTTGCTAACATAATTAGCAAGGATAAAAGGGAATCAGTTGCTTTGTATCAGGACCATGAGAAAAAAAAAAAACAATGGCATCACAGAAACCTTTGAGGCTACCCCTCTATCATATTTTAGAGGACAGGAAATGCAGAATTGTTTCAGGAACCTATCCCAGGGAGCTCTCCATGGGAATGTTGCCCAGTACTGCCCTAGGATTCATTTCCTTGGATTGAGTCAGTGAACCACTCTATGGCTCCCTCTCAGATTCAAGTCATCCCTTACACTCATGCTAGTAGTGGACCTTGTAGCATCAACATGAAGCTGGTTTTGCAAGCATACAAAATGCAAGATTTTAAAGGAGAGTCTGGGGTTCAGGCAGAAGTTTGCCATAGGTATAAGCCCCTGAAAAAATTATGAGGCCATACCTAGTGGAGTCATTAGGGTGACTGCTGACCTCAAAAAGTAGAGTAATGACAACATACAGTTCTTGCTGGAGAAAGCTCTACACATTGTGAAGATGCAACCTGAGAGAATAACCACATGGCCTGTGACAAGCAAAGCCTGGAGGTGGGGCTGCACAAAGTTGTGGAGATTGCTATAGTTTGGATCTTGGATGTCCCCCAAAGACCTATGCGTTAAAGACTTGGTCCTCAGGGTGGTGCTGTTGGGAGAAGGTGGGACCATTAAGAGGTAGGGCCTAACTGTCAGGTCTCCTGATAATTGAGGGCATAACTTTGAGAGAGATAATGATTATCCATACTACTCCTCATTCCTAGTCATAAGGTAAGGAGGTCTTACCCTGCCACTTGCTACTGCCATTTTCAGCTGCCTCACAACAGGCCTAAAAGCAACAGGGCAAAACAACATTAACTAGGACTTCCAAAACGGAGTTGAAATAAACCTTTATTTCTCAGTTAATTATCTCAGATAGATTGTTATAGTGACAGAAATCTGACTAACACAGCCCTCCCCCATAACAATTTGAACAGAATGCCAGACTTAAACTTTAAGATTTAATGTCCGCTTTACTGAGTTTAAGGCATGCTTTGAATTGACTACTTCTTTATACTTGCCTATTTCTTCCATTTGAAATAAGAATGTTTATCCTATATCTGTTCTTCCACTGGATCTTGAAAGTATATAACATTTTTTTTCCTGTTTTTATAAGTGCTCCTTGCTGGAAAAACTTTGTCTTAGATCTCAGATAAACTTTTGGACTTGAACTTTTAATTGATGACAGAAGGTAAGAATTTGAATTACTGGCATGGAATGAATACATTCTGTATTATGAGATGAATGTGAATTTTACGGGCCAGGGGCATGATGTTATGGTGTCCCCCAGTGGTTTATATGTTGGAAGTTTGATCTCAATGTAGCAATGTTGAGACATAACATGGAACACTTGAGGTGAGGCCTAATAGAGATGTTTAGGTCACTGGGAATACTGCATTCAAAAAGGAATAGCTAGTTCTTAAGAGATCCTGAGTTAGTTCTCAAGAAAGAGTTGTTATAAAAGAACAAGTCTGGCCAGTCCCTATTGTCTTCGACTTCCAGACAACTATGTGATCTCTCTCTCTCACATGTACTTCTACCATTTTGATACTATCCACCATAAGATCCTCACCAGAGCTGAGTTTATCCTGGTACTATGTCCTTGAACATCCAGAAGTGTGAGTAAATTAAATCCCTTTACCTCATAAATTTATCAACAGAGATAAATTTCATTATAGAAAATGAACTAATACATAACTCAATAGCAGAAAGGCAATAACCCAAATAAAAAAAGGGGAAAAGTCTTAAATAGATACTTTCCAAAGAAGATATACAAAGACAAGTACATGAAATAATGTTCAACAACATTACTCATTAGAGAAATGCAAACAAAAATTATATCAAAATACCCATTTACATCCATTAATATGGATGTAATCAAAGAGATACTATCACTATAATGTGTTGGTGAGAACAAGAAGAAATTGTATCACTTATGCATTGCTGGTAGGAATGCAAAATGGTGCAGCTACTATGCAAAACAGTATGGCTAGTCCTCAAAATGCTAAACATGGAGTTATATGACTCAGCAATTTTACTTTTACATATCTATCCAAGACAAATGAAAATATATATTGATACAAAAACTTTCACACACTCATTATTTATAATGGCTAAAACATGTAAACAACCCAATAACTATCAACTGGCAAATGGTAAAACAAAATGGGCTATATTTAGCTATGAAAAGGAATTAAGTATGTATATATGCCACAAAATTAAAGCACTTCAAAAAGTTTGTTAAGTGAAAAAGCCAAACACACACAAATACGCAAAAATCTATTTTATGATCCCATTTATATGAAATGGCTAGAACAGGCAAATTTATAAAGACAGAAAGCAGATGAGTCATTGCATAAGGGTACTAGGGGAGGCAAGAAGGAGTAGTGATTGCTAATGGGCACAAATCTTCTTTTGGAGATGATAAAATTATTCTAAAATTACATTATGATGATGGTTGTGATATAAAACTCAGCCAAAATTCAAGATAGTTATTACACAAACTAAATGTTTTTACTCTTATTAATTTTATTTTGTATTTTCCTTAAAAACTGTCTAAATGTTGCCTATTAATGTTTTGCAGAGGTATTACTTCAAGAACAAAACCTGGGTTAATTTAAGATAATAAGCCATCACCTATAGGGCAGATAGGATAGTACAGACCCCAATTAATAAAAAGGGTAAATGATTATAAGGTTATAGACATTAAGGTTAAAGCCCAGTGCTCTTAATTTAAGACTGGTGAAACTTATTTGCTAGATGTTTCAGATCAAGACTTAAAAATTAAAAGGGCCAAGAAAACCAATATTTAGCTCTTGCCCTTGAGTCAGTCTGAATCCAGGGAACAGGGAACTTCTCTAAAGAGCTTTGCAATTCTGGGCCACATAACCTCCTTTCAGGGAGATTAATGAGACCACTGGAGAACAGAAAGCCAATCAGTGTACTTGCTATGAAGAGGAGGTTCATTGGAGAAGGGAGACATCCCTGATGCTTCCAAGGGAAGCCACATGCTCAGCAAGACCTGGCCTCATCCTAGCACAAATGGCACTAGCAGAACTAAGAAGCTGCTCTCAAGTTCCCTCAAGAGTGACTCCCATGGGAACTCATCTGACTCTTAACAATAGATAGAAACAGAGTCAGTTTGACCTGCTTCATCTTAAACACCTAGCAAAAACAGTTAAAATCAAAACACAGCTATTCCTGAACATTTAAAAAATAATAATAGTTGAATGTAACTTAAGATATACACTTGTGTTAGCCTCCCCAAATAAATAAGACTGGAGACTATAAAAGAGAGATTCTGAAGAAGGAATGTTTAATAACTATCAAGTGAAACAGCCAAGTCAGAAGTTTTTAGCCTGTTTAAGGCTTACAGATCTTCCTAACCTCCTACACAGGTAGGATTAATATTTCCTAACATGATTATCTAGCCCTAAGTAACAGAAATAAAGCATTCTCTACTAGACACAGAGGTCATACAACTACAAAGATTTTACGAGATCAGATGACATTAAGTAGCTTAACTACATCTTATGGTAATGGACATCTGTAACATTAAAAGTTAAATGTGTGTTTACCTTCCTGATAACTCTGAGGAGGTTAAAGATTTATATTCCCAAATAAAAGCCTGGTTCACTCTGGTCTTATTATGGGGACAACTTCTCAGCCCTCATACTCTCTGGTGAGAGAACTTCTATCATCTTCATGATATACATTGACATGTTCCAGATGCTGAAACATTTACTCAGTACTCATGTTTTTGTTTCTCTCATGGAAGCACCCATCCTCAGATGACTTTGCAATCTGATCTTCCCCAACCAGACTTCAATCTGACCCAAATTCTAAAAGGGAAATCCAAACTGCTTGCCCCACCTCACGTCGAGCTCCCCCACTCAGCTCAAAGAAGCCAGAGCAGTCGTTGCCCCCTTTTCCTTATAGCAGTAAGAAGTTCCTAAAATTAAAGTGGGGAATGAAGCCAGAATTAGACAGGCAATAAGTACTGGTAGGTAAATAGAGTCAAGTCAGATCAAGGAGGCCAATTTTGAGTGAGTCCAGGAAGTTGGAGACTGGCCCCTTAGAGATTGAAGTGTTAATTTCTTTAGAGCCTTTCCTTCATCCTTATCAAGAACCTGCCCCTGCTCCCTGTTGCTAAGGTAACCTATCACAGGAATTGCCCCTCCCTACAGGGAGCTATAAGGTTGTTAATTATTGTATCCTAGGCTGCTCTGTCCTGCCCTTCCCCCTTCATCCCACCTGTTTCCCATCTTTTGGCCATCCCACTGAGCATTCCTTCGCCTACTCTGAGGCTACCAAGATACAGAACTCGTCGCCAATAACCGGCGGTATTAGTTGCATAATTCTTTACACATTGTTAAAACTATTGACTGTATGGGGCTGGGGATGTGGCTCAAGCGGTATTGCGCTCACCTGGCATGCGTGTGGTCCTGGTTCGATCCTCAGCACCCCATACTAATAGAGATGTTGTGTCCGCCTAAAAAATAAATAAAATTCTCTCTCTTAAAAAAAAAAAAACTATTGACTGTAGACTTTAAGGAGATGAACTATATGGTATGTGAATTTTATCTCAATAAAGTCTTTTTTTCTAAGTTGACAGTTGGGCTGGGAGGATAACCCAGTGGTAGAGTGCTTGTACTAAGAACCTCTGCTTGATCCCCAACACCAAAAAGAAAAAAGAAAAGCACAAACTGATGGAAAAGAGATAAAAGACATTTAGATCTTTGTTTTGCTTTTTTTCCCAATAGGATATTATCTCAAAGCAAATGTCCCTTTGTGTCCATACTTAACTGAATTAGGGCATTCTGAATTTTCCTTTGTACTTACCTTTTAAAAAGGACCACTTTTAAAATTTTTCCTTAATTCCATTACTTAGTTATAAAATCCACCAAATATGGGATTATTTTACACACAGATATCTACTCTCTGGAAGACATTAAAGAATGGTATTTACAAATAGCATCCAGAATTTTACAACTGCAAAGGCACTCCCTTAGATTAAAGTTATTTCAATAAAAAGATAAGAACATTAAAAAGATAAACTTTGGGGCTGGGGATGTGGCTCAAGTGGTAGCGTGCTCGCCTGGTATGCGCAGGGTGCTGGGTTCGATCCTCTGCACCACATAAAAATAAAATAAAGATGTTGTGTCCACCGAAAACCAAAAAACAAATATTTAAAAAAATTCTCTCTCTCTTTAAAAAAAAGATAAACTTTCTTGATAGTAATTATAACTGTTCATTATAGGTTATGACTTGATACAAAGTAGGGATGGAAAAGAATTAGAAAGAATTCAGAGAAGGCCAAAGAATTATCTATAAAATCCACAAAGAAGTGTTATTCAAAGTCAGGCAAAAATGTTCATTCTGTGGGGCTAGCAGATCAACACCAGGTGAGTGATAGAGGTGAAGGTTCTGAGAGTGAGCTGTCTCCTCAATACTACACAGCTGCCTTGAATGTCCTGATGATAGATAGGTAAAAGAGGTTGGGGGCTGTCTGTCATGGTTTCATTTCACCTTTCCCCTTGAACCTTACAGTATTATGACACAGCATTTGACCTAATCTTTTCTTTCAGAGGTCATAATTCTGAAATTCAGCCTTGTTTTTTTCTTTTCTTTCTTTCTTTTTCTTTTTTTTTTTTTTTCTTTTTTGGTACTGGGGATTGAACTCAGGGGCACTTGACCACAGAGCCACATCCTTAACCCTATTTTGTATTTTTATTTTGAAACAAGGTCTCACTGAGTTTCTTAGTGCCTCACTTTTTCTGAATCTGGCTTTAAACACACAGTCCTCTTGTCTCAGTCTCCCTCCTGATTGGCTGGGATTACAGTCTTTCTTCAAGCCCTCAATGTCTTTCTCTAGCCTTTGACATAATTGGCCATTTCCCCCATCTCTTGGCTCTCTGACACTGTGCTATTTTTATTCAGATTATATACCTCTTCCTTTATCCAACAAACATAATTTGGTTCATAGATCTATTAGGTCATTATTTACTCCAAGGTCAATCTTAAAAAAAAAAGACCTTGAACCATTGATGTAGAAAAGGACATGAATTTCAGATCCTATGATGTTTGCCATGGCAACTGTTTTATTTATTAAATTGTGTTCATTGAATCTTTGATGGTAAGTAGAGGAGTACTTTAAAGACAAGTGCGATCTCTGACTGGTATCAGTGCCATCTCCTACCCCAGGTTTTTTTTTCTTTTTTTCTTTTTGATTCTTTTTTTATTATTAGTTGTTCAAAACATTACAAAGCTCTTGACATATCATATTTCATACATTTGATTCAAGCAGATTATGAACTCCAATTTTTACCCCATATACATATTGCAGATTCACATCGGTTCCACATCCACTTTTTTACATACTACCATACTAGTGTCTGTTGTATTCTGTTGCCCTTCCTGTCCTCTACTATCTCCCCTCCCCTCCCCTCCCCTCTCCTCCCAGCTTCTCTCTCTACCCCATCTACTGTAATTCATTTCTCTCTCTTGTTTTTATTTCCCCTTACCCCTCACTTCCTCTTATACGTAATTTTGTATAACAATAAGTGTCTCCTTCCTTTACCATGCAATTTCCCTTCTCTCTCTCTTTCCCTCCCCCCTCTCGACCCTGTTTAATGGTGATCTTCTCATGCTCTTCCTCCCTATTCTGTTCTTAGTTGCTCTCCTTATATCAAAGATGACATTTGGCATTTGTTTTTTAGGGATTGGCTAGCTTCACTTAGCATAATCTGCTCTGGTGCCATCCATTTCCCTGCAAATTCCATGATTTTGTCATTTTTTAGTGCAGAGTAATGCTCCATTGTGTATAAATGCCACATTTTTTTTATCCATTCATCTATGGAAGGGCATCTAGGTTAGTTCCACAGTCTAGCTATTGTGAATTGTGCTGCTATGAACATCGATGTAGCAGTGTCCCTATAGTACGCTCTTTTAAGGTCTTCAGGGAATAGACCAAGAAGGGCAATAGCTGGGTCAAATGGTGGTTCCATTCCCAGCTTTCCCAGGAATCTCCATACTGCTTTCCAAATTGGCCACACCAATTTGCAGTCCCACCAGCAATGTACAAGTGTACCCTTTTCCCCACATCCTTGCCAGCACTTGTTGTTGTTTGACTTCATAATGGCTGCCAATCTTACTGGAGTGAGATGGTATCTTAGGGTGGTTTTGATTTGCATTTCTCTGACTGCTAGAGATGGTGAGCATTTTTTCATGTACTTGTTGATTGATTGTATGTCCTCCTCTGAGAAGTGTCTGTTCAGG
>NW_025999968.1:10324512-10369009 GCF_001458135.2 Marmota marmota marmota | reverse complement strand
TCTTGTTCTGTTTGACTGCTGAGTTACTGTTTACTCCTATAAATTTATTTGATGCTTGGGAGGAAAGGTATTAGAAGGGAAGGGAAGAAGTCACTAAAGAGAATGAGAGTAGAAAGGTAGAATTCAAGGAAGGGGAATAAGGAAATTGAAAAGAAATGAAAAGACAAAAGAAAAAAATAGAAAGTAAAAAAAGAAAAAAATTCAAAAAATAAAAATTAAAAATAAAAAAATATTTAAAAAAATAAATAAAATGAAAATATAAAAGAATGAAAATGAACCCCCCCCCCAAAAAAAAACTTAATAAATGCAGTCTTAGAGTTTGATTAACTTCTCTTCCAGTAGGTGGAGCTGTGCCCACCGGGCCAAGCTTTTCCTCTCAATACGCGGGAACCAATCACTGTGCAGCAGCTCCTCCTCCCAGACTGGGCGGGTCTCCAATCCTGAGTGCCTAGGGCCTTTTCTTGTGTCTAGTTACTTCCCCAATTTTCCTCAAGCCAGGCCCCGCTCACCAGTGACACTCACCACAATACTGGCTACACGCCAGGTCTGCTGCTTCCGGGAGCCCTATTTTCTTGAACGACTGGGCACACTCTCCCTGTTTGCCATTCCCTCAGAACCTAAGTTTGTGGAGCTTGGGGCTGAGAACCCTCAGCGTATTTTGCTTGCCCTCCGGTAGCCACACCCCCCGTAGCTGGTGCAAGAGACCTCAGTTGTCAGCACTGGTGGGAGCGGTAGCCGGGAGTTCCGCGCTGCGGGTCCCGCGCCACTCCTGATTCCCTCGGTCTGACTATCGCGCTCACGGGAGAGCTGGGAGGGGCCCTTAAGGTTTCCCTGCTGTGTGGAGAGGGAGGGCTAGGGGGTTACACACCTGTCGCCGCCGGTTTCAAGGAAGTTATCTCCTCCGCCGCATTCTGGTGATGTCAGTTCTCTGCCATGGTGGTATCCCATGCAAATGGCGACAGTTTGTTCCCTTTGCTGTGTGACCAATGCAACGGGTGGGTCCTGACTGGCTCTCCCAAGCCCTGTTTCAATCCTGTGGCCACTGCCTATGAAGGCTCGGTTGGTAATAACCTCCGCAGGTTTAGAAAGGCCGACCAGTTGTTTCAGAGGGATCATTTAGTGCTGAGTCACAGCGGTTTGTCTGCGAGACGCAGGCGAATGGGAGCTTGAATTCAGCAGATCCGGGCTCTGTGTGTGTTCTGATAGGCCCAGACTGTTCGCCCCAGATCCACGTCAGTTCAGCATTGCCTAGTGATCCTGAGCAAACAGCATTTAGACAGTTTAAGACTCCCTATGCCAGCGCAGCTGAAGAGGTCAGAGACTTGATCTCTCCACGCCAGCCGCCATGTTGGATCTCTCCTCCCCCAGGTTTTTAATGAAAATATTAGAGAAAGGAAATGTGCCGGGTTTCTGTTCTCACAACTAAAAGGCTCAGGGGTCACTCTAGTTAAACTGGGCTAACTGGGCTGCATGAAATAACCACACAAGAGACACAAATACCTTTTTCTTTGGGGTTGCTGTGATGGCTCCTCTGACCTTAAGGGTCCGCAGAAAGAGAGAGAGTGAGAGCACACACTGACCCCTTTTATTGAGGAAAAGCTATTCAAATGAGGAAAGGGGTCAGGTTTCAGGGGGCTGAGTCTATCTTCATGATGTCCACTGTCAGCAGGTTGACTGACACCTGGGTAGGTCACACCCAAGGACACAGTAAGAGGAGGGCACACACACAAGGCACTTCCATGGAAGATTCTATCCTAAACAGGGCAAGGGGTTATATTACAAAGGAACAGGTGAGCATAGCTTCACCCATGGGGCTGTAGCGAGACACATCCATTTCTGTGACTGAGCGCCTCAGCACCCAGCTGGGGTGTGTAACTCAGTCACCCGTAAAGTTGGCCTCCCACAGAAATGTTTAATGACTGATTAAATAGAGAACATTACCAAGATGAATTTGATGTTCTTTTACCTTTCCCTCTCTAGTCTCAACAATTATTTTTCCATCATCTTCACTCCCTTTAACCATAGCCTCAATATATGAATTCTTCCCATCACAAACCCAGTATTTCTTCTTCCCTGAAGAGAAAAAAACAACAACAACAACTATACTACTGTTATACTACTTGTAGAAATATCCACTGGGTATGTTCATATTAATTGACATGATCTCATTTCTAGTAAATCTGCTTGTTGACTTGGAGCCATCAAAATATATAAAATTGTAAAAGTCATATAAAATCATATCCTGAAAATGCATATCCTGAAAATACACTCACATGATGATTCTATAGGAAAAAACAATGTCTCAGCAAGCAGAGGTTTATATTTCCATCTAACTCATTGTCCTCTAGCTTTCCATTTGTTGTTTGTCTTTTAAATACTGGGTTTGCTTTGCATTTAATATTCTGATCCATTTATGCAAACAATGATTTTGTTTTGTGTTGTGTGTACAACACAGCACCATAGAACACTTTGTTGCAAGAATATTACCTACCAATATATACCAGCGAATACTTACCTACTTTTCCAAACCCCATAACCTATCTCCACTAATAACTCCATGCCCTAGGCTATTGCTTTGGTCCTTATAAAATTTCTTCAGTTCCCCTTAAAAATCTTCACTCAGAAAGGTCTGGTTACTGCTAAACAAAATTTTAGGTCCATGGTCTTCATTAAATCTTTGATGATAAGTGGATGAGCACCTTAAAGACAAGTGAGGTCTCCAAAAGAGGTCAGTAGCATTTCCTACTCCAGGTCTTTAATGAAAATATTAGAGAAAGGAGCTTATTCAAACCATATTTTTAATCTTTGAATGAAAATCTGCCAAGAGAATTATGTGCTAGATTTGGAGGGGATATTGAGGAGAGAGAATAGTTATTTTTGTCAAATAATAAAATTGACTCATATTTCTTCCATACGTTATTACTTTTCTCTCTTCAGCTTCCTCTTATAGCCATGTTCCATCCATAAGGAAAGAAGCCCCTCCACAAAATGGTTAACCCAGAAAAGATTTTAGGTGAAATGGGGCGGAACTCTTGTGAACACCTGAGGCAGATTCTCTAGGCTCACTTCAATACTTCCTAAGTTCTCTCCCCCTGAGGCAGATAGCCAGTATAGATGAATAAGAAATTTACTTTCAAAGAAAAATGAGTCTTAGCAGAAGATCACAGGAGTCTCAGATCACAGTTCCTCATGTAAATAGCCGGAAGGTTGAGGGGAGAGCATTTAACTGGAAGGGGGAAAAATCCTAGCCCATAGCCCAGAAAGACACACTCCGTCTGTGGCACTAATGGGTAATGCCAGCTCAGTCACCACCACCACCTGTAATATAGGGTAGATGATCCTCATCAGATGTTTTCCCAGAGTGGGCAGTAGGACTTGGGAAAGAGTATGTACAAAGGAGGCAATGAAGTTAGGCACCATTTGCCACTTCCTTCACCATCCTTGTGTCTGCAAAGAATTCTGTTGCTCAATACTTTTTAGTATAATCTATGATGTCCTTCCTTCTGTTTCCTTGATTACAAACAATCTGCCACTAAAGCTTCTTGGTAAGAATATTTTATATTTCCATCTAACCCATTATCCACTGGTTTTCCATTTGTTGTTTGTCTTTTAAATACGGGGTTTGCTTTGCATTTAACATTTTGGTCAATTTATGCAAACACTGATTTTGCTTTGTGTTGTGTGTACAAAAATATGCTTGTTTTTTAAAAATTCCAATTTAGCATATATTTTGTATGTGTATGCTTCAAGTAAATGCTGTGCATTTCAAAACAAATATTATCAAATGAAAGAAATTTGAAGATAACCTGGAAAAGTGTCTCCTCTCCCCCATTTTCTTAGTAAATAATCCAGGAAGAGAGAGAGAGAGATGTGCATAATACGATAGTTACATAGCCAATTAGTGACAGTCAATAGAACAATGATTCTATAAATTAGATCACCCACCTCCTAAATCAGTGCTCCTCCATTATAGCATGCTTTCTTTAGCGAATGCTTAGCTTTTCTACCTCCAATTTTTTATCTCAATCAGCAGGTTCACACCTGCCCCATGATGCACTCTATTTCATTACCTCCAGAAATGGTAGGAGAAAGTACTTTTTGGAAAACCTTTCCTATGTGAAGTTCAGGCCCTTCCTTGCAGGGATATTTTAAAAAATGAAGTATATGAAATCTGTCAAATTTTAATTCCTTAAGATTATAAACAATGCAGAGCTGGAAATGCAAACTGCATTGAATCAGGCAACATGAATTTTAGTACTGACTTTCCTACTTATAATATATAAAGCAATCATCTCATCTCTTAGAGACTTGATTTTCTCATATGTAAAGTGAAATTTTTGCTTACATGATTTCATAGATTTAGATGATTAAATATCTTGCACAATATAAAGATGACATCATTCATTGGAGAAAACGTAAAGAGAAATGTATAAAGAATTTAATAATCCACCCACAAACAACTTAGAAGTAACTGCTATAATCTCTCTCTGAATAATTTTTTATGAGTCCCTTTCTATGGTATTGAATAAAATTAGAAGGATTGTTCGGAAAAATTAAAAATGATGTTGAATGGTATATTTTGAGTAAATATTTACAATGCTGATTCTACTAAATGAATCATCCAATCATCTCTAATATTTTGGTTCAATTTTGATTTTCTTCCTGCCACTACTATTGTCTTGTCCTTAAATGTCTAACTACCTGTGATAAACTTGTGTATAAACAGCCAGACTTCAGGAATGCTTCTATTACTATATTTGACTTGATGGATTATAATTAGGTACTTTGAAATTTAATCACAGTAATGAAATCCAATGACTGGACACTGGGAACTGATCCAAGTCTGATTGATATGATAGAAATATAATGTCTTAAATAACTAGCTTGAATTAAATTGATATTACTAAAGTCTAATGTTAACTAATTCTGGATACTAGAACAACATTCACTTTTTATGGTACACTGTTAAATGATTTTGGAATTAAAACATTTATGTGACCTGATTCTAGACCACACTGTGAATCTGATTTCTTAATCTCCAATTAGCTGAAACTTGGAGGATGGCTGTGTAGCCCGGACATGTAAAGGAAAAGGAGATAAAAGGTAACATGTATTTAGAGATTTTAGTGTAGAACTTGGCCTTTTTCTTGAGACTAACCTTATTAGCCTTTGTTCTTGTATAAAAGGATCAAAAAATTATGAATTGCAGTGAGTGAATTACCTTTCCTTTAGTGTCGGCCCAGTGACTCTGCTGACATAGGAGACCACCAGAGGGCCAAGTTCCAACATTAAGAAGTTCTGAAGAGGACCAGAGACAAATTCTCATTTTCCTTGCCATAATGTTTCCCATTCATTTTTCTCACAGCATACAGTCTCTACCTCTAGGTTAAGTCACTGTCTAATCTCTCACTCCTAAGGCATTTATTCACCTACAACTAAGTCTTCTAAAAATGTCTTTATTGGTGGTCCTCTCCTGGGTCATAAATGTTGTAATAGTGGCTTCTGAAAAAAACACAAACTGTCTGAAGGCCAAGTGAGTAGGGCCTGGGCCACCTCCCAGATATCTTTCATTCCTAGTGTGGACACTGTGAGCTCTTCATTGCTCAGAGTCAGAGATTCATAGAGGCTGACTCAACCCCAAGCAATAAGTTCGGCTCCAGAATTGATGGCTCCTCTCAATCAATCAAATATCATAGTTGCCACCTTGAAGTAGTAAAATGAGTGAAGCCAACAGATATCATGAGTCTTACCAACCAAGGTCATGGTCTGCAGCAGAAGCAAGTCAGCTTCACTTCTGAGGAAGGTTGAAGCTTCATCAAGCTCTAACAGATCCATGCTTCTAAGGATATTCTCTGAAAAAGGGTAGCCTAAAAGTGAGCTGAAAGCATTTGCTCAAGATAGGTAAGGAAGCATCATGTGCTAAAGTGAGAAATGATTCACTGCGGACACATAAAAGAGGGTTACTTTTCTTTTATCCATCTGTGCCCCTTTTTTCTCTGTGGCACATCTCAAGTTCATGTAAAACGGAACTCAAGAACATCTGCCTTTCACAAAGCTGAGTCACCTATCAGGATGGAAGTCACAATGCCAAGGGCCCACAGTGCTCTCAGGGACACATGAAAATGTTTTGTCTTAAGACAAATCAGAAGAAAAATATGAGTGTAATATTAATTACAGATAAAATAAAACCAGCCCAGATTATATTTGTCTTTACATCAACACAACTGTAAACCTACCTTAATATTTCTTTGTGGATAAAGGGTCCCCACAAGATAAAAGTGCCTGCCTAGGACCTGTGAAATCACAAGGCAACTTTTACCCACAGAGTTTGGACCTTGGCAGATGCTAGAATGGGCCAGAGCAACCAATATCAAGCTGTAGAGAGTAGGGGCCTTGGCAGGAGTAGAAGAGAGGCTTTGAAATATGTACCTGTATCCAGGTTTTATTGAGCATCATAGCCAGAATATGATGACAAGGGGAGGAAGTTATTGAGATACAAGTTCAGTTTTAGAGAATAAAGGAATGAAAACAATGAGTATCCTGACCGAGAGGAGTGTCTAGAGAAGATGGTTTACAAAAACTTCACATAGGCAGGAAGACTGGATTAGGGCAGGGGTGAAAAAGCAGGAAGTGGGAGCAAGCAGGTTGTGGGGAGAAGGACATGGAACAGGTTTGAGTGAAGGAGTTCATTGCTTAAGTCAGTATTGGAGGGATTGAGTTACTGAGTAAGTAAGGCTAAATGCATTGGACATTCTCCCTTTACCAAATAATTTACAATATTATTTCATTTTCATACTTTATATTGGTAACAGGGAGAAGAAGAAAGGGAAAACAGGTCATTGTGATCCCAAATGAAAGCTCTCTTTCTCTGAGTGGACAAAAAATTCTCCCTCTACACTCAAGTGTGCAAGGCAAGTATCACTGGCCCCATTACAGAGGAGAAGGTGGAGAGGCACTCATCCAGTTTGCTTAACTCAGATGCTGCACCAGAGGACTCCTCAGCACCACAGTCTACCCACTCCAGAATGAACTGTGATTACTTTCTTGTGTTACTTGTACTTACACACAGTAACAATGAAGAAACCCAATAAACTAATGCATTTGCCACACTTAACTCTTTTCTTCATGGCTGCTTGTTAACATATCTGGAATTGATTTTAAAGAAATATAGGATAAAGCAAAAGCTAGTGGTCCAGGGTAAAAGTTATTTCTATCTCTTTCAGAAAATAGGCATGAGCCTTGTAGGAAATCACTTAATCCTGGTAGGCACAGTTTTCTTACCCATGCAATGTAAGGTTTAGGTATAATGTATAGGAACATTCCCTGAGCTGGAGAGGAGAAAAGATCCTCAAGTGAAACAACATAAGCAAATGTCCAGGAGATGGGACTGAGTTGTGATATTTCTCAGGGGAAAAAGATAAAATTGACCTTTCTGTAGGTAGGCATTTCACATTTAAGATTTGTAATTATTAATAATGTTAGGAACACTATTAGATACTTTAATAAATTGAACAGCATGATTAAAAAGCTCAGAAACCTAGCCAGAGAAATTGAGAAATCGATTATAGGAAACATTATTGACTCTTGGAGCAGAGACATGTAGAAAGCAGTACTTTAGGAAAATAGCCATGGCAGACTATCTGGATGGATTGGGACAGGGAGAAGCTATAGTCAGAGAGACAAGTTGTATGGTGCATTTGGAACAAAATTGTACTTTATCCAATTCTGATCTCGGTGGTGACTTCCTCATGGTTTGCATTCAATAGACAGTAGAGTTCAAGGAGTATATATGTGATACTGAAGATATCTAAAAGTGTGTGTGTGTGTGTGCATGCATGTGCACGTGCATGTGTACAAATTTCTAGAATGTACCTAAGAAACAAAATGGGCACAAGAGATGTGTGGGAAGAGAGAAGTAAGTTTCATTCAACTCCATTCAAACTTCTTTCTATGTATGCTATTGCTTATACTTTCATACTTAACAAATTTTTAAAAAGTAGTTTTATCACTTAAAGGCATAGAGCAAATAGCTATGTAAATCTCCTTTTAAGTTTGAAGCACTTAGCATATTTTGAAGGCATACAAGGAATAGAATGTGTAGGAGCAGGCACTAGGTATTAGGAAACACAGGTGTCATGAGCAGAGAGGACCTGGAAACCAACCATTTGGAGGGAGATAACTGAGACCAAGAGAATGACTCACCTGAGCAAGGAAGGATTAGAATCCTCCCTCCTCTTTGACCTCCCTCAGTATCCATTAACACCCTAATATCCTTCTGATCTATAGATTCCTTTAAGTTTGAAAGAAAGAAAGAAGAGGAGGAGGAGGAGGAAACTTGAAAATGACTCTCTGGAGCAAAAGGCTTTCAGAACTGTTTAAATAACTTTGGTGAAATCATGTTAAAAAACAAAATACAATTCTGAGTTAGAGTCTACAGCTCATGTAATCAGTTTTCACTACTAATGGCTACTTTGGCATAACTATTCCTCAAACCAATTAATTCACCATTTCTCATTGGGGAAAAAGAGAAGATAGTAGAGACATCTATATTGAATCATCTTACAGTAACACTGAGAGTAGAAATAGGCTAACAATAAATTCTGAAGCACCTACTACAAAAATTATAACTAGTTAGTTTTATTAAAAATATCAAATATGACAGTCTAATTGAGATGATCTTTGTTGCTTCTTATAAGAATATGCTTTTAATTAGAATGTGTAAACTGACAGTTAACAGTAACCTCACAGAAATCCCAGGCCATATGAAATGAAAATAGAGAAACATCTTCCTGACTGGCTTTTGATTTGTATGACATGGACATTAGAACTTTCCATGTGATCTTAGAAAACAAGTGTGGTGTGTTTGGACATTTTAAAAAGAATAAATCCAGAGAAAGCAGACAGAACAATTTAACTTGGGTTTTAATAAGCTCTGAGGATTCAAAATATCCAAATGTAGAAGAAACTAACTAGACTGATCTTTAGAGAGGTTTAATTCAGAATTAATGATAGGCAAATGCTAAAAATCAGAAGTCTGTTTTCATTTCTGACTGATCTGGAGACATGTACTAGTAGGTTCTGAAGACATGTGGTGGGGAGCAATGGAAGGTGTGTATGGTAATGGTGGTATGGGTGTCATGGATGTGTCTGAAAAATAATAAATCCCAAGAAAGGGCAGAATCTGTGAAATGCTAATGTGGCTTAGTTGATAGTTGATAGATGCCAAATGTATAAGGTAGATAGGCATGGCAGTTGGAGATTCATATTTGACCTATGATATTATTATATTACTACTTAGGTGTAAGAGACACGATTACCTCTTCCCTATGCTGAATAAAGGAAGGGGATTAAAATATGGGCCTAAATATTAAGTAGTGACTTTAAAAAAATCAGGTGAGCCAGTCCTGGGTGGCACATGCTTGTAATCCCAGCAACCCAGGAGGCTGAGGCAGGAGGATTGTAGGTTCAAGACAAGGCTCATCAACTTAGCAAGACCCTAAGCAATTTAGCGAGGCCCTGTCTCAAAATAAAAAGAAAAAAGGTTGAGGATGTGGCTCAGTGTTCAGACTCCCATGAGTTCAATACCTGGTACCAACAATAACAAAAACAACAACTACAAAAATCAAGTGAGAATTATATTCCGTCAACAGTTGTTATACTCAAATGATCAAAACTCATAAATAATTGTCTTGAGAATAAAATGAAAAAACTATTCTTAAATATAGAGGACCCTTTGAGGATCTCTTATAAATTAATGAACGCAATTCATTCCACTTAAAATGTAGTTGATCAGATACTCTAATACACAGAACCAAAAGTCAGATCTCAAATCTTAAAATAATTTCTTCTAAAGAGGAAATGTTATGCAGCATTGAATGTACAGACATTAATCAATTGTTTGGGAGCCAAAGAATTTATATTCTTAATAGTCATTCTTTCTTCTTCCTAAGATAGAAGGGTTGATATCATAGAAGATGTTATAATATATTACATGCTGGAAAGAAAAAGAGGATGATTTCCATACAGATTTGCCAAAGATTTATGATGAAGTAAAGAACAATGCATTCAAACCCTCTCATTTCCGTGGTGTTCATCTTCTTCCCTTCTCAATTTTCATTGGGATTTAAGAATGAGAACATTTGTGAAAAAACTTGATATGTGACTAAAGAAGCAATAGTTTAATATTTGTTATAATGTAAGATCATATGCTTCTGAGAATTATTAAAGATGTTTGTAAACTTAAGAATGAATTGCAAAACAGTATCTGTGGGAATACCCACATACACACATATATATGGAATTATGAATTTAAAAAATATTTTGTATTTTCTACTCTTCCTACAACATATTTTTATGTAACAAGATGGTGATATTGCCGAGCATGGTGGTGCATGCCGGTAATCCCAGCAACTTGGGACGTTGAAGCAAGAAGATTTTAAATTTGAGGTAAAAAAAAAATAAAAATAAAAATAAATAAATTTGAGGTAAGCTTCAGCAACTTGGCAAGGCCCTAAGCAACTTAGCAAGACCTTGTCTCAAAATGAAAAATAAAAAAGGGATTGAGGATATCACTCAGTGGTTAAGCGCACCTGGGTTCAATCCCTGGTACCAAAAAAAAGCTGGTATTTCTTGATATAAAATTAGGATTAGAATTAAGTATATGTCTACAAACATGTATATATAAAACATATAATTAATTTTACATATAAATCAGTCAAACACATTCTAAAACTTGGTTTTTCTTGGCTTACCTTTTTTCTGTTGCCATAACCCATATCAGGTCTTCATTCTTCTATCCTTCCACTTAAAACATCCCCCTTGCTTTTAGCCACCCCATATCTAATTCTGGTTAACAAGTGTTTGTTTGTTTATTTATTTATTTATTTATTTATTTATTTATTTATTTATTTATTTGTGTGTGTGTGTGAGAGAGAGAGAGAGAGAGAGAGAGAGAGAGAGAGAGAGAGATATGCTGGGGATCAAATTCAGGATCTTGCATATGTCAAGTACTCAACCACAGAACTACATACCCAGCCCTTGGTTAACAATTTAGAATGAATTTTCAAATTTTTATCTATGTTTTTATGTTTAGGTAAACATATTGACACATCTTACACTGGTGTTAGTTGTTTAATAAAATGGGATCAATTATATATATATGTGTGTGTGTGTGTGTGTGTGTGTGTGTGTGTATCCTTATGTTCCAATTTTTCTTACTCAAAAATACTTCATTGAAAAACCTGCCTTATCAAGTTACCACTTCAATTTACTATTTTAATGGCTGTATGCTTTTCCATATCATATAGTATCATAATTTATTCAGCAATTATCCTATTAAAGTTTCCAGAAGTTTTGTTGTTGTTATTCTGTTGTTATTTTTTTGTTTTGTTTGCCACTTTGAAAAATATTGCAATCAGCATTCTTGCGTATTTCTCACCATTTTTACTTGTAAAAGTGTTCCAGAAATGGGAATGTTACATTTTTAAAAAATGCATTTAAAATTTTAATTGATGTTGCCAAATTGTTTTCCAAAAAACCAGTAACTAATAATTTCATCAGCCACCAGCCATGCATGAAATTACTCTTCTTCCTGCATTACTAACAGTGATAGACATTCTCATTCTTTTTAATTTTTGACAGTCCAAAAGTAATATCTCATTGTTACTTTAATTTCCCTATTAAAAGATTTGAGGACCTTTTCAAATGCTTTTAAGGCATTTGGATTGGTTCTTCCTAAGTTGTTTGTTCTGCATTTATTTTGTTTATTGTTCTATAGGGATATTTGTTTTCTTTTTCCAAATGCAATTGTTCTTTGTACATTTTATATCCTAATGCCATGTCTGTCATTAAAGCTCATTAAATTTACTAAATCTTTTATTTTATCTTCTGAATTTGTTTATGGTAATTTTTAACACTTTGATATGGTTAAATTATTTATCTTTTCTTTTTATAATTTACGATTTTTCATCCAGTTTTGGAGGATTGTATTTGGTTATATTTAGTCAGTAATTCTTGATGGTTCCTGTATTAGCTACCAAAGGGAACAAAAACAATAACAAAATTTCTCTTTGAAAGTGGACATGTTAAAAACAGAAACCCCCAAAATAACAATGACTTAACACAGAAATTTATTTTCTCTTAAGAAGTCTGGAAGAAGTTAATCCAGGGCTTTCATGTATATCCCAGTGTAAAGGATCAAATTTCTTCTAGCTTGATGACATTCTTTATATCAAGTTATGATTCAAATTGTTACGGATCCAACCATTTTGTCCATTTATAATTGGAAAAAATAAAAAAGGAGAAAAGAAGAACCATATCCTTTAAGGATTTTTTCCCCCAGAAATTGTCCACCACTCTTTATATCCCATTAGCCGGTTTATTATACCAAGTTGCAAAGGATGCTTTTATTACCCTGGCCACTAGAAACAGTCTTAATTCCAGGAGCCCTTGTGCCCAGCTCGAAACTGAGGGTTTCCAATAGTTTGGAGAATAAAGAAAATGAATATTTTATCACTGCAAGAGATTCAAAACAATAACTATCTGAGCCTAGCAATGGGCAAGGTTCTGGGTCCAATTTCTGGAATTAAAGCAAAACAAAACAAAACAAAAAGTCCTAAATAATTAACTGAGATACTTTGAGACTAGTGATTTTTGGGAAAAATATATCTTTTAAAAAACTTAATGTTACTTAATAAAGACATAAATAAACAATGTATGAATAAACTCACTTCTAGTATTTTTCCAGAGCTCATTTATTCCTCCTAACCTCTCTCTCCCTTACAATATGAACACCTCCAATCATCATTTTCTTCTATAGCTAGGTGGCATAGATATTTTAACAGATGATGTCTACTTGGAAAATTGTTATAACTGGAAGTGACCAAGTACTTCCGCATAGATTTTTTTCTCCTCTCCACTGCTCAGTTTTATCAGTTGCTCACTCTACACACCTAATAGTCTCAACAATCTGGAAACTATTTTGTGAGTCTGGTAAAATGATCCAAAAAGGAAGATGCTGGAAAAGAACAGTTTACAGACAAAAGTGTTAATGCCAATTGGTGTTTTTTAATGAGTGGGTAGGTTTAAAGGAGTAACCTCTGTTTAGATGCTCTTATGTAAAATGCTTATTTTAAGTAAGGTTACACATTCAAATAAATATAATAAATATTATTTATAATAGATAAGTATGGAGGCAAAGCCATGGCTTATAATGTAGATTATAAGCCTGTCTGCCTTTTGGGACTAGATGGATGTCATAATACATTTCACCAATGTCTTCTGTATATTAAAAATACTGTAAACTTCTTGAGAAAATCATGTCTCTAAATTTGAGTTATGTTTTTTATTAAAGAAATAGTCTACAATTAGAATTAAGAGCACAAGATAGGCAAACAAATATCTTAATTTTTTCTTTGATCATGTATAGAAGTAATGAAAAAGAGGAAAGAAATATCTCATATCAAACTGATCATTTATAATTTCAAAATATCTGAAAATTCCTGGGGTATGATTCAGAAAGACAGTATCTTTCCTCGTGATCAAAATTGAATACAAATATACAAAATGGGCAAACAAAGCTAGATGCTTATTCAGTGATGCTTCAATAAATAAACTCTCCATGCAGTACTTTATTAATCAATTTATGCTACCAACGAACACTTTAAAATTATAATCATGCAAATTAAAGATACCTGATTTTGCAGCTGCTAGTATATACTTCTAAGTAGAGCTTTGATTACCCTTCACTAACTGAAGAAGACAAAGTTGTCAAGTCTGAAATTTATTTCCTCATTCCAACTTTTCCTTTTGCTATTTCTGTTCTCTTAATTGTGAGGTTAATGCACAATGATATTTTCATTCCTTTCCAGTCAGTTCAGCTTGTGATAGTTTATTGAGCAGCTGGCTCCTTGTCAGTCACAGGAGAAACACCAATGAATTAGGAAGGTAAGTTTTGGAGGTGGCAAACCTTCAATCCATAACAATGTACATCGTAAGATTTTGATTTTAAATAATGTCTGTACAAAAGTACTCTGAATATTATTTAGAACAGAAAAGTATTCAATAAATGAAAAAACAATTATTATAAAAGTATTGTAATTATGTTCAGTGCATAAATAAGTAGAATTTGATTCACTTTCTAAGAATGGCCATATCCTGGCAAGACTAATAGACATGAGATAAGATGAATTTTTTTGGGTCTTAAACATCTTGCAATAATGTTCTTGATAAAGCAAGTTGAGATAAGATAAACTAAAACTGGATGATACCTGGGATTTTCTGCACTCTTATCATGGCCATCAGTTTTGAACAGTTTGGTAAGGAATTTTTGCCCTTAAAAGCAATGGCCTGATTTAGGTGTATGAACATATATATTAATTCAGTTCAAAAGCATTATCATTTTTACACAGAACTTTGTGTGCTTAGGTACCATTATTGTCCCCTGTTTATACATGAGGAATTGAGGTTTGCAGGAGAAACTATTACACATGGTCATAGTGCAGATCCAGTACTTACAGTATGGCACCAAAAGCCATGTGCTTAAAGATCTGGCTTCTTGCTTCAGGCTTAGTTCCAGAGATACTGAATAATTAGTATTCAGTTTTTGTGTCAGTGAAAATAGAGGTGATTCTTCATATGCTGTCCACTTAGTACACAGAAGAGAACTGTAAAGTGGAAAAATTCAGCATTTATGACACTTGGTGTCTGAGAAATTGTATGTTGTGGATTAGACACAAAACACACAAAGTAAAATCATACAAAGTGCTTTACCATCTGTCTTTGTTTTTTGTTGTTGTTGTTGTTTGTTTTTGATTTTTGTTTTGTTTTTACATTGAGAGCAGGTACTGTTTTATTAACCAACCAGATAACAAAAATACCATGATACCTTAGTTCTTCCTTCTAATAAGCCTATTGATCTGGTCTTCCCTGTTGCCAGCATCTCGATCTTCTAAAAAGATGGTCGTTTTCTTCATTCCACCTTTGGAGAAGATAATTTGAAGTGCCATAGGAAGTTATTTGCTTCTTTGAAGCATTTTCCAACAGTGTAGAACTCCTGAATTGGATCCTCCATGCAGATGATTCCATATTTACCAAGAGATTGAGCAATCGAAGTGTTATCTGTTAAGGCAATTTGTTTCTTATTGATTTTGCCATATCCACACTTGTAGATAAGTTCATTCACTGACTTCAGGTTTGAGTACCTCCATGAAATATATGGCTCTATAATCCTTAGCATGTTAACTGAAGTCTTGTTAAGCATAACAAAAGTGCCATTGAAAATCTGGCAAAGATGAAGAAGTTCTAACACCTTATCAACCTTTGGGCTCACATCGATACCTCTGATCCTGATGGCAAATGCCAATTTGGGTTCTGCAGGTACACAGATATTACCAGCTTTTCTTGCTATCCTAGCCATTCAAATCTCCGTTCTATACATCTGTCTACATTCCTTGTAGTAATGCTTGGTTTTTTCATAGATAAGCTTTCTTCTTGCCTTTCTTTTTTTTTTAAATATTTTTTTTTTAGTTGTAGATGGACACAATACCTTTGTTTTTTATTGATTTGTGTTTTAATGTGGTGCTGAGGATCGAACCCAGTGCCTCATTCATGCTAGGTGAGTGCTCTACCACTAAGCTACAATCCCAGCCCTCTTCTTGCCTTTCGAAGCATCTTTGGGGAAAACTTCTTCTTCAGGTGCTTTACCTTCAGCTCTGCCGTAATTCCTTTGCTTTTTTATGTGGTGCTGAGAATTGAACCCAGGGCCTTACACATACTAGGCAAGCACTCTACCACTGAGCCACAATCCCAGCCCCAATGTCTTGGTTTTTAAAAAAGTAGGACACCTAAATTTATAATATCATATAATGGCCATTTAGAAACCACATCATAGCACATTTTTATACTTTCACAAAGTATTTTGTGTACTGCTGATTAAGACCAGAATGAATAAAACTCTAGGCTTCTCCTGCCAGGCTATTCAACATTCCATTAAAGAAATTACAAACGTATGTGAGGAGTCTATTGCTTCTTAGACTTTATGGTAGGCCTTTGAAAAAACATATTAAGAGGACATACACAATTCCTATCCTAAAAGAGCTTATAATCTTTGTTGGTAAAATGAGGTAAACACAATTAAAATGGTCATATGAAATAGGAATGACTAAAATATAGGATAAGATATGAAGACAGTAGCCAGGAAAGCAATGCTGTGCTAACAGCATGGGAAATCTGTGAATAAAGAGGTAGAAACATAAGTTGTTTTTAGTTATTCTGCCTGATATAGGAAAATAATTTTAAAATTCAGATTTAAAGCACATTGTGAAAGGCTTTGACTATGAAATTTAGATTTTATTCTAGATTTTAAAACATTTTTGTTCAGGTCAAACACATCTTTTTTAAAACAAACAAACCTAAATACATGTCTCTTAACTAAGATGTCTATTCCCAACAAGATGGAGAACAAAGATTTATCCTCTCACTTAAAATTTTTTTAAATGCACAAAATATATGCTTATTACTCAGCTTTTCATTGCTGTAACCAAAATACCTGATAAAAATAACATAGAAAAGGAAATTTTTATCTTGATCTTACAGTTTCAGAGGTTCAGTCCATGATCAGGTAACTCCATTGCTCTTGGCCTGAGGCAGAACATTGTGGTGGAAGAGTATGGTGGAAGAGTACTGTTCCACTCATGGCAATCAGGAAGGGGTGAGGGGAGAGTGGGGAGAGAGAGGGGGAAAGAAAAGGGGAAGAAAGAGAGGGAAGAGAGGCAGGGAGGAAAGGGCTTCAGTGAAGATGAACTCTTACAGGGCACATCTCCAGAGATCTAACTCCTTCAGTCATGCTTCACCTGGTTAAAGTTACTACTCAGGACATTCAAACCTGAATGAACTGATTGGGTTACAGCTCTAATAACTTGATCATTTTACCTCTGCATTATTCCTGCATTAACAGAGAACCTGTTGGGGAAGACTTCATACCCTAACCATAACAATATGATAAGAGGGTTCAAGTAATTGGTCAATAAACAGAAAGGACAATAATCCTTGAAAGCAAGAAAATAAATATGGCAAGCACCATGGCTGCCCCAGCTTGCTGCCTGGATAGTTTCTTGAACAGGGCGTAGGAAGCTTCCAGACCACGTTCCATAATTGCCTCGATTAAGGAGGCAGAGCTAGGAATCTATGGTGGCCAAGATGGCTAGAGTTCAAAGAACAGAGTACTAGAAAGGAGAGAGCAGCTAAAGAAGCAAGAGAAAAAGAAATTGGAGGAAAAAAAAAAAAAAACCCTCAAAATTTAATGAAGTGTTTAGCAAAAAGTTTTGCAGAATTTAACAAGGCTCTTAAAATTTTTGAAAACATGGACCCAACACAGAAAGATTTTCATGAACACAGAGAAATGTTCATGGTTTATTATCTTCTTATAAACCAATCTGTAATGAAAAGAAACAAATCAAGCAAACTGCATGGACATATTTCTGAAGAGTCACACCTTCTTGAGATGCAGGTAGGTCCTTGAGGAATTGAGGTTTGCAGGAGAAATGATTATACAAGGTCATAGTGCAGATCCAGTACTTAAATGCTTGCAGGAATTGTATATGTCCTCTTAATGTTTTCTCAAAATCCTTAATTGGAGATGATGTTATTGTCCCTGAAGACTTTCTAGTAGAACTGTTATGCCAGATTCGTGGGACCCCAATTGATGTTATGCCAGATTCCTGGGACCCCAATAGACCTCCAGGAGCCAAATCCGATGCAAGCACACAAGAGTCTTTATTGCAGCTCAAGCCTGGACTCACAACCGTTCCCGACGCAGCAGTCCCAGGGAGTGAGTCCCGGTCCTGTGTTCAGTGAGATTTTATAGGTTTTGGGGGGATACTCTATGCGTCACAACATCACACAGCAAATCATTCCATACTGCGGGAAAATCAAACAACTCTTAACATTGATTAGCACATTCACTGGCCGGAACAAGTTGGGTAAGGGTGATTGGCTAGTACAAGAGGGGGGTTCGTTTGAACTAATTAGTTTAGGCCACGAGGGGTGTCCGTGCTAAACTACATGGTTTCCCAACATGTTATCAACCACCACAAACTACTTTGGGGTCATCTGGCATTCCAGGTACTTTCCCTGTCTTATGCAGATTGGAGATTGCTAAGGGGGTTGCCATAGGTCCTCACCTAGCCTAACTGAGTTAGGGACACCTGGTGCCACAGACCTCTCCTGTTATTTACAGAAAAACAACTCAGCAGGGTGGGTATGTACTTAGGAGTGTTCTGTGGGTTTTTCCAAGGACAAGAGTCACGCCCCCTTCCTTAGGACAGGCCTTGAGGTAGAAGCTGCTGTTATTTATTTATTTTTTAAAATGGAGTCACATTAGTTTCTCAGAACAAGATATGGAGGTAGAAGACAGTGATACTAATGAGCCTGACCCTGTATAGGCCTAGGCTAATGTGTTTGTGCTTTAGCTTTTAACACAAAAGTTTAAAAGGTAAAAATATTAAAATTGAAAATCTCAGAAAAATCTTATAGAAGGATATAAAAAGAAAATACTTTTGTAGCTATACAATATGTGTCTTATAGTGATAATTTTTATAAAAGTGTCAAAAGTTTTTAAAAAATTAAAAAGTTTATAAAGAAAAAAATTACAGTCAGATGGGAGTGTAGATCAGTGGAAAAGTGTTTGCCTAGCACGTACAACACTTGGGATTCAATCCCCAAAGGAAAAACAAAAGGAAAAAAAACATGTAAAAGAATAAAAAATAATTTGTAGTAAGCTAGTTTTATATTGAGAAAATAATAACTTTTTAAATAATTTTAATAGAGCCTAAATGTTTATAAAGTCTAGGGAATGTAACATTCTAGATTTCGCATTCATTCACTGACTCACCCAGAATGACTTCTAGTCCTCCATTCAGGATACATGCTTTAGAGAAGGGTACCATTTTTTAACTATCATTTTTTATTCTGTTTTCTATGTTTAGGTATGCTTAAAGACACAAATATTTACCATCATGTTAAAATTGTCTATAGTATTCAATATAGTAATGTGTTACACAGTTGTGTAGCCTAGGAGCTATGCCATATAATCTAGGTGAGTAGTAAGCCATTCTATTTCAATTTGTATAAGCACATCCTATGATGTTCACACAAGGACAGAAATCATCTAATAATGCACTTCTCAGAACATATCCTCTTTGTTAAGTGATGCATGACTACATACTGTAAAATAAATTGTTTTTCTATTTTTAAAGGAAATAAAATAATATAACTGAAATTGTGTTTATCATCATATGTGACTAGAATGCTCTGGTGTCAGTATTGGTGATTAATATCATTCTGTTTTCTTAAAAAACCTAGGTATCTTATTAGTATTCTGTTAGCATTGTAATGATTTGTACAGCGGCTAAGATACTACAAAGATACTATACAAGAGTCCTTACATTAATGACAAGAAATGCCCTGGTAGTGATCCATATATAGAAATAGGAATCTTTCAAAAAGCTCTTCAGATTTATAAGCCTATCTTTTTCAGAATAAGTAGTTTTAAAAATGCTGATATGAAAGATCTACTTGGTTCTATCTGATATCTCACTTTACCTCCAAGCCTGCAACGCATCATTTCTTTTCATCTGTAGATCAGCCTCTTGAAATATTCTGAACTCAATCTTGGTTTTGACCAGTAAGCATTAAAAAACAAAACAAAAAAAATTAGGGGAAGATAAGGCAGGGGTTACATGTTATTGAAATCAATGATGATCCAGGTCTAATTCTATGTCCAGATTCTACTACTTTGACTTTTGTTTTTTAATTAAATCCTAAATTACAAGACTTATCAAGTACTAATAAATTAAGTCCTAACATATCACATGTATTCTGCTTTCTGTATAGAATTTCAATTCCTCCATAATTAAAGACTTGATTAGTCCTCATATCTTTCAAGAAATACGATCCCTCACTTGCTTGACTCTTGAGGATTCAAGTACATCTTCTTGTGAATGATCATATATAATTATGCATAATAGTGGGCAAAATCAATATTTGTACAGGATTTTAGCTTTGAAAAATTACTATTATCTTTTAATGTATCCTGATTTGAACATTAAAAGTGATGAAGTGAGTATGGTGGTGGGGTGTTTCAATATAATTTAATAACAATTTAATTTCAGAGACTCTAAAGCTCAGAAGAACTAAATAAATTGCCTAGGATCCAGAGCTAGGAAATAATAGTCACTTACACAAAATCAGGTTTTGTGAGCATAGTTTATACTTTTTTCATTCTCACCCTCCTTTTGTGCCAGAATTTCCTGAAATTCTGGGTAGAAATTTCTGCCTGATGTTCTTTCTACTGCTTTCTGTTGGGACCTTCTCTAGGGCAGCAGTCTGATTCCAGATCAAACTTGCTCTTGCCCATTTTGTCTACTCCTCTGTGCAAAACTAATAATAAGAAAAACTGCTCTATTGTCCTTCAAAATATTTTACTAATTTGAAAATAGGAAAAAATTCATCAAAACCTAATTTATCTCATAAAGCAGGCTCCTGGCTCATAGAAAACTTTATTTAACTGTCATCATGACCATATCATTGTTCATCATCAAACACAATAAAGTTATGAAGTATTAGAACACTGGTAAAGTAGAACTATAGCCTCAATAGCCAATTTGTTGGCTTGACAATACCTATTTATTCTTGATGAATTAATCACCCCAAAGGGTATGGCCTGGAGATTTTTACTTTCTTATACACATTAACTTTTAATTTTATCTAAATTTTCCTAATAAGGGGTTATATATTCTAGTTTTATCTTAAAAGACTACAGAATTTCTGGAATCCTGAGAGAAAACCCTCATAAGATGTGATAGACATGTAAATAACTATGGTGACAGAGAGAATCAATTCAGTGTATCTAGAGAGATTGTTTTTAAAAAGGGACTCCTGATTATACAGGCTGAGCAGCTTCAAGATCTGTAGTTGGCCAGATGGAGACACAAAGAGTTGATGGAAATTTCTAGTCTTGAGGCCAAAAGCCTAAAAGTTAATGGTATAATTTCCAGCCCCAAAGCTGGCAGAGTATATAAAAAAAGAAGACCAGTGTTTAAGTTAGAGGCTTTACAGTTTGGATCTGTAATGTACTCTAAAAGCTTAGGTATTGGAATCTTGCTTCCCAGTTGATGGTACTATTAGGACATTGTGGGAACTTAGGAGGTGGGGCCTAGTTGGAGGAAGTTCACTGGGAACATAGCCTTGAAGAGATTTTGTCCCTAGCACCTTCTTTTCTTTCTAACTACCAAGGTAAGCAGCTTTGTTCCACCAACCCCTTCTCACCATGATGTACTGCCTTACCACAAGGCCAGAAATAGCAGAGCTGGCTAACCAGAACTGAAAGTTCTGAAACCACGTACTAAAATAAATATTTCTTTCTTTTAATATTTTTTCTTCATGCATTAAAAAAATAATGGAATTCATTGTGATATATTTGTTATCACAATGACATAATTTGGTGAGTTTAATTAAACATTACCTCCACCACCACCACCACCACCAATTCCCCATCCTGTATTCCACTGGTCTCCCTTCTTTGACTCATAAAAATCCCCCCATTTATCTCTCTTCCACATGTGAGAGAAAATATATGGTGCATGACTTTCTGAGTTTGGCTTATTTCACTTAATACGATGCTCCCTAGTTTTATCCATTTTCCTTCAAGTAACATAATTTCATTTTTATTTATGGTTATCTTGAACTCAAATGTGTATATATAACCACATTTTCTTTATCCATGAATTTGTTGATGGCACTTAGGCTGGTTCCATAACTGCGTTATTATGAATTATGATACTATAAACATGAGTATGCAGGTATCATTAGAGTATAACGACTAATTCTTTGGGATAAATAGCAAGGAGTGGTACCATGGGTCATATTACCGTATGGTTCTATTCACATCTTTGGACTGTTTCCCAGTGTTTGTACTAATTTACAATCCCATCATCAGTATATGTGTTATTTTTTCTACACATACTCACTGGAATTTATTTATTTATTTATTTATTTATTTTATGGCTGCCACTCTAGCTGGAGTGAGATGAAATCTTGGTATAATTTTTATTTGCATATCTGATTGCTAAGGATGTTGAATACTTTTTCACATATTTGTTGGCCATTTGTATTTCTTGTTTTCAGAGATATATGTTTAGTTCATTTTTCCATTTATTAAATGACTAAGTGGGCTTTGAGTTCTTTATATATTCTGGATATTAATTATCTGTCAGAATTACAGTGGACACAGATTTTCTACTGTTCTGTAGATTCTTTCTTTTCTTTTTTTTTTTTTACAATCCTTTGTTTCTTTTGCTGTGCAAAAGTAGCTTTTTAGTTCGATGCCATCTCATTTACTAATTCTTGGTTATATTTCTTTTGGCTTTAGGAGTCCTATTGAGGAAGTCATTGACTGCATCTATGTGTTGAAGTTTTGACACTACATTTTCTTCAATCAGTTGCAAAGTGTCTGGTCTAATTCCTAGATCTTTGATAAACTGAGTTAACTTTTGTACAGGGTAAGATAATAAATAGGGCACATTTCCATTTTTCTTTTTTTTGGTATTTATTTATTTTTTAATTACTTTTAGTTTTTAAATACATAACAGAGGAATGCATCACAATTCTTATTACACATATAGAACACAATTTTTCATATCTGTTTGTATATAAAATATGTTCACACCAATTCATGTCTTCATACATGTACTTTGGATAATGTCCTTCACATTCCACCATCATTGCTAACCCCCTGACCCCTCCCTTCCCCTCCCACCCCTCTACCCTATCTAGAGTTCCTCTATTCCTCCCATGCTCCCTCTCCCTACCGATGAGTCAGTCACCTTACATCAGAGAAAACATTTGTTTCTTTGGGATTGGCTAACTTCAATTAGCATTACCTTCTCCAACGCCATCCATTTACCTGCAAATGCCATAGTTTTATTCTCTTTTATTGCTGAGTACTATTTCCTTGTGTATATATGCCACATTGTTTTAATCCATTCATCTACTGAAGGGCATCTAGGTTGGTTCCGCAGTTTAGCTACTGTGAATTGTGCTGCTATAAACATAGATGTGGCTGTGTCTCTGTAGTATGCTGTTTTTAAGTCCTTTGGGTATAGACGGAGGAGAGGAATACCTGGGTCAAATGGTGGTTCCATTCCAAGCTTTCCAAGAAATCTCCATACTGCTTTGCATATTGGCTGCACCAATTTGCAGTCCCACCAGCAGTGTATGAGTGTGCCTTTTCCCCCACATCCTTGCCAACACTTATTGTTGTCTGTCTTCATAATAGCTGCCATTCTAACTGGAGTGAGATGGTACCTTAGAGTAGTTTTGATTTGCATTTCTCTAATTGCTAGAGATGATAAACTTTTTTTTTTCATATATTTGTTGATTGATTGTATATCCTCTTCTGAGAAGTGTCTGTTCATGTCCTTGTCCCATTTATTGATTGGGTTATTTGGTTTTTGGGTTTTTTTTTTTTTTTTTTTTGGTGCTTAGCTTTTTTGAGTTCTTTATAGATTAGTGCTCTATCTGATGCGTGAGGGGTAAAAATTTGTCCATTTTTCTTTTATTTATTTATATTGGTAGGGGGGACTGAATCCAGGGGCACTTAACCACTGAGCAACATCCTCAGCCCTTTGTTGTATTTTGTTTAGAGAGCATCTTACTGAGTTGCCAAGACTCACTTTGAAATTGCAATCCTCCTGCCTCAGCCTCCTGAGCCACGGGGATTACAGGTGTGTATCACCATGCCCATCATACTTCCATTTTTCTATATGTAGATATCCAGTTTTCCCAGCTCCATTTGTTTAAAAAAGGTGTCTTTTCTTCAAGATGTTTTTGGCAATGTTGTCAAGGATCGGTGTTTTTGTGTGGACTTGTTTCTGTCTTCTTTTCTACTATTTTTATTCTGGTACCATACTGGTTTTATTACTATTATCCTATATTAAAATGTAAAATTGGGTATTGTGATTGCTCTTATTGCTCAGAATCACCTTGGCTATTCTGGTTGTTTTTGTTCTTCCTCATGAATTTTAGGCTCCCCCCCTCCACCGCTAGTTCTGTGAAGAATGACATTGGTGTTCTGATGGGTACTACAAAAATCTGTAGATTGATTTTGGTAATATGACCATTTGAGTAAACTTAAGTCTACCTATTCATAAACATGGAAGTTCAAGATGAAAAGATGCTAGAGTATCTTCTTCAATATTTTTCTAGCTTTTGAGGCTATTATAAAAGGAATGTTTTCCTAATTTTTCAGTGGATTAATTATTGATGTGTAGACAAGCTAGATTTTTGTGTGCTATTTTTGTAGCCTGCTACTTAGCTGAACTTGTTTATCCATTCTAGAAGTTTTCTGATGAAGTGTTTTTGGATTTCCTAAGTATAGAATGGTGATAATTTGACTTCTTCTTTTCTTAGTTGTATCCATTTTTTTATTCTGTCAGGGGATGCCCTGAACAGGAGCTATGCACACAACTTTAAGTCCCGAATAAAGAGGTATTGGATTGGTATTGTACCCTGCTATGCAAGTGAACTTTACCTCAGCTGGGATAAGAAAGGTACAGTTTTGGGAGTGGGCGTCACCTAAATGGGGTTGAATTACACCCACCAGTTTGTTGTAGTCCTACCTCTTTGCCCTTTTTTTGGATAGAATGTTCCATGGATTAGCTCCCCCCATTAATAAAACCTGGGTTTGAGGCGTGCTCCCTCTTTTTCTTGCCTGCTTTGCCTCCTTTATGGGAGCTGGGTCAGAGAGGCCATCACAGAACCCAAAGTAAAAGGTATTTGTCTGTCATTAATTTGTGCCAGTCCAGTTCTCCTTGAGTGATCCTGACTGGTTTAGTCGTGTGCCGCAACACTTCTCTTGCCGAATTTTGCTGATTAAAATTTTGAATACTATATTGAATAGGAGAGATAAAGAGTGGACATCCTTGTCTTATACATGATTTTATAAGAAATGCTTCCAGTTTTTCCTCAACCAGTAGGACATTGGATATTGCTTTGCCATATATAGCCTTTATGGTGTCGAGGTAAGCTCTTTGTTATGGGTTTTGTTGCTTTTTACATGAATGGATGCTGCATTTTGTTGAAGGTTCTTAAGCATCTACTGAGATGATCATGTAATTTTAGTTCTATTTATGTGGTGAATTCACTTTATTGATTTGCATGTGGTAAACCATCCTTGCATCTCTAGAATAAAACCAACTTGATCATGATATATAATCTTAATTGTGTTACTATAAATTACTAATATTTTAAGAACTCTTCTATGTTCCTTAGAAATACTGGTTTGTAATTTTCTTTCCTGAATGTTTATCTGGTTTTGGCATTGTTAATATAGGCTTCATAGAAGAAATGTGGGAGTATTACCTTCTCACTTGTAGTTCATGAGATAACTTGAAAAGCACTAACATTCTTTATCTTTTTTTTTAAGATCTGGCTATAGTCAGCTGGGAATGTTTGCTCCTGGGTTTTTCCTTTATTGGAATGCTTTTAATTACTGCTTCAGTTTCACTGCTTAGGCTTTTCTATATCCTGTTGGTTCAATTTAGGTAGGGTGTGTTTGTCCATTTCTTCTTGATTTTCCAACTTATTGGAATCTAAGTTTTCAATATACTTGCTAATGATCCTCTGGTTTTCAGAGATGCTATAGTGATATATCCTTTGCCTTAATTTTACTAATTTGGATATTTTCTCTCTTTTGGTTAATTTGCCTAAGGAATTCATCAATCTTGCTTATCTTTTCAAAGAATCAATCTTTGTTTCTTTTTTTTTTTTAAATCTAGTTTAATTTTTGCTTTCATTTTAGTTTTTTTCCTCCACTTCTTTTGGAATTGAATTAATCTTGTTTTTCTAGAGTCTCAAGATTCATATCTAATTTAATTCCATTACAATCTTATAAGATGCAGGAAATTATATTAATGTTTTTGTATTTGCTGACTTGTTGTGACATAACATATGGGCTATTTTGAAGGTTTCATGAACAGATAAGCAAAAAGTGATTTCAGCTATTGTTAGATAAAATACATTCTACAGATGTGTATTAGGCATATTTCATTTAAACCATTTTTAAAATCTCAAAGGCCTTTATGAATTATATCCGAAAATCTCTATGGATGAGAAGGTGTATTTAAATCATCCAGTGTTGTATGTGAGTCTATCTGGGCATTTATGTCAATGACTTTATGTAAATAGGTACAGAATTTTGTGGCATGGATATTTACTATTGTTATTTCATCTTGTTGGAGTCTTCCCTTTATCATAATCAATCGATCCTCTTTGTCTCATCCAATTAATTTTGATTTGTAGTCTGCTTTCAGAGTAGCCACTCCTTTTGCTTTCAGGCTTCATTCACAAAGAATATCATTTGTCAATTTTCACTTTCAGCCTATGATGTCTTTGCCTGTAACTTTAGTTTCTAGCAAACAGTTGTATTATTTTATTCTACTCTGCCAGTCTGTTTGTTAAAAGGAGAGTTATGATTTACATTGATATTTGAGATTTTTTAATCTGTCATTTTGATCACTTTATAATTTTTTAAAATATTTATTTTTTAGTTGTAGATGGACAAAAATACCTTTATTTATTTTTATGTGGTGCTGAGGATCAAACCCAGGGCCTCACATATGCTAGGTGAATACTCTATTGTAATGAGCCACAACCCCCAACCCACTTTATAATTTTGAGTACTCATTAATCTTCTCTTCAGATGAGATTTGTCCATTTGTGAGCTATAGAGTTTGTTTTTAGTTTCATCTATGTGCACTATTTAACTATTTTCTGCAATGCTGTCTTAGTATCCATGAATTCTTTTTTCTTTTTTTTGTACTGGGAATTGAACCCAGAGGCACTTAACCACTGAGCCATATTGCTAGCTCTTTTTGCTTTGAGACAGGATCTTGCTAAATTGTTTAGGGCCTTGCTAAGGCTGGTTTTGGACTCCTGATTCTCCTCCCTCTGCCTCCTGAGTCGCTGGGATTACAGATGTCTGCCACTGTGCCCAGCTCCATGAATTCTTTCAGTTTGTGTTTATCTTGAAAGCTATTTTTTTATTACATTCTGAAGAACAACTTTTCTGGACACAGAAATGTTGGTTGGCAATTATTTACTTTCAGGGCTTGAAGCATCACTCTAAGCCCTCTTAGAGTTTAGAATTTCTGCTGAGAAATCAGAATTATGATTGTTTTACTTCTAAACATTAGCTGATTAATTTCAGTCTTTCAAAGTTTCAAATAGTTTAAAGTCCCAAAGTTTCTGATCATATTTCTTATTTTATTGTATTTATTGCCAAGTGCTGAAGTTCATAGACCTCATTCTCAATAACTGAAAATCTTTCTACATAATCTAATCCCTTAGAGAGACTTTCAACTGACTTGATCAAGTCTACCATCTCCAACATTTCTATTTGGTCCTTTTTCAGAATCTCTCTTTATTAAAATGTTATCTCACCTCCTGTATTTTCTCTCTTCTTTCATTCCTTAGGTCTTCTTGTAGTTCACTGATATTTACATCAACTTTTAAATTATCTGTCCAGGATTTCATCCACTTCCATACCAATAGTTTGATTCTGTTATTGGGATATGAGAAACTGAACATTGTCATGTTTCTTTGCTTTCTCATGTTACCTGCTTTTCTATATTCAGATTTGCCATATGCTGGAATGGATCTCTCTCCCATTGCTACGGGAAGATTCTTCAGTTCACTGTTTTCATTTTATTATGGGTCGCAAGCCAGAGGTCTATCTCTGTGTCAGAGGATCCACTCAATGTGTCACCATGCTTTGATCAATCCTTTATGCCATTCTGTAGGGAGAAGATGATCCCTTTAACAGTGAATATTTGAATAATCATAAAAACTTATTAAAAATGTTTTTCTATAACTCCAGTAGTTCAGAAGTGAAAAGGGGGAGCAATACCTTAGTGTAGGTTAATGAAATAGTTTTAAAGAAAGTGGAATTGATATTACACTAGATAGGGTATTTTAAAAAATTAGAAAGAAGAGGCATAAGGAGGAAAAATATAGGTAGGTGGAGAGAAGACAGGTGGAAAACAAGAAAGTGAGTAGAAAAAAAAAGGATGGGAGTTAAGAAAAAGATGAAATGTATAAAAGAACATTATCACAAAGAAATGGACAAAATAACAGCAACAAAACTCTAACAGAAACAAAGTAAACAAGTCAGCAAACAAAACTAAAAGAACAAATTAAGTGAAAAAAGAAACAAAAAAGCACAAGAATCTGAAAAGAAAATCTAAAAACCAACCAAAAACAAAACAGGGAAACAGGTCAAGGGTAGGGAAAGAAAGGGAAAAGTGATGAGACAGAGATAGAAAAGACAGCAAGTACAGAAAGGAGTAATAATAAAAACAGAATGATTAAGCCCACTTAATACACTACATCTCTCTCTCTCTGTCTCTTTCTCTCTCATACACAAACAGCTAGGCATGGTGGCTCTTTCCTGCAGCTCCAATCACTTGGAAAACTGAGGTGAAAGGATTGAAATTCCAAGGGCCACCTTGGCATATGCTGGAATGGATCTCTCTCCCATTGCTACTGGGAGAACCTATCTTCCAATTTTTTAGTTGAGAATTTCCCTATATATGCACTCTTATTTAACGGTCTTCATTTTAGAGAACCTATCTTAAAACAAAACAAAAAGTGCTGGGGAAGAATTTTCAGTGCCAGAGCTCCTCTGAGTTCAATCCCTCCACCAAAACAACAACAATGAAAACAGCACCAAAAACCAAACAACAACAACAACAACAAAACCACAAAATAAAACCATCCTACAGGGAGAGGCAGAAGAAATAGCAGGCATAGAAATACAAGAGGGTCAGAGTATAACCAGAGAGAATAGTAGTTTAATACCTCCAATTAACACATTATAACATTAAAGATAAAAAATGTACAAAATCAAATTAAGAAAATGTAATATCAAAGAGTCAACAATTTTTGAAGTATCTCAAATGGAGGGAATTCTTACTGGGGATTCCTTCTTTGGATTACCCCACATGATTGGCAGTCATTTATTCAAGCCTTGATTGCATAGTCTGTATATCTGGGCATGGAGGCAGCAACCATATCAGCCAGCTCCCCTTATCCTGTCTTGATCAGTTGTCCTCTTACAAAGCTTCCCAACACTCAGGTTCATTTGCCTTTCCATCCTGACTTCTCTACCTGTCCAACCTGGTGTAAACACTTGGAATTCCAGTGTTTCCACAGCATTTCAAGTTGCATGAAAGCTTTTAAGAGGGTCTGGGGGATTTACCCAAGAGTCTTCAGTCCTATTGCCTGCTTTTACCCCAGCTGAGAGAGCAACTCTGAGTTCTGTGGAAAACGCTGTGTTCATAAAGCTAAACACAAATACCTCACTCACCTTTCTTTTGGTTAGCAGGCAACTCTAAAAATAAAAGCACCACACAATGAATCACACCAATTGGGCTAGATGTGTGTGAACTTATGCTCAAGGGGTTAGTAACAATTATCTTGTCTGCCCATCAGCCAGAGTATCTCTGAGAGCACTGTCCACTGATTCTGTGGTTGAAGTGAATGCCTTACACTTCTTCAGGGCAGTGGGGAAGGGTCTGAAATTCCCTGCACTGAATCTCTAAAATGAAGACTGTTAAATAAGAGTGCATTTGTAGGGAAATTCTCAACTAAAAAATTGGAAGATGGAAAGATTTCCCATGCTCCTGGATGGGCAGAATTAATATTGGCAAAATGGCCATACTATGAAAACTTACACAGATTTAATGCAATTACTATTAAAATCCCAATGACATTGTTAACAGAACTAGAAAAAGGAATCATGAAATTCATATGGAAAAATAAAGAGATCCAGAATAGCCAAAACAATATTTAGCAAGAAGGGTGAAGCAGGAGGCATCATAATGCCAGACCTTAAACTATACTACAGAGGTACAATAACAAAAACCAAATGGTGTGGGTACCAAAAAAAGAAATATAGACCAATGGTACAAAATAGAAGACACAGAGACAAACCTACATAAATACAGTTATCTCATACTAGACAAAGGTGCCAAAAATATACATTGGAGAAAAGATAGCTTATTCAACAAATAGTGCTAAGAAAATTGGAAATTCATATGTAACAAAATGAAATTAGTCCTCTACTCTCACTCTGCACAAAACTCAACTAAAAGTGGATCAAAGACTTAGGCACTAGAACAGAGACCCTGAACCTAAGAAAAGAAAAAGTAGGCCCAAATCTTCATTATGTTGGCTTAGGGCCTGACTTCCTTAACAAGACTTCTGAAATGCAAGAAATAAAATCAAATATCAATAAATGGGATTGATTCAAACTAAAAAGCTTCTTCTTGGCAAAGGAAATAATCAATAACATGAAGAAAGCACCTACAGAATGGGAGAAAATCTTTATCACACACATCTCAAACACAGCACTAATCTCCAGAATATATAAAGAACTCAAAAAACTTAATACCAAAAAACAAAAACAAACAAACAAAAAAAACCCCACAATAAAAAAACCAAATAACCCAGTCAATAAATAGGCTAAGGAACTAAACAGACACTTCATAGAAGAAATACAATCGATCAACAAACATGAAAAAATGTTCATTATCTCTAGCAATTAAAGAAATAAAAATCAAAATTACTCTAAGATTTTACATCACTCAAGTCTATAGGCAATCATCAAGAATATAAGCAATAATAAGTGTTGGTGAGGATGTGGGGAAAAAGGGACACTAATACATTGCTTGTATGACTGCAAATTGATGCAACCACTATGGAAAGCAGTATGGAGATTTCTCAGAAAACTTGGAATGGAACCACCAAGTTATCCCACTCCTCCGTTTATACTGGAAGGACTTAAAATCAGCATACTATACTGACACAGCCACATCAATGTTTATAGCAGCTCAATTCACAATAGCTAAACTATAGAATCAAATTAGATGCCCTTCAACAAATAAATGGATAAAGAAAATGTGGCACATATACACAATGGAATATTACTCACCTTTAAAGAATGAAATTATGGAATTTGCAGGTAAATGGACAGAAGTAGAGAGTATCATGCTAAGTGAATTAAGACAATCCCCCCAAAAACCGAAGGCCAAATGTTTTTTCCACCATGCGGCCTGCGCAATGGTTTCATTAATGAGGTTCTTGGCATAAAAGTTAGCTAGAAGAGATCGAAATAAAACACACAGACTCAGTTACCTTATTTCTACTGCCAGGTCCCAGACGGCTCCCCTCTCTGGCTCCAACCTCTAACCGCCCAGCAGGGCAGCGAGGATTACTCAGGGCTAGCAGGAGAGAGAGTGAACACGCCTGGGAGTAGCCTTTTATTGGGGAACAAGAAATTCAGGGGATAATTCCATCCAATGAAGGTTGAGGGGGGACTGCACTCCAAGGTCAGGGTCAGTGATTGGGCCCTCGGGGTCAGTGGTCAGTCACACCCCCTCATGGACTGGTTCTCTCATCAGGAAAGGGCCGGGAAAGTTCCGGCACAGCCAGAATGCCTCAGACCCTTAACGAGAGCCGCCCAGTCAAGTGTCAGAATGGCTTCCCACAGTTTTCTGATAAGTAGATGCTAATCCATAGTGTGTGTGTGTGGGGTTTGAGGGAGGGGCAGGGTGGGTAGGAAAAATGAAGGAACTTTGGATTGTGCAGAGGGGATTGAGGGGAGAGGGATGGCAATGGGGATGGGAAGGATGATAGAATGAGACAGACATTATTGCCCTATAATAATAGCACATAAGATCACACTACTGGTGTGACTCAGCACCTCGTACAGCCAGAGAAATTAGAAATTATGCTCCATTTGTCTATAATGTGTCAAAATGCATTCTATGTCATGTATAACTAATTAAAATAAAAAAATGGGAAGACCACTGCTAGAAAATACTAAAATATTATCAAGCAGTAATAATAAAAAAATTGGAAAGATTAAAAAATTATAAGTGAAAAAAATTTATACAGAAAATACAGCATAAGCAAAAATAAAATCGTCAACTGAGTGGGAAAATGTATTTGCAACTTTTACTATAAACAAATGGAAAATTTACAATCTAAAGTTTGCTTCCAATCCAGTAGGAAAAAATAACTGGAGAAAATTTGGAAAGTAATTGATATGCTTTATATAAACTATTAATATAGCTTGATAGAAAAGGAAACAGAGTTTCTCTTTATATATACATGTTTTTATATATATGGCAGCTAAGAAAATGCTGGATCACAATGCAATGAGGAAACAAGGGAATAAACATTAATGGTGGGATGTTAAAAATGCATACACTTCAAGTAATTCTATTTCAAATGACATCTGTTTAAGGATACTAACTACAATATCTTCATAACAACAAAAATAATTTAGGGTTCATTAATTTGGGTGAAACTGTCAGAAACTGATCAAGTTCTACGTGTACTGCTATTCTGGAAAAATTCCCAAGATATGTGGATTTTAACAAATGGGTGATACATGTCCACTCTTACAGTATTGTGCAGAATAATTAGCACTGCCTTAAAAATCCCCTTTGATCTACCTCTTCACCTCATTCCCCACCAGTTTAAACACTATCATAGTTTTGACTTTTTCAGGTCATATAATTGGAATCATACAATACTTAACCTTTATGGATTGGTGTTTTCGATTAGGGATGTACATTTTTATAAAGTCTTCAAGGATCGTTTATTTTTAGCACTGAACAATCTTCCATTGTGCACTACAATAAGTTATCCATTAAATCATACTTGGTTTTATATAATTATTTGTTACACATTATGGAATTCACCTTACTGTGAAATAGCACACCAGAACTTTTTGATTCTAACCAACTTTAACCTAATTGCCACTGATCAACCTTTCCACATCCTTCCTCTTGTGTACTCGTTTTGGAAGGCTACTGATAGAGCAATTCTTTGATAGATATGGGCTTTTAATATCATCTATTTCTGCCTGTATGTATCTTGGTAGTTTGTGCATCAAGATACTGGAACATTTCATCTAAATTACCAAGTCTGTGGGCAGAGTTGCATTGAATAATAATAATCCTTTATTATTCTTTTCATATCATGGGATCAGTACTAATGGCCACATTCATTTAGTGGATATGTGAGATTAGGCTGTAACCTTTACAAGTTCTTTTATTTATTTATTAAAAAAAAATCTCCTTCAGTGAGACTTGAAGGCTAGAATTGGGTAATTTGCCCTCTGCTCCTCTAAGGCAGTTCTTTTCCTTGTTAGGTAGACATTCTACAAAAAGTCTGTAGAATGTTCTGGGTAAATTTCATTACTCTCTTTGCTCCAACTTGGGTTAAAAACGAAGGAAATTTTCTTTGATGACCATGAAGAACCTGGTGGAGCTGACAGGAGAAAAGCCTGATCAAGTATCAAGGTAGAGTGAGAACTTATTACAAACTTCCAACAGCATTTCAGTTTTTCTGTTCAATATCCTGTTCTGATATTTCCTGTTCTGTGTATTGACAGAAGACAAGCCAAGTCTGGCAAATTCCTAAAGTTCTCAGTGATTACTCTGTCTTTCCTACCTGCATTCATTACTCTTCCACAGTTGGGTGGCCAATTTGAATTCAAAACTGCCTCCTTTCTTTGTTATATAGATTCCTGAAGTGAGCTTGGGAAGGTACTACCTCACAGTACATTAGCCAGCAGGAACCCCATGGGTTTGTTTCAAGTCCTCAGATCCACAAAAATTCTAATGACCTGAGCCAGTTACATAACTCTTCTACACTGAAACCCAGGATAGCTGGTATGTTAGTGTTTTTGCTCCCTGTGGCACATTTTACTTTTGGCTTGATGGGTTTAGGACACTGGGCAATTTTTTTTTTTGTTTGTTTGTTTGAGTTTGTGGAACTTCCAAACTAGCTAGGTGAACCATATAATCATTGCAACCTTGCTAACATGAGTCCTTGGGGAAAATATGTATTTTCATGGTGTTGTAGCTGAGTGTCATAGTTGCCTATGGTCCTCCAAAGGAAGGCTGATTGGAAAGGTCCTACAGGACTAGCTAGTTCAGGTTCTAGCAATTTATCAATGTTATTGTTAAAGTGTTCCTATCAATGTTTCAAGTACATTTATATATGTGTGTATGCACCTATGCATATTTACGTATTCATCTATCTCTATAGTTTTCAGGATGGAGGTTTATCTGTAACTTAAATTATCTGATGGATCTAAGAAAAAAATAATTGTTTTTTTTTTTTTCATTTTCTTCAGCGTTCTTCTTCTTGTGAGGGTGAAAGACAAGTTCTCTGTATGTCAGGTAGAAATTGGAAGTAAGGATCCTTTCTAAATTTTGAATTTGGCCTCATTTACTTATATTCAATCCCTTATTATCCTTCAATTCCCCAAACAGAAAATCTCATTTATACCTTATATAAAGTTAAGGTGATACTATTGCCCATATAAAAGGACGGATATAAAAGGACATAAAAAAATAAATGTAACCATATGTAATAATCAATGAACTAACCCTAGGAAGAAACATAGACTGAAATCAGCACAATGATCTAAAGTTAAATATACATCCAAACGACCTAGCAAATCAGATATTATACTACTTGGATCAACCTACAATAGCAATAACCAAAGTCTATTACTCACTAGCTCAAAGACAGTAGCAATTCAACTGATGGCTTCAATCAGTCTAATAATCTCCTGGGTGTTTGCATAAAATGCTATTCAGACTACTTGGTTCAAGGTGACCTTGCTTACCATTCTCTTTTAACACAGCAAGCCCAAAATATGTATTACTAATTTATTGTTCTTCTTTGTCATATTTCAATTTTCTAATACTCTTATAACTCTTTCTTTATATTATAACCAAAGATTTATATTTTTCACTATTTTTGTAAACATCATACGTAAGTCTTTACTTTGGGTACACAGAAATAAACATTTATGGACTTTTTAAAAGAGACTAAAAATGATAAAATAGGTAAACCAATTTATATTAAGTTGAAAATTAATGAGGCTATTACACATATGTGGCTTAAGTAGTTAAGTATAATTTAAAAACTGGTTTGTTCTTAGGGTTCATAAATTTGTCAAGAGATAGAAATGCAATGAGATCCAAATCTGAAATACATTGTTTTGTTATTAAAATATGGCAAACTATGTCTAGGCTTTATACATAATCGCTTCTAGGAAGTTCAAAAAATCATGATGTGTAACTTCAGAACAAATTTTACAGGCACTCAATGATTGGAAAATACTGTGACATTCAAGGGAAGGCAGATTTAAAAATCCTCTCTCCTAACTATTTTGAAATACAAAAGTAATTGCTGTCAACCACAAAGACAAAAATATTTACTTAATACTTAAAAATAGTTATTTAAAAGAAATAAATTATATTGAAGTGCAATCCAGACTAGTAGTTTAGTCAATAAAACTGTCACTCTAGTTGTAGACAAACATGATATATAAAGTTTTATATTCCATTTCCCATCAAGGAAGATAAACACTAATTGATAATCTAATTAAAACCCATAAAGTTCATTTCTGTGTTATTTTTCTAATAAGTGCATATTATTCTCATTTCATAGAATACTAAAATGGGTTAAATAAAACTTTCTTTGCATAGAACCAAAAGTCAAATTATATATAGTCAGAAAATCTATGAAAACCTGGCTTTAAAAAGTTAAGTCAACATTTATTATAAAATCTAAGAATACCAATAAAGTTAATCATAATTTCATTATTTGGAACCTATCACTATTCAGTTCTCATTATACATTCATGAATACATATATACACACACATATATCTTAAAGAGAGACATGTAAATCTTTTTTTTTTTTTAGTTTAGTTTATTGATTTTCCTACTTCACAAACTGAAATCAATTTCTATATACTTTAAATATATTTCAAAATCTGGATGTATTTTATACTGATTAACCAATCTCCTACAATATATAGTCCATAGTATATAGGACAGTTTCCAAATTTCATGCCAAATTAATGTTGTACACAACTACTAATGTACCTAAATCCATCCTTATTTCCGTAGGATAAATTCCTAGAAGTAAAATTGCCCCCAAAACACATCTGAATTTTTTGGGGGGTGGTGATAAGAGATGGAACCCATGGTCCCAAGCATGCTAGGTAAGCACTCTCCTACTGAGCTACATCCCCAATCATTTTAATTTCTGAGACAGGTCTCACTCAGTTGCTCAGGCTGGCTAGAACTCCACTGGCTGGGATTTCAGGAATGGGCCACCATGCCCAACTATACCTTTGGGGAATTTTCAATCGCATGTTGGTCTATGTTTGAATCATGGGTCATTCTTCCTGAGAATACCACAGAACTTTAAATATCTTATTCTAAACTAAGAAACCTAAGCTGTTTTTAGAATATTTTCAGTTCTAACATGCTGATTAACTGTATTACACAAATCACTAGATAGTAATTCATATTACAATTCGTGAGCAAATAAAATCTCTACTTAATTGAGCATGAACAATGCTAATTTTGCTAGCACTAATAATAAGACTTATTCTTTGAAGTTTGATAAAAGGATAAGGCCAGATGCACTTTATTTTTTTGGTAAGTGAAATGAAAATACAACTCTCAAAATAACTGAAGATAATATAATGGAAAGGCAGACTCATTCACTACCAAATCGTTGCCAAATGCTCTGCTTCTTACTGGAAAATTAATTTTAAATATAATAAAACCAAAATCTGGGCTATTCTTAATCACTTTGAAACTGCCACTCTCTTATTAGATTTTTTTGTAGGTATACTAGGATTAGCCATTTTCAAGATTCTAAGAGTATAGAAACAGTAGGTCCTTGAGGAATTAGAAACTGAAAAAAAAAAAAAAATACAGCTAATATAGAGGAAAAATGCTTGCTTCTCTTCATAATGAATGGCTTCTATGAAGAAATATTTGTAGCTCAATAAGCAAAAAAGAATTAGGACAGCATATATTCATGGAATATGATAATTAAATTTTCTCTAGTGTATTTAGGAAATGCTTAGATGAAAACGCGTAAAAACAAAATAGGCCACTCAGTCTTTGAATAGCAACAAGAAAGTCAATTACATACAAAATGCTTAACAGTTAAGACAGTATAAAATTTCAATGTGATTTGCATATTCAAAAGAACCCCTTTATTTATACACTACAACTATGAACTTATCAGGTTCATTATATATATTATTTAAAAAAATCAAAACATTTGCCTATTTTGTTTTAAAGTTATCTTGAATGCTAGCTCAGTGAAAGCTAGAAATGTATAATTATGTTCTTAATCCAAAAGACATATTCCCTGAGGATAATAAACATTTAATACTTATCAGTGATCACTGAGAGAGCCAAGGAAAGTGATGACCCAAACATTCGTAATAAGAAGGTACTAAGAGACAGAAAGTGATGAAGAATATTTAATTCGGACTTACCTTGAGCTCTTAAGTATGGATTTTCTTCTTCAGAAAGATCAAAAGTAGGTTAAGATTATATTTTTAACAAGCCTATTAAAAATATACATATGGAGTACAATAAGTCTCCTCATTATCTACAGAGGTTATGTTCCAAGATATTCAATGCCTGAAACCTAGTACCTATTTTTACACTATATTCTTTCCAATAATACATATTTACAAATAGATATATAAATTAGGTAGATTAACAACAATAGTTAATTAAAAAGAACAATTATACAATATACTGTAGTAAAAGTTATTCAAATGTGCTTTTTCTGTCAAAATTTTATTGCACTTACTTTTTTTTTTTTTTTTTTTTTGGTGATTAGGTAAGATGATACTAAAAGATGCACTTAACTGATTTCTCTCCAGAATATCCAAATTGTCAGCACTGCTACACTTGTGGTTTGGGCCATTAGTAAGTACTGTAAAATAAGAATTACTTAAACACAAGCACTCACTGCAATACCCCAGCAGTTAATTTGATAACTGTAATGACTACTAAATGACTATGAGTAGGTAACACATAAAGCATAGACACTGGATAGAGATGATTTATGTCTCAAAATAGAGTTGAATGATTCCATCATAGTACTACTAAGTATGATAAACAATTTAAAGCTTATGAATTGTTATTTTTGGACCAAGATTACCCATGATAACTGAAAACGAAGAAAGCAAACTCACAGATAAAGTGGGAATACTTCATTTGCCTATCCAGGTCTATGTAGGTCTTTAAGAACAGGCAAATTGAATTCTTTAAATAAACACATACTTTCTAAAATCAGGTTAGAGCTTTACTGTCCAGTAGAATGGTCAATAAAATAAAATAAAATAAAAAATCCAATGCATTAATTGCACAGGCTACATTTGAAGTACTAAAGAGCCATAAGTGATTAATGGTTATGGTAATAGACAGCACACACACAAAAATTCTATATGGCAGAACTGGGCTAGGCTGTGCCTAGAGATGCTTAAAAAAATTTTTTTGGGAGGGGGGGTGCTGGGGATTGAGCTAATGGATACTTAACCACTGAGCAACATCCCTAGCATTTTTATTTTTTTATTTTGAGACAGGGCCTCGCTAAGTTACTTAGGGCATTGCTAAATTACTAAGGCTGGCTTTGAACTTGTAATGCTTAAAATTATAAAAATATGCTTTTCCTTACTTTTTAGTTATTCAAACATTTATTTTTTAACTTTTAGTTTTCACTTTGTAAAAACGTTCATTCTTCAGTTATATCTATCCATTTGTAGAATTTCTCACATTAAAATATACACATAATTGCAAGAGACTGAACCTCAATAAAACAAATAATCTAAAATGTCTTACTCTGCACAATACTTTTAAAAACAATTTGCAGAACTGAACAAAATGTAGACAAATATAATAAAAGTAGTGTAGATTTATATTCCTTAATGCAATAAAATGCAAAAATGTATTTAACTTTTAAACATAAATTCAGAAAATTAGGGTTGAAAACCAGAAGTGCAGCTAAATTCACCTGAAACAAATAGAGATATAGTGAAAAGAGCAAATTAATAGCTATAATGGTATAGCAATAAAATCAAACAAAAATAATAAAATGTTCCTTTGAACAAAATAATATTTAATCTATACTTTTAAAATTAAATGGCACAGAGGTTTTCAAGATGGAGGCATAGAGGTTGCTTGGCTGAGTGCTCCATGGCATAAAAACAACAAAGCAGATATGCAGCTTCTCCACAAATGAGGTATTGAAAACCCTAGGGATACTAAAGTCCACAAGGTAGAAACTCTACTGCTTCAGATCCATACTGTTAGATGGGTAGACATACAAACAGCATGAAAAAGCAAACAAACTAATTGCCCCAAACAAACCAAGATACTCTAATAGTAGAACCCATTGATACCACAGTGGAAAAAATGTCAGAGAAAAAGTCTAGAATGTACATAGTTAAACTGATCTGTGAGGTAAAGGATGGTACAAGGAGTGAAATCAGAGAGAAAATACAGGGAGTAAAAGATTATGTCAATAAAGAGGCAGAGATTCTGAAGAAAAAGAAAACAAAAAAACCAAGCAGAAATCCTCAAAATACAGGAATCAATAATCCAAATTAAAAATTCAAATGAAAGCATCATTAACAGACTAGAACATTTGGAAGACAGAGTGTCATGCAATGAAGACAAAATACATATTTTGAAAACAAAGTTGAATGTGGAGAAAAAATCTCAAGAGACTATGAACATAACTTGCAAGAAATAGGGGAAAACCTGAAAAAAAAACATATTCAAGATTTATTGGGATAGATGAAGGCTTGCAGATACAAATGAAAGGAATACACAATCTTTTCAATGAAATAATATCTGATAATTTCCCAAACCTAAATAATGAAATGTAAAATCAAATACAGAAGGCTTAAAAGACCCCAAATATACAAAATTAAAACAGACTGACACCAAGGCACATTATTATGAAACATTCAGAATATGGACAGAATTTTAGAGGCTTCCAGAGAAAAACGACAGGTAATATTTAGAGGGAATAAACCCAGACCCTCAAAGCTAGGAGGTCTTGAAATAATATATTCCAAGCTCTGAAAGAAAATGAATACCAGTCAAGAATACTATACCCAGCAAAATTAAGCTTCAGAATTGATAAAATAAAAACCTTCCATGATAAACAGAGTTAAAAGAATTCACAACTAGAAAGTCTGCACTACAAAACATACTCAATAAAATATTTCATAAATGAAAAGTAAAAGTGAAAAACAGCAAAGGGAGAAAGTACATTAAAAAAACAGCGAACCAACAGAGAAACCAATTCAAATAAAAAACCAGAAATAAATCAAAATGACAGGGAATAAAAATCATCTCTCAATAATAACACTGAATGTAAGTGGCCTAAATTCATCAATCAAAAGACATAACGGGCCAGTTTGGATGAAAAAACTGGACCCAACAATATGCTGTCTACAAAAGACTCATTTCATAGGCAAAGATATCCAGTAAAACCATGGGGAAAAACATATTCACACGGCGCTCACAAACAAGCAGGGGTTTCCATTGTCATATCAGATAAAGTAGACTTCATGCCAATTTAATTAGAAGGGACAAAGGACATTTCATATTGCTTAATGGAATAATACATTAACAAGACATAACAGTTGTAAATATTTATGACCCAAACAATGAAGAATCTATGTACATCAAACAAACCCTTCTCAACTTCAAGAATCAAATAGACCACAACACAGTAATACTGGGTATCTTGAATACAACTCTCTTACCATTTGATAGCTCCTGCAAATAAAAACTAAATAAACTATGGAACTAAAAAATACAATTAATAACTTAGACTTAAAAGACATCTATAGGATTTCATCCATCAATGAGTCAATACACTTCGTTCACATGGATCCTTCTCTAAAATAGACCATATCTTAGGCCACAAAGCAACTCTTAACAAAAATAAAAAAAACAAGGATAATATCTTGCATCCTATCAGATCATAATAAAATTCAATTAGAAATCAATGATAAAATAAAAAACAGAAGGTACTTTAACACCTGGACACTAAATAATATGCTACTGAATGATGAATGGATAGCAGAAGAAACATACTTAAAAAATACTTAAGACGTAAAATGAGAATAGTGATACAACATACCAAAATCTCTAGGACACTATGAAGGCAATGCTAAGAGGAAAGTTCATTGCATTGCACTCGTTCATAAAAAGAATAGAAAGTCAATGAATAAATGACCCAGTTACATCTCAAAGTCCTAGAAAAAGAACAAATCAATACCAAAAGCAGACGAAGACAGGATAGGATAGTAAATAAAATCAGATCTGAAATCACTGAAATGGAAACAAACAAACAAACAAAAAACAACTGAAAAAAATTGGCAAAACAAGTCGGTTCTTAGACCTAGCCAAATTGAATGAGGATGACACAGAAAATTTAAATAGATCAATTTCAAGCAATAAAATAGAAGATGCCACTAAAAGCCTACCAAAGAAGTAAAGTGTGGGACCATAGGAATTCTCAGCCGAGAATTTAAGACCTTCAAAGAATAATTAACACCAATCTTCCTCAAAAAATTCTATGAAATAGAAAAGGAGAGAACCCTTCCAAATTCATTCTATGAAGCTAGTATCACCTGAATACCAAAATGAGACAAAGACATATCCTGGAAAGAAAATTTCAGACCAATATCCCTGATGAACATAGATGTAAAAATTATTCATAAAATATTGGCAAATTGCATACAAAAACATATTTAAGGGGATGGGGATGTGGCTCAAGTGGTAGCGCGCTCGCCTGGCATGCACAGGGCGCTGGGTTCAATCCCCAGCACCACATAAAAATAAAGGTGCTGTGTCCACCAAAAACTAAAAAATAAATATTAAAAAAAAAAAAAAAAAAAAAAAAAACATTTAAAAGATAGTGCACCATGATCAAGTGGGGGTTCATCTCAGGGATGCAGGGTTGGTTCAACATATGGAAATCAATAAACATAATCCATCACATCAAGAGACTTAAAGACAAGAACCACATGATTATCTCAATAGATGCAGAAAAAGAATTTGACAAAATACAGCTACCATTCATGTTCAAAACACTAGAAAAACTAGGGATAGTAGGAACATACCTCAGCATTACAACAGTTATATATGCTAAACCCAAGGCCAATATCATTCTAAATGGAAAAAAAAAATTGGAAGTATTCCCTCTAAAAACTTGAACAGAACAGGGATGCCCTCTTATACCACTTCTATTCAACACAGCCCTGGAAAATCTAGCCAGAGCAATTAGACAAAGGAAAGAAAAGGATATAAACAGGAAAAGAAGAACTGAAACTATCACTATTTGTTAATGATATGATTCTGTATTTAGAAGATCCAAAAATATACCATCAGAAAAGTTCTAGAGCTCATAAATGATTTCAGCAAAATAGCAGGATATAAAATTAACACCTATAAATCAATTGCTTTCCTATACATCAGTGTCGAATCCACTGAAAGAGATATTAGGAAAACTACCCTATTCATAATAGCCTCAAAGAAAATAAAATATTTGCAAATCAATCTAACAAAGGAGGTAAATGACCTCTACAAAGAAAACTACACAACACTGAAGAAAAAATTGAAGAAGAATTTAGAAGATGAAAAGATCTCCCATGCTCTTAGATAGGCAGAATTAATATTGTCAAATTGGCCATACTACCAAAAGCACTAAACAGATTCGATGCAATTACTATTAAGGTTCTGATGATGTTCTTCATAGAAACAGAAAAAGCAGTCATGAAATTCATTTGGAAAAACTAAAGGCCCAGAATAGCCAAAGCAATCCTTAGTAAATGTGAAGCAGAAGGCACCACAATACCAGACCTTAAACTATACTACAGAGGTACAGTAACAAAAAACAGCATGGTATGGGTACCAAAATAGAAATGTAGACCAATGGTACAAAATAGAAGACACAGAGACAAACCTACATAAATACAGTTATCTCATACTAGACAAAGGCACCATTAACATATATTGGAGAAAAGATAGTCTCCTCAATAAATGGTGTGAGAAAAACTGGAAATGCATATGTAACAAAATGAAATTAGTCCCCTACTCTTACCCTGCACAAAACTCAACTCAAAGTGGATCAAGGACCTAGGCATTCGACCAGAGACCCTGCACCTAAGAGAAAAAAAAGTAGGCCCCAATCCCTCCATTATGTTGATTTAGGAACCAAATTTCTCAACAAGACTCCTACAATGCAAAAAGTAAAATCAAGAATTAATAAATGGGATGGTATCAAATGAGAAAGCTTCTTCACAGCAAAGGAAACAACCAAGAATGTGAAAAGAAAGCTTACAGAATGGGCGAAAATCTTTGCCACTTGGACTTCAGATAAGAGCATTAATCTCCAGGATATATAAGAACTCAAAAAAACTGAACACCAAAAAAGACAAATAACCCAATCAATAAATGGGCAAAGAAATTTAACAAGCACTTCACCGAAGAAGAAATAGGATCGGTTGACAAATATATGAAAAAATGTTCAATATCTCTAGCAATTAACAGAAATGCAAATTAAAACTACACTGTGATGTCATCTCACTCCAGTCAGAATGGCAATTATCAATAATACAAGTATCAATAAATGTTGGTGAGGATGTAGGGAAAAAGGCAAACTAATACATTGCTGGTGAGACTGCAAATTGGTACAACCACTCTGGAAAGCAGTATGGAGATTTCTCAGAAAACCTGGAATAGAACCACCATTTGATGTAGTTATTCCACTCCTTGGCATATACCCAAAGACTTGAAATCAGCATACTATAGTACCTTGGCCACATCAATGTTTATAACAGCTCAATCCATACTAACTAAGCTATGGAGCCAACCTAGGTGCCCTTCAACAGATGAATGGATAAAGAAAATGTGGCATATACACAGTGTAGTATTACTCAACCATAAGAAGGTTCACATCTGTTAGTAAATGGATGAAACGGAGATTATGCTAAGTGAAATAAGCCAATCTCCCAAAACCAAAGGCTAAATGTTTTCTCTCATAAGCAGATGCTAACTCACTCATAGGTGGGCAGTGAGTCAGGAGGTGAGTTTCACTAGACTGGATAGGGAATGGGAGAAGGGAGGTGAAATGGAAATGGAAAAGACAATAGAATGAATCAGACATAACTTTCCTATGTTCATGTATGAATACATGACCAGTATAATTCCACATCATGTACAACTACAAAAGTGGGAAGTTACACTCCATGTATGTATGATTATGTCAGAATACATTCTTTGTCATGTATAACTAAAAAGAATAAAAAATTAAATAGCCCAATTAAAAATTATTTACACATTAAATACATATCAGTATAATTAACAACAAATACATTTCTGAATATGTAGCAAGAACAGAATTTAAACTCTCCTTATGTAAATCATAAGAAATTTAAAAGCGATTGGAAGTGTAGGTCAACATACATTTTACAAAAAAAAAAAAAAAAATATATATATATATATAAAAA
>NW_025999968.1:10322327-10323765 GCF_001458135.2 Marmota marmota marmota | reverse complement strand
TAAAAAAAAAAAAAAAAAAAAAGAGAGAGAGATATCTTGCTGCAAATACATGTTTTTACAGAATTTGCTGAATAGAAATTATCATGAAACTCTTCCACTCTGTTAGTACAGAAATTACCAAGTATTCATTCCATTCCATTCCCTGTTTCCTCTGTTATGAATATAAATATATTATACATCAAAGACAGGAAGAACAACTCTCAAGAGCATAAGGGTTAGGAGAAAAAACAGGGGGAAGAAAACCATGAAAAATTATATAGGTATGTTTCTGTGCTCTAAGGCAAGTGAGTTAGAACAAAATGTTTTTATACATCATTTCACAGATGCAGCATTAAGAAACTGGAAGCTAAAAGTTACCTAGCACTGCCACCTGCTGTTATGACTCTTAAAATTTTTAAAAGGAAATTATTTCTTGTACCCCTAGATTAAAAAAAAAAATATATATATATATATATATGTCTTTTCAACTTGGATCAAGCTAAGGAAACTACTTCTATGAAATATTACAAAAAGAAAAGGGAAGTTGTGAGTCTCTTTTAAGGTTTAAAAAAGTTGAGAAGTAAAAAGTAATTAAAAAGTAAAAGAAGCCACACATGCATTTCTTCCAATGCAAAACATGCTAAAAATAGGCAATGTATTAAACAAGAAGTTACTTACTTGCTAATTTACATTCTCTATCTACTAACTGGTTTTGGACTTCTTTTCTCTGTTCTTCTTTCTCTAGCAACTGGGTAATAGTTCTGAAGTTATAAAAGAAAAACCATTGGACCATATTATTTGTGACATTTTGTTCCCAAGTATTTCCCCAGAAAATAACACAAGAACCATAATTACTTGTGAAATCTGCCAAATATATATTTTTCTTTTGTAAAATCCCAACTAGAATATATAAGATATTAGAATAAAGAAATTTTACTTTTCATTTTGTTGCTTGAGTGACTCATTCAACTTTTTCACTGTCTCAATTTGTTTATTCAGAGAATCACATGTGATCTCCAAATCTTTATTCTTCTGTTCAGTAGTTTCATTTCTGAAATGACAATGAATTGGTAACTTTATGAAAGAAAACACAATGGAAAAAATAGTACTAATAAGAGGAATGTTATGAACAAACCGATTTCAATGAACTCTAAGACAGTAAAGATATGTTCAGGTTGACTGATGTGGTTAAAAATTAATATGAAATAGAAATATGTGAGACAAGCTGGGTGTGGTGGTACAAGCCTGTAATCCCAGCAGCTTGGGAGGCTGATGCAGGAGGCAGGAGGATCCCAATTTCAAAGCCAGTCCTCAGCAACAGCTAGGCACTAAGCAGCTCAGTGAGACCCTTTCTCTAAATAAAATACAAAATAGGGCTGGGGATGTGGCTTAGTGGTTGAGTGCCCCTGAGTTCAATCCCTAGTACTAAAAAAAAAAAAAAAAAAAAAAAAAAAAAAAA
>NW_025999968.1:10268974-10320682 GCF_001458135.2 Marmota marmota marmota | reverse complement strand
CTAAAAAAAAAAAAAAAAAAAAAGAAAGAAAAAAAGAAATATGTGAGACATTAGCCTTATTTTGTGGATATAGTTTTAGTTTACCTACTAAAAGTTTTAGTTACTTAGCCACTAAAGAAGTTTTATTTTTGGTGGACACAAGCAGGTCACAGTAAAAAGATTAAAACAAACAACTAAAAAACCCTAATCAACAAAAATGGGTGGCACTGGCCAAATGTGGCCAACAGAAATATTTCATCTGTGGTAACCTCCTATTAAAACCCTTCTCTCTCTGTGAGAACTATTTCTTTTCCTCTTGCTTGAATCTTACTCTTTCACACTCAAAAAAAGAAAAAAAAGAAAAAGAAAAAAAGATTTCATCGATCTATCACACAGTTCTTACCAATATGAATTTGAATACTTTTATTGAATTTGAATACCTTCAGATACTCCTGATAATTAAAATGAACACTCCCTAACAATTAGCTTCCCTTTATTACCTACATGGCAACTGAAGTTTTACTTTTGGTGGCCACAAGTAGGTCCCAGAAACCATGTATTTCTTTTGGACCACAGCTTACATTCTTACATGTTAATCTGATTTAACACAGAGTGCATGTTATCAGTGGTGTCTCAAAAGTTGTTTGTTTAGAAATGAATTAGTCATCACAACTTCCATTACTTTTATTGATAGACAAATAAACCAAAGAACCTTGCAAAGTTAAAAATTTCTACATCTGTATTAACACAATTTTAAAATAAGTTTTAAAAAAAAGTTCCTCAGAATGTTTTCATTTTTATTGTTTGCTAGAATACACATAATAGTTCCTGGTCTTCCTGGAAATTCAGAAGTTTTAAAAATGGTCTGAAAGTTTGACAAGGGAGGAAAAAAATAATCAGAACTTTTATTAGTAGGAATAAGAATTATATGACTATAGATCTCTAGAAGTTCTTATAGATGAATTGTTGTGTATAACCTTTTTAGATATAAATCTGAAAATATCTGTCAAAATTTTAAAATGTATATACTCCAGTAATTCACCTACAAAACTTACTCTACAGATCTGTAGTCATACAAGAAAATACATATAACTTAACATCATCAAGAGATGAATTAAACACAACCAAATCTCTCTGCTATTAAGGTTGAAAGTTAGGAAACTACCAACATACAACTATTTTTTGAAATGCAGAAATGACAACTCATATGGTTTGACCTGATGATAATTGTAACAACTAAGTTCATTCAACAATTAATGAGGTGCTTAATTATATATGAATCAAGCACCATTCTAGGCTTTACGGATTTTTCAGTGACCAAAAAAAGCAAAGAAATTTGTCCTTATGGAGCTTACATCCCATATGATTGGTGACTATATGAATAAAAGAAGCAAAGTTAACTGCAAAGAAATAAAGGACACCTATATTCTATTTCCAAATTTACTAATGAGTTTGAGGAAGCAATAGTTCATTTCACCATGACTCAAGTTTCTTGATAACTACTTATTTTATGGGGTAAGCAAAATATATGAAATGCTTGCAAAAGAATTTTAGTATCACAGAAAAAAATATAGTGTGTTCATTCTAGGTTGTAACCTTGGACGGAAACCTTATTTACCTCTGAAGAAGTTCCATGTAAGATTTTGTCAGTATTTCATGTTCTTCGGCCACAGTCTCTAACTTCCTATTATGCTGAAAGAGATGCTCGATATCACTCTGGGCTCTTTCTGACTCAACTTGTTGTGACTTCAGTAATACACTAAGTTCTTCATTTTTTCTTTCAACTTCTCTTAACATACCAGCAAGTGTTCGTGCCTTAAAAGAAAACAGCAGAGTATCATTTATATATAACTATGTATCATCCATAACATTTCAGTTAACAAATCACGTGTACAATGAGGTCCATTAAGAATTTATACACAGCAATTCACCTATAAGAACTTATTCTAGAGATCTATAGTCATACATCTCAGTGCATATAATTTAAGGTCATTAAGAGATGAATTAAATACCAACATCAAATCTCTGTGATATTATGTTAAATGTTATGAAATTGCCAATATACAACTACTTTTTGACCTGCAGAAATGAAAAAATGACATGGTTCAACCTAATACTAATTACGACAACTAAGTTCATTCAATGATTATATTGCTTAGCTATCCATGATTTAAAAGATTCACCCAGTATCAAATAAGTCAGTATCTACTGACTATAGAGAGTTGCATTAATCATATATACTTATTACTCAACTGTATTTTTAATAAATAAGACACAGGGTGAGTATTCCTATCCCCAATGCTTGGAATAAAAGTGTTTCAGATTTCAGATTCTTCAGAATTCTGGATTATGTGTATATACATAATGAAGTATCCTGGGGATAGGGCTCTATCTAAAAACAAAATTCATTTCTTTCAAATACACCTTACATAGATACTCTGAAGGCAATTTTATAGAATATGTTAACAATTTTGTAAACAAAATAAAAAGTTTCATGGTAAGAAATTTTCCTTTGGATTATGAAGCATTTTGGATTTCAGAATTTTGCATTAGGAATGTTCAACTGTATTATTATAGTTTTATATTTAGTAAGTCATTCTCATAAAAACAATTTCAGATGACCAGGCTAAAGGAAATGAACAAAAATTTAACATAAAAGTAGCTATAGGGGCTGGGGTTGTGACGATTCAGTGGTAGAGTGCTTGCCTAGCACTTGTGAGGCACTGGGTTCGATCCTCGGTACCACATTAAAATAAATAAATAAATAAAAGTAGTTGTAGCTACAATTAAAGGATAGCCATTAAAAATAAACTACTAGTTGCATACGTCAGTTCTTCCATTTCATGTAAGAATTAAGAATAAGACCTTAGTTACATCACAGATCCTTAATACTTAAAATTAAGGTGGCATACTCAAGAACATAGCAATATTTAATAAGTGACATGAAACATTAAAGGATAAAAGTAACTAAAATGAGAAATGAATTATCCCTACCCTTCTAGCCTTAAAAATACTACTTATTTTCAAATGCCAAATAAAAACCTACATCCTACTCGTTTTTATGACATAGACTATAAAAAAGTAATATGAATTAGTGTTGTTTTTATGATAAACATTTCTAGTACACGAATAAAATATTAAATTTTCTTTTTTAATCTTTATTTACCTATTTATTAATTTATATGTGGTGCTGAGGATGGAATCCAGTGCCTCACACATGCCAGGGCAAGTGTGCTACCATTGAGCGCACCCAAATATTAAATTTTCTAATAAAATGCAAGACATGTCCAATAGACATAGAATATAAGAATGCACAAGGAGAAAAGATGGAAACAAATTATTTCAATATCATTAATTTTTTACATTTACACTTAAGTTCAATGTACTAGTTAAGACAAATAAAGCCATGCTAAAATAGCATACACACACACACACACCCCCAAACCTATATTTCTCCATATTTTTTAGAATGCCTTTAATCTGAAAATATCATAAAGGTATTTTTATGTGTCACTGCTTTTACTGCCTTTAAAAATCCAAACAACTTTATAATAATTCATTACAAATAAAATTAAATTGTGTAGATTTGTGACTGATGGGAATTCATATTACTGAATTAAATTCTGACCTATAAGGTATACATCTTATATATATTTGTACATAACCAGTATCAAACTTACCAAACATCTACCATATGCTAAATATGTGCTATGTATTGCTTGGAGGTGCACAAAATCTCCAATGTCCCAAGTAAGGGGAAGATAATGGTATTTGCACATAATGTGAGAAATATTATTAAGCACAGCATTGATACACAGTAAAAGAATAGGCAAACACACGAATGGGTTGGAAAAGATCATAGCAGAATTCTGGGAAATAGAGGTATTTAAATTGCAATCTGAAGACTATAAGGAGTCAGGCAAAGAAAGAGAAGTTGTTCTACACAGGAGACAGAAATTACAAAGACAAGGAAACACAAAAGTATGGTAAGTTTTAGAAAATGCAAAGTAGTCTAATATGGTTGACTTCACTAAATAAGAAGAAGCGCTAGATATGGATTAGGAAGTAGTTGCAATCCTTATATGCTACACTAAGAACAATCAATGATATTCTGAGAGCAATGGCAGCTATTGTGAAGGATATTCAGCACAGAAGGGATAATCAGATTATTGCTTCAGAGATCTCTAGGGGTGGGGTGAAGAAGGGCAGAACCAAACACAGGAAACAACTTTGGCTGGAGTGTAGAGGGTAGCTGAAAATAGAGTACTAGACTCAGGCAGGAGGACTCTAAATTAGAGATTCTGTTGTGACTCTTCCTATGAAAAACAAAAAGGAATTGACCTATAGTAAACAGAATTAGGAACAGACATAAGGCAGAAGAGTGTAATTTTTAGGAGGTAGAATCAACAGGACTTGATTTTATGGTTTTTTAAAATAATTTTTTAAGTTGAGGATGGACAGAATTCCTTTATTTTAATTATGTATTTGTATGTGGTGCTGAGGATTGAACCCAGTGCCTCACAGGTGCAAGGCAAGCACTCTACCACTCAGCCACAACCCCAGCCCAAGAAAAACGTTTTTTAAAGGGAAAGGTGATTAATTCACTACTAGTTATGATTAGTTTTAAATATTTGCTGTACACTTAAATGTAGCTGTATAGGAAGCTCTAAATACAGCACAGGAAAAAAAAAATCTGTGCTTGCCATAAATTGGGAACACTAACATTTTAATAATGGTTAAAACCAAAAAATACATAAAGAATATCAATTAGATAGAAAACAAAATCAAAAGATAGACTTAAACATAATAATTATTTTTTTTTAAAGAGAGAGAGAGAGAGAGAATTTTTAATATTTATTTTTTAGTTTTCGGCGGACACAACATTTTTGTTTGTATGTGATGCTGAGGATCGAACCGGGGCCGCACGCATGCCAGGCGAGCACGCTACCGCTTGAGCCACATCCCCAGCCCGACTTAACCATAATTAAAGGGAAGAAAGTTTCAAAGTGGAGTAGATGCATCAAATCCTCAGGAAAATACATTTTGATTATAGTAATAAAAATATAATATCGTGCATATGATTTACTTCATTCATTAAATTTTCTACTAACCAGACACGTCTTTATATCCGCACATACCTCTGTTTCAGCTTGAGTTCTCTGACAGCGATACTGAGCAATCAGTCTATCAGCTTGTGCAAGAGCTAGAGCTTTGGCTTCCAAGAGATCTTGTAATCTGCTTTCCTTGGACTGTTACAAAAACATCATTAATTTTTATCAATTTCCAAAACAACTATTAAAACTTTTCAGAAATAGTTAAAATAAGCTTGTACTCACAGCTAATGTGGAGAGTTTCATCTCATAAACATCCATTATATCAGATATTCTCACATCATTTATCTGATCCTTGACCTAAGTTTTTAGATTCAAAATCGGAAAATTGTTAACATGACAAAAATCATAAAATAAGTTTCTACTTCGCAATTAAATCATTAAAACTTAATGATGAATAACAAAGAAAAATAAAAGAATGTTATATCAGATGTTTGCTTCGGCAGCACATATGCTACAATAGGACTCCTTTGGTGCATGAATTAAAATCAAGAATCAATAAATGGGATAGATTCAAACTAAAAAGTTTCTTCTCAGGAAAAGAAACAATCTGTGAGGTGAATAGAGAGCCTACATCTTGAGAGCAAATCTTTACCCCTCACACATCAGATACAGTACTAATCTCTAGTGTATATAAAGAAATGAAAAAAGCTAAGCACCAAAAAAACAAATAACCCAATCAATAAATGGGCCAAGAACATGAACAGACACTTCTCAGAAGAGGATATACAATCAATCAACAAAAATTTAAAAAGTTCATCATCACTAGCAATTAGAGAAATGCAAATCAAAACTACCCTAAGGTTTCATCTCACTCCAGTCAGAATGGCAGCTATTATGAAGATAAACAACAATAAGTGTTGGTGAGCATATGGGGAAAAAGATATACTCATACACTGCTGGGGGGACTGCAAATTGGTGCAGCCAATATGGAAAGCAGTATGGAGATTTCTTGGAAAACTGGGAATGGAACCATAATTTGACCCAGCTATCCCTCTCCTTAGTCTATACCCAAAGGACTTAAAAACAGCATACTACAGGGACATAGCCACATCAATGTTTATAGCAGCACAATTCACAATAGCTAAACTGTGGAACCAACCTAGTTGCCCCTCAGTAGATGAATGGATAAAAAAAAAAAATGTGGCATATATACACAATATAATATTACTCAGCAATAAAAGAAAATAAAATCATGGCATTTGCAGGTAAATGGATGGCGTTGGAGATAATGCTAAGTGAAATTAGCCAATCCCCAAAAACAGAAATGCCAAATGTTTTCTCTGATATAAGGAGGCTGATTCATAGTGGCGCAGGGAGGGGGAGCATGGGAGGAACAGAGGAACTCTAGATAGGGCAGAGGGGTGGGAGAGGAAGGGAGGGGCATGGGGTTAGAAATGACAGTGGAATGTGATGGACATTATTATCCAAAGTACATGTATGAAGAAACGAATTGGTGTGAATATACTTTGTATACAACCAGAGATATGAAAAATTGTGGTATACATATGTAATAAGAATTATAATGCATTCTGCTATCATATATGTTAAAATTAAAAAAAAAATTACATAAGGTGGGTCACTAACTTGGTGGGGAGTAAGGAGGAAGAGAAGGAGGAAAGATTTGATAAGCTTATGGCAACTTTAAAACTATTTCTTAAGCTGGCTGCGTGGTAGAAAGGGGACTAGGAAGGACTGATAATTGTGTTAATAAATGCTAAAATTTTATGACTGATTTCTGTTCCTGTCCTTTCAAAATTTCCACAATAATATACTTCTTATGTCAAAAGAAAGTTTCAGTGATGAAATGAACATCTAAGGTTATTTAAATAAATGTTATCATTAGAGGTAATTTTTAGCTGGGAGATACCAGGCATCATCCCATTTAATATTGTTATCACTCACCATTACTCCAGATTGAAGTTTCTCTATTAATTCCTCAATGTTCAACCCAGGAACATTATCTTTCAAAAGGGGAGGTGTTAAACACTTTACTGATGTTGGAAAACTGTGACTTAATGACTGCAAAGGCATTCTCCTGGGCATATGTTCTGTTTCCTGTTGTCTATATGCATTATTTGCTGCTATACTTTCTCCAAGTCTGAATGAGAGTCAAAAAGAAAACAAAGTAATAACAAAATAAAGTTAAAAAAAAAACAATGCATAATTAGGGAATCTTTTAGAACTTTTTTTTTTCAAAATATTGATTTTTTGTAGTTGTACACAATAACTTTTATTTTATTTTTTTTTAGTGTGGTGCTGAGGATCGAACCCAGGCCTTGCACATGCGAGGCGAGCGCTCTAACGCTGAGCTTTAACCCCAGCCCTTAGAATGGGTCTTTTTGAATAGAAATCTTTAAATCTTCTCAAAATAATTTTGGAGAGCATGAAGAAACAGGGTTTTGGGAAATGTCCTAAATTTACTAAAGAACTTACTTTTTCACTTAAATCCGTCATTGTAACACATCCATCTTTGGTTTGGAGGTACTGCAGAACTAGTGTGTGAGTGTGCATTATTTGCAATGACTTACAAAATTATTGGTACTGTTCAAAGCAACCTTTATGCCATGAGAGAGATCACCTGGCCTTTATGTCCTTGATGTTTTTTTTGTTTTTTTTTTTTTAAACTCTGTCCTCACCAATCAGATTTCCATCCTTAAAAGCCCATGTTGTTCCTATCTCAGGGCTTTGTATGAGCTCCTCAGGCCTTTGCTAATGCCCTATGCAATATTAATATTAACTACCTCTCCTTCCCATAACAAAATATACAAAATGAACTCACCCTCACTTTTAAATATTCTCCACTGACTATACTGTAAATTTATGACAGCAGGAACCCAGTCAATTTACTGCTATGGTCAAAATGTCCAGAAAAGAGACTGACACAGTCATAATAGGCCCTTACCAAATGTTTGTTAAAGGTTAATAAATAAGCATGCACAGAAAAACCTACTTACTTATCCATCCTATAAATTTGCCTTATTGAACTGCCCAAGATAATATCAAATAAGAACACTAAATAGTAAACATATATGAATGTTTTGAGAAAAGTATCTACAATACAAGACAAGGATGGTCAAAATAGTGAAAATAGTAATGAAAACCTCATGTCCAGAGGCAGAGGTTCAGATGCCCATGTTCATTGTGGATGCAGTCTTCCCTCTGAAGCTTGAGAAATTTTTAAATATTAACACTATTAAAGCAATCAAGCAAACACCAAATGGAGTTGCTACATTTATAGACCATTTGTATCTTGTTAACTTTAGAAGCTTCCTGTATGACCATATATTTGATGACCTTTAGTAGACATTTTGATGGCAACCATTTAGTTTACAGAGAACTACTCCCAACCAACAATTTGAAATTTTTTCAAACATCATTGCAAGTATTCTTTTTTGTTATTTAAAATTGGTGAGCATAGTGAAAAAATCTTGCTTGGCCAGTGTCTATTCCATTTTCTGATAAAAGCACAGAATGTTTCTTCAGGAACCTTTACATCAACCTTATCCAAATAACTTTTAATCCATGTAGTTCTCACAGCTAACCCCTTAGCAACAACCCAGATCTGGTCAAGGATAGTTATGCTTATACTACTCACCTAAAACAACTAGAAAGGAAAAGTTCTTCCTGTAAAGAAACTAATATGGTAGGATCCAAGTGTAAAAAGAATCCTGAACCTACTACATTTTTAAAAACAGGTAGTAAGAGACAAAGAAGGATGGTATCTGGATAACATCTTTTACTTCATGGATCTAGTGTTCCCATGATTGAGTACATGTCTGGCCCTTTCAGTTGTAGGAATCAAAATTTTATTTTAATCGCATGAAAAATTACTGACAATCACAAAATCTTCAATTCAATAATCTATTCATATTAAGGATTACTGCACAAACAGTAATCATTTCAATAGCACAAGAGATACATTGCAAATGACTGTAACTCACACCAATGCAGGAAAGTCTGGCAGTGGAGCAGCTTCCAATAATATTCCCAATCCAGATTGTACTTGTTCTCTATTATCTGATGTTAAAGCAAAAGCCAAAGGAGTAATCAAACGAGGATCCTAAACAAATCAGAAACCAGAAAATAAGAGGCAGAAAGAATATATGATGTCAGGTCTTTAGAGCAAAGTGGCAAATTCTAAAATGTCTCTATTTAATGTCTGAATGCATTAATGGACTTTACTTGTTTATAGCTATTTACACTGTCATGCAATCACTATGAACACTAGCTTAAAAATTTAGCAAAAGTTTGGGATGCTTTCAATTATGTCTATGAAAATTACATCTTAAATATTTTGATAATTTTAAAATATCATTCACACCTTACTAATGTTTAGAATCACTGTTTACTTTTTCTAATTACCATTTAATGAAAGAAAAAAATGGCTAATAATGTCCAAATTGGCAGTTATCAATTAAAAATTCAAATGAACTCAAATCAGAAAATTTAAGTTTAATGACTGAAACAGTATAAAGTATTAGTTCTCTATATTAGTAAATATTTTATATTGGTACTGTCAGCACCAAATCATCCACTATGAAAAACATCCCCTAAGAACATAAAAATCACATTTTTGGACTCAATTCTTTAAAAGGCACGTTGTTAATAAAGATATTAATATATAATTCCTTCACACTTAAAACATTAGGTGACTTGTAGGTACTCAAGCATAATTTGTGCTACACAATTATGGTAACAGCAGGTCTTTAATTACACAACCCTCAATGGATATCTTTCTTTATAATTTCTCCCACAAAGAAGAATCCAATTTGCAGTTTGGAAATTTAAATATAGAGAGATGAAATTACTCACTCAAGACTACACCAACAACTGGTACAGTCAAACTCTGAATCATTTCTATGCCTTTACACATAATATTCTCAAAAGTGTGTAAGTGGACATGCCTAAAGTTTGTTTTGGCTTCTACCCTTTCTACACATTTTAGAGATATCTTTGCTAAGTTACTGTACTAACAATTCAGCATTAACAGTAATAATTAATTAAACATTTTTGCTAAATACCTATAAATGGCAGGTGTTATTAAAATAGACACTGTTAAACAAATGTTGGTCTAGGCCCCAGAAGATCAGAAATAATAAGAATGAAGTCATTTGTACTAAATGTTACATAATCAAACTGAACTTTGATTTGAGTCTTTTTAAATACAAACAAAAAGATGAAAAACCTCTAAGTCAAGTAACTAAAATGACCAATTGCTTTTTGTTTCTTGTTTCTGGATTTTTTAGAACTTTTTCTATCTAGAAAGCCAATCTCCCTTTGCCTAGCTAATGAGAACACTTATTTTACTTGATAGAACGAGATGTTGCCCGATTCTAGAACTGTAAACAAAAGGCCAATTAGATATTTAAACTAAATATGGTGTTATTGTCTTCTGATAACATGTAGAGCTTTTATTCATACACTACTGTTTTGAAATCTGAGTGAGTTATTTTCTGCACTCTTCTTCTAATCTTATACTTTTTCATAATTGAATTGAGTCCTCTTCTCCTGTTAGCTTTTCATTGCTATGACCAAAAGACCTGATAACAACACTTTAGAGGAGGAAAAGTTTATTTTGGATCACAGTTTCAGAGGTTCGGTCCATGGCTAGCTCTGTGCACAAGGTGAAGCAGAACATCATAGCCAAAAGGTGTGAAAGAGGAAAGTAGTTCAGGATAATGGCAACCAGGAGGCAGAGAAAGCTCTGCTCAGCAGGGACAAAATATAAATCCCAAAGGCATGCTCCCAGTGACCTACCTCCTCCAGTCACACTTTACCTGCCAAACATCACCACCCAGTTAATTCATATCAGTGTACAGATATGGGTATGTACCAATTAAGTTAAGGTTCTCAGAACCCAATAATTTACTTCTGAACTTTCCTGCACTGTCTCACACATGAGCTTTTGGGGGACACCTCATATCCAAACCATAACATAGCCATTTTCCTGTCCCCTTACTATTCTTTCTCATCAACCCTAATCAAAACAAAACAAAACGAAATCTAAAATAAACACGACTTTCCTAATGCCAAGTGAAACACATAAAGAAATCCTCAAGTATGACACAAGAAAAGAATGAAGAGTATTATTATCACTAACATTCTATACATTTAAATCAGGAGCACTTAATGTTCAGTTTTGGGGAAAATATGTAAAATAATAGTATAACGAGAATATTAAAAGTACTGATAAAAGTTAACTTTAAACTGTCTTCTGGTGGCCAATTCTAAAATAAATATCCTTTAAAGATTTATAATATTAAAACAAATATATTCACTAGATATCAGTTAAATATAAATCAACTTCACTGTTTGAGAAGTTTAAACTCACCTGAAGGATTTTGTAGAAGCTTACTTCCATACCAGGAACCAACTGTTTAAGTTTGTTCATCAAATCAAGAGTTTTCAAAATTACATCAGCAGCAAGTTTGCTTTAAACATAAGTCATATTTAAATTAGATAACTAAAAAAATTCTTTGGGCTTATTTCTGTTCATAATTCTAAAGAAAATGAACAAACAACCCCCCCCCTCCCCTTTTAAATGGAACTGGAGATTAAATTCAGGGCCTCATGCATCCTAGGCAAGCACTCTAACACTAAGCTACATCACCTGCCCCATATCTTTGTATTTAAAACTCAAGAAGATAAGGAATTACGTCCGCTGATGAGTAAAAATATTAGAGATCAATATTCTTAAAACTCAAGACCCAAAGAGAACAAACTTGTATTAATAATCTAAGTTTAAACAGTGTTTCTTTTTCTATTCTCAAATAGCAATATCCTTTAAGCTGTATTGGAATATGACCCATTTAATTCTTAGTTTTGTCACTGGATTATAAATGGGGGGGTAATCTTAGGTAATTAAGAATACCCAACACAAAGTGAAAGAATTATACTAGGCCATGTTCTCAGAGTATAAAAAGTAAAAAAGAGATAATTTTTATTAGATTATCTTCATTCATGATGAGGAAGAAACATAAAAGAATGTCTTCTTACTATCAGTGAAAATCTACCTTTAACCACAACTCCTGACAGGCCAAGAAAAGTTGCCTTTGTTAAAAAACTATCAACAGTGATTCATTATCTTAAATAAAACTATCCCATTTTTTCCCCATATATTTCATTAAACATTATGAACAAAACTCCTATGAACAAAGTCATTAAACTATGAATGAAGATACTAAATAACAATTGAGGCAATATAAAAAAGAATTTCCAGAAAAGGAATGTGCAGGACCCTTAGCTAATCACACATGCACATACCCCAAACCCTAAACAATGAAACGAAACCACAGAAGTTAATAATTTTCTTAAGAAGTACACAATCTATAAGTTAAATGTTTTTAAACAAATTCATTATGAAAAAATACTTTAATTCTCTGCTATACCTTGAGTTAACTGAACATACACTAGGATGATCTTTAAAGATGAGCATCACCACATCTTTGATTTTTATTGCCCTTGACCACTTTGCAATATGAATTTCTTATACTCACCATAATTCAGAATCGGCTACCTTTGTTCCAAACCCCAGGTCAATTTTGCCATATGTAAACTGCTGTTCTATCAGAGTGGTACATTTGATAGTAGTCAGAATTTTTGCAATGTGCATTTTCAAAGTATCATCTCCACACAGAGGTTAAGTTTTGTTAAGACACAAACAAAAAATTCTCAATATACTATATATTTGTGTAGTTATATACAACAGAATAATTTCATATTAATTATTTATTTGTCACTGCAATCCAGTATAATTACTGTTATATTTGCTCAATGACAGAAAACTGGAACTGAGGGTACTAAAGTAAGTGGCAAGTGAAGAACTCATACGAAGTTTCTGACTCAAAAGTAAAATAGAAAAGATGGAGGCTGGGGTTGTGGCTCAGTGGTGGAGTGCTCACCTAGTACATGCGAAGCCCTGGGTTCGATCCTCAACACCACATAATAATAAATAAAGTGGAGGTATTGTGTCCAACTACAACTAAAAAAAAAAAAAAAAAAAAATATTAAAAAAGGTGTTTCTCCACCGGATGTACACGTTTTCTTAGCAAAGATCACGTTTCAATAAATATTTATTGAATTAAGGGAAGTTATTTTCTCACATTTTGCATATTGTAAATTACTGTGAATATCTACCACCAAAAAGAGGCTGTTACAATGGCATTCAATGAAAAGGCCTGAGTATATCAATTGCAAATATCTCTAAAGTCAAGGAGAATAAACATGAATCTGTAAAGCAGTGGTTCTCAAATCTGGTGGCATATTATAATCCCCTACACTGATGAATCAAACAAACAAACAAAAATCAACACGCAGAACATACAATCTCCACTAATCCTAAGGTTTCAAAATTACTTTCATTACATCAGATTCACTGGAAGGTTCCTGTGTCTAAATTTTCTTGTTTCTCAAATAATTCTAATACCAAACCAGAGTTAAGAGTGCTGTAAAAAGTTGAGCATATTCTGGTTCCTTTATACACCAAGAAACTTGACCAGGTGAATTAAGAGATCTGGTTAGATTTGCTTATGGGGGAGAGGGCATTAATTAAATATTTTAAAAATGGGATTTGCACTTAATTAGCAACTCAGAATTAAGTATATGGAAAAAGCAAACACAGGAAAGAGCTAAAAATGAAGTTAGAAGTGAAACTAATTGTATTTAAGGTTTTCTTTTAAAATAAGGTTATGTTGATAACATTTGTTGATGGACCTTTATTTTTATTTATTTGTATGCGGTACTGAGAATTGAACCCAGTGCCTCAAGCATGCTAGGCAAGTGTGCTACGGCTGAGCCACAACTCCAGCCCAAAGGCTTTTATTTTTAAAACACACAATTGAAAGAAAAGCTGGGCTAAAATCATGACAACTACATATTTATTACTGATACACTCCACTAAAGATGGCAGGACTTATCATATAGGGGTAACAATTAGAATTAAAAGCAAAAGACAGTAATAAGATAATTTTAGAATGCATCTCCAAATCTCAATTTGTAATAAAAATGCTTTCAAATTAAGATTAGAAAGCATTTCTTAAAATGCACTTTAGTTTAAACATTTTACAGAGAAAAGCGGGAAAGTCTATATACTTAGAGACTTTTCATTGAAACTTTTAAAAATTTTCAGTTTTAATATTTCTGAACAGAGATGATCATTGGAAATGACAAAATACAAAGACAAAATGTAATGCAGTACTGGAAAAAAAATATCATTTCCATACTTATGACAGCAAAGGATATTTAACAAAACTTCGATGGCCTTAACCATCCTTTCACATTTTTTTCTTAGTAAGGCCTCATCTAGATTTTGTTCTGTGAACTGAAGCTGATCAAGGATTGTAGGCAACAGAAGGGTCACAAAACGGTCAGCTGAGGAACAGTTAGCAGTATCTATAGCATCCTAGAAAATTAATAGTCAACAATGATTAAAAATAAAGATGAAATACAGAGTATAAAAACAGTCATCATGCAGCTGTCACAGTCTCTTTAGATGTCTTATTTACTTTAATATTTCCTTGACTTGAATCTCCTGCTTAAAATTTACCTTTGCATCCCTTTTTGAAGGCCATGATGGCTATTTTTTTCCTCAAAGGGAATAATAAGATTTTGCAAATAAGACATTTTTAATAGACCTGGTGATTTAAAATTTTTCAAAATAATTTAAGTATTTACTAAACCCCCCCCCCCCAAATTTGCTAAAAATAATTATAATAAATAATAACAGATTGGTCTTAATGGTTAATAACCATAATTTCCATCAAGAATCTCAAAGGCTTTTTAAAAATATTCAAACTGTTGAGAATCAAGATCAAGTTAAAATAGGATAATTTGTGCATAATCTTTAATGTATGTAATCACTCACACAAATATTTATTTGTAGTTCAGAAGCATTCACCAATGAGAAAGAAAATGCTTTAGGAAGACAGTGGAATATAAAAAAATGTAAAAACAGGGAAAACAGTAGAGAATGCTAATTTGCAGAGATAGTAGAATCTATTGACTAAGGTGATTTTTTCCTCTATCCTAAGTGCATAGCATATAGGCTGGCATGTTCACTCTATCTTATATTCAATTAAATCTCATATTCTATCTTTACAAACTCAACAGCTAATAAGGACAATGAACAACTTCTACTGAGAAAGACAGAATGTGACTATTAAAAGTATAACCATACAACAAAACTATACAAATCTTATCAATACCTTTACTTATTAAATAGAAACAAGAATACAGAAGCTATTCAATGAAAAAGGGAAAAGTAATGAATGTGAGTTTAGCTGAAAAAACACTTGGTAGTTGAATGCAGCAAGTAAGTCTAGAGTGACTGTTTCAGAATAATTTTCCAAAAGTATACGAACAATTGGAAGTTTACTATGAATGTTCTTGAAAACAAAATGTTAAGGGTAATGAAAAGTAGAAAAATCAATTTGTCTAATTTTATTACCTCAAATATTTCCCTGAACAACTCCAGAGCTAAAACAGAACAGTTTTCTGATCCATCCAATGGTTGGTTCAACCAACGAAGCAAAGCCACAGTAGGTTCTAAGCACTTAGAACGGCCTCCCAGAATGGTATTGCCAGATGGAGACTGTTCAAACATCATCTGAGTAAGCACGTGGCGCAGCTGAGTCACTGAACAGAAGGCAAGAAGTAATTCTAAAACCTGTATAATATAAAGTCTTCATTTAATGTCAATTTCATCGGACTGCATCATACAAAGCATATGATGAAGCTAAAAACGCCATGTTTTTAAAGAAAATATTCTCAAACAAAGTTAAAAATGGCTTCCAATTTATCTTTCAGTATTATTTTTCAAATGTGTGATAAGGTTCCAGGCTATAAAGAAATTTGTTAACAGTGCTTACCTCTGATAAGCAGGACTATGAGAACAAAACAGGGAAGGGTGACTTCAACTACTGTTATACTCTTTTTATAGTACTTAAATCATTTTAAAACACAAGCATGTTCTGTTATAAAATGACAAAAACTTCAAAAGTTAAGAATTAATCCTCAGTGTCAAGAATCACTATAAAGCATACTGTAGGATAAGATAAAAGTGGCATCTCAAAGCCTTAACACCATATGGATGACTGTTTCTATACTATTCTTTACATACTTATTAGCATTATGACCCTTAGCTACCCTACTATACTCAGTTCTCCATTTTGTAAAATGGGCTATAACCACTACATTTACTACCAGTCTGCTTATTAGCCATCAAGTTAAAATCTATCTTATTTCATGTACTATCAAACTAACAAAAGTTTTTTATTTGGTATCTCTTTGCCTATCTACTACTTTTTAAGTGACATAATCAGGATTTGCATTTTACTCAACATGACAGTATCTGATTTTAATAAAATCCATCCCATATTCATGTATGGTAATAAATGATGAACAATCTTTAATTTACACTTGCAAATATAAACTACAGACCTTGTTTCTGAATAGGTAATAGATTCACATTGCTCTAAAGTTAAACCCTGATCTCTAGGTCCAGAAACTTTGACCTGGAGACAAGCAAAGTTTATTGTGTATTTCACAGAGCTATTTTATGCATATTTAAGGAGATAGTTTTCCACCCACACTGATTTTCTTAAAACATTCATAAAATCAATCATTAGTACAGAGCTAGTTCATTTTCTAAACACATCTGTGACCAGGAGGACTCTACTAAAAATTCCAGGATCCCTCAGTGAACCCTCCTAGTGAATGCCACAACTAGTCCTCTCCCCTAAAGATTTTTGATATAGAGATTAATTTTATCCTACATATTTTTGAATTTTTGCATTTCCATATAAAAATTTCAGCCAGTTTGCTGATTTATACAAAGAAACTCACGTGGAACTTTATACAGTACTTTTATGTCTGGTTTCTTTTTCCTTTTTATTTTTTTTGGTACCAGGGATTGAACACTAGGGCACTTAACCACCAAGCCACACCCCCAGCCCTTTTTCAGTTTTTATATTGAGACAGGAACTCACTAAGCTGCTGAGGGCCTAAGTTGCTGAGGTTGGCTTCAAACTTACAATCCTCTAGTCTCAGCCTCCCATGCTGTTGGGATTACAGACATGCACCCCAGTACCCAGCCCCCTATGTCTGGTTTCCTTAGCTTAGATGTATACATACTATTATTGCATTTTATTCCTTCTCACTGCTATATACTATTCCGATGCAACAAATACCACATTTTACTTATTTATTCCATTGATGATGGCATTTGGGTTGTTTACAATTCTTTGCTAATAGGAGTACCACTGTATTTTGTATATGGCTTTTTGTGAAAAAAAAAAAAAATACATGTGTCTATATATACTTATATATATATATATCTATATCAATATCTCCAGTTCTTTGAGGTAAATCCCTAAAAGTGGAATTGCTGGGTCATACTTTTATGTATGTATGTATGTGTGTATGTGTGTGTGTGTGTGTGTGTGTATATATATATATATATATATATATATATATATATATATATATATGCCCAGTATTAGTAGATAATGCCAGTTTTCACAGTTTAGTACTGTATGAAAATTATGGTCTGTCTAGTATTTTCCATTTTAAACATCCAGTGGTTATATAGCATTAATACCATTTAAATTTGCATTTTCCTGAAGATTTATAAAGTTGACTAACCATTTAATATTTATTGACCAGGTTGTTTATATTCAGGTATCTACTGGGTTCGGTGTTTTTTTTCTACTCTACATTAAAAAATAATTTTAAAATAATATATTTTGGGTAAGAGTCCATTTTGGACATATGTATTGTGGATATCTTTTCCATGCTGTGAGTTTAGATGCCCTTTTGTTTTCTATTTCTTTCTTATTTTTTTTGGTGCTAGGACTGACCAAGAGACACTTTACTACTATGCTACATCCCCAATGCTTTTTATTTTGAGACAGGGTCTTGCTCAATTGGTGAGGTTGGCCTCAAAACTTGCAATTCTCCTTTCTAAGCCTCCTAAGTCTCTGGGATTACAGGCCTGAATCACCATACCAGCTGCCTTTTTATTTTCTTATTGATAGTCTTTTCATGAACATCAAATCTTAATTGTAATGTAGTCTAACTGACCAACATTTTTCCTTCTTTTTTTAAGTTGTAGATAGACACAATACTTTTATTCATTTTCATGTGGTGCTGAAGATCGAACCCAGTGCCTCACATGTGCTAGACAAGTGCTCTACCACTAAGCTACAGCCCCAGCTCTATCATTTTTCCTATATTTTGTTTCCTGTTTAATTTTTCCTGCTTTACAAAATCTTTGTCCATCCCATGGCTCTGAAGATATTCTGGCTAGATATTTCTCTTAAAAGCTTCACTGTTTTTACCATTCACATTTACATCTACAACCTTTGTATTAATTTTTGCATTTGGTTCGAGATAAGCTTAAGGTTAGGGCTTTTTTTTTGTTTGTTTGTTTCCTAGACATATATTCAATTGATTTAGTGTCATTTAAAAATCACCATACTTTTAAGATTCTACTGCTATCAATCAGAAGACTATATACTTTGAGTCTGGTTTAAGACAATACCGTGTTCCACTGGGCTAGCTATCTTATCATTATGACTCTGCTCTATTATGGTAGTGTTACATTAAGTTTTTGTATCTGTACTATGAATCATTCAATTTTGTTCTTCAGAAGAGTTGAGGTTATTTCAGAACTTCTATATATCCATATAAATTTTATAAACAGTGTCTCAATTTCTATATAACACCAAAACCAAAACTAACGCTAAAACAAAAACAACCAAACCTGCTGGGTTTTGATTAATTACATATTGCAAACTCTTCCAACCAAAGAACTTGGTATACTCATATTTGCTTAGTTGTGTTTTTCTAAACTGTTTTGTAATTTCACAGCAGAGGCTCCACATACATTTTGCTACATTTATGCCCTAATCATCTGATATTTCCCTAAAAATCAGTAAATGCCATCTTAAGAACTTTATTTTCCATTTATTTGTCACCAGAATAAAAATAAAATTTAATTGTATTACTGATCTTACATCCAGCCCAACTTGCTCAACAGGTTCACTTAATTTTTATGATTTCTATAAATTCTAGATTTTCTATATTCACAATAACATCATCTGAATAATAAATTTTATTTCTTCCTTTCCAATTTCTATAACTTTTATTCATGTTCATTTTCTTACTGGGCTGTTTGGCATCACCAATAAATACTGTTGAATACAATTGGTTATAATGAACATTCTTTTCTTATTTCTAAAATGAAGGAAGTTCTCATAATTAGCCATTAGAAATGATGATGCAATAGATTTTTGGTAGTTATTCTATGAGGGAAAGAAACTTCTGTTTATTCCTACTTTGCTAATCTTTATCATGAATGACTATTAAATTCTATCAAATGCTTGTTCTTCCTCTAATAAGTTAATACCATTATTTTTCTGCTCTTATTAATGTGAGAAATTATATTATATATTTTTCAAAAGTTAAACCATTTTTGCATTCCAGGGATAAATCTCATTTGGTGACAAGGCATGATCCTTTCTAAATACTGGCTTTGATTTGGTAAATATTTTGTTTGGAATTTTCACAACTAAGTTCATGGACGACATTAATATATAATTTTCCTTTCTCATATTATTCTTTCAGTTTCTGCTATCAAAGTCATTGTGGTCTTATAATCAAACATACTTGCATGCTATTTTATATATAGACATATATATATATACACACATACTACTATATAAGACCAATCCCTTTGGTTCCATGGTGCCTAATAAAGCATATGTATATTCCATGACAGAGCAATTCTGCTTTTAGGTACACAGCCAAGACATACATGTCCATAAACTCACCAAAAGACATGTAGAAAATAGTTAATATAAGATTCTTCCTAATAGTCAATCAACAACAACAGCAGCAGCAGCAACAAATCTGTAAAGCTTTATAAAATGTGGGTAAATCTCAGAACAGCAACAACAAAAAAATGCAAAAAGTACATGTTATATGTTTTTGTTTACATAAATTAAAAATTAGAAAAAATAGCCTATCAGAAGTCAGTTTGTGTCATCCTTGCTAAGGAACTGGCAGGTACTGACTTAAAAAGGAGAATAAGAAGAGTTACTAGAGTTCACATAATATTCTACTTCCTGGTCTCAATATTTATTACACAAATGTATTCAGTTTGTAAATATTAAGAAAGCAGTACACTTGGATTTTTCTGCCCATTATAGTTTATAAAAGGTTGAAGACAAAAATGTATTTTTACATACCTTTGAAGAAGAATCAGGATCTTTACCATTAAGAAGACCTAATACTTGATTAAGGCATGAAGAAAAGTGTTCATACCTAGGTTTAAATAAAAAGCATATATCAATTAATGATATATCAAAAAGGATTTATTTATAACATAAATGAAACATATAAGTATTCCTTCCACTATTTATTTATTCTAATATAGAATACAATTTTTGTAAAGTTTACAGATACTTCTTGACTTATAATGCAGTTATGTCCCAATAAACCCATCTTAAGTAGAAAGTATTTTAAGTTGAAAAAGTATTTAATACAACCTTATCTACTTAATACCTTAGCCACATAATACACTACGGAGTATTGGTTGTTCAGCAGCTTACTGGTAGCTGTTCCTTATAGCCACCACTCAGCATTGTAAGAAAATATGACACTACATATTGCTAAAACAGAAGATCAAAATTCAAGATCCAAAGTACAGTTTCTACCAATCTGTGTATTGCTTTTACACTATTGTGACGTCAAAAAAATTCTTAAGAAGTCAGATCACTGCAAGTTGGGTACCTATGTTTAAACTCTGGAATCTATCTTATACTATTATAAGCATAAATTTGCCCTCTCATTTATTGAAACATAGTAACTCACTTGGCAATAATCATTGAATTTTAATATCTCAACTGTCTTATGTTGTAAAAGATTGTGTTCATTTTATAAAAATTCAAAGGTCACAGGAATATACTAATAAATTACATAGCTACTTATTTATATAAAACATCTAAAATTGGCAAGCATTAAATTAGGCTCTGCAAACACATGATACTGAACTCTAGGAGAGGTACCATTCATGCTATGTTCTATATAACTAAATTGGAGAGAGCTCACAGAAGAAGAAATGTAGAAGGTAATAATGCAAAGTAATGTAAAACATAACAGTATAATGGAAGAACATGTGTGATGATACAGAACAAAGAATGGGTATCAGGCCTAGATTTGTCAGGGCAGGCCTAATTAGGTAATGACGTTTCTTAGACTTGAGTATTAGAAGAATAAACATGAGTTAGACATATAAAGTTTTTCAGCCTTACAGAGGAAATAAAAAAAGAAAGTGTGAAGAGGTTGCCAGGGACCCCGATTTTGGATGAAAATTTGGATATATACCTAAAAAGAAATAAGGACATATGGTTAAAGGAAAAGCTGACACTGAGCATGTTTATAAGTAAAGGAGAAAGAGACAATTCAGTGAGACGTACAAAAAAGATGGAGAAACTGCTAACTGTAGGACAGAATAAGACTTAACACATATAATAAAAAATATTTATTAATGAGACAAGAACTGGTATAAACACAAATAAATTTGTCTGCAGACAAAGATTTGAGCAAACTTCAGTCAGATGGGATTCCATTTCATTTTTTCTGTGTGTTAAACAAAGATAAGGTAATCTGCACAAAAGGTGGCAAGAAGAAAGCAACAAATATTTGAAAAAACCATTGTAAGCAATGAGAAAGGAAGTCAACTAGGAATCAATAATTCAAGAGGGCTGGCCCAGATAAAGTTGTGTGATTTGTTGAAGTTGTGATTAGTAAGCTAGGCATTAAGTTTGACTTTGGAACAGACTTAAGACTCAGGTTTGCTAAATGGTATAACAGGTCTACAAGTAGACTTGTAATTCTTGGGTTCTAGTCTTCTTGGATTCTAGACTGGACAGAGGAAAAAGTAGATAATAAAACTGTGATATTTTCAGAAGCAGTGATCAAACAATGTCTTACTAATGCTAAAACAGATTATCTTTCTATACTCCTAGGAAGATATAGCTCAAAGAAATTTCCAGTATACAAAGCTGTCAAGCACTACCTGGTAGCCAGAATGAATACACATGGATATTGAGACACTTATAAAAGATGAGAAGAGGCAAGTAAAGGGAGGTCAAGTGGAACAAAAAGTGCTCTCATCTATAGAAGTTTAAAGAAAATAAAGTGAAATACTAATGTAAATTCCTCTTGGGTTTTATAAAATATTAGTTACCCATATATAAGAAGTCAATTTTGCCTTAGTCCATAGCATTGTTTTTCAAATATTTTTCTTTCTTTTGTACAGGGGATTAAATTCAGGGATGCTCTACTACTGGGCTACAGACCCAATCCTTTCTAATTTTTTTATTTTGAGACAGGGTCTTGCTAAATTGCAAAGGCTGGCCTTGAACTTGTGATCTCCTTCCCTAGTTGCTGGAATAATTGTACCAATGGATCCAGCTTTTTTTTTTTTTTTTTTTTAAAGTTCTTTTCTTTCTTTTTGTGGTGGTGCTAGGGATTGAACCCAGGGCCTGGTACATGCCAGGCAAGCACCCTACCATTACCACTGCTTCATATCCCCAGCCCTTCCCTTTTAAATTTCTTCATTCTATGTTTCTTTTTCCTTTCCTTGTTTTTTTTTTTTTTTGTACTAGGGATTGTACCTGGGGGGTGTGCTTAACCACTGAGCCATATCTACAGCCTTTTATTTTTCATTTTGAGACAGGATCTCGTTAAGTTGCTCAGAACCTCAATAAGTTGCTGAGGCTGGCTTTGAACTTGCAATCCTACTGCCTCAGCCTCCCAAGCCCCTGTGATTACAGGCAAACACCATTGCATCTGGCACTTGATTCCATGTTTCTTAAAAATCAGGAACTGTCTTTACATTTTGCTACTGCAAGAACCCATCCTTCCTGAGTGTCTGATAATAGTAGGAGCTCAATAAATGTTTTCCTATTTGTGAATGATAACTTAATTTAACTCTTCAAAGCATTTTCAATAATTTCTTCAGTCGGGACCACAGTGCTGCTTAGGCACTATGGAAATTTAACTTAAGATGTTAACAGGCCATGAGATCTTTGGAAAAGAGCTACTACCCGATCTCAAAAGATAGATGGTTACATGAAACTCACTGATAGAAAGGACATATAAACATTCCATTTTAACTATGACACAAAAGTGGCATGTACCAAGGAAAACATTAATATTTTGACAAAAAATTTAAAGTCATAGACATACTAACATAAATGTTAATAAAAATATTCTTTCAATGAATTATAATGTTCAAGATTTAAAATTAATTTTAAAAGACACTAGTTAAGAATATCTACATCTTTAGATAATGACAGCAGAATCCTACTGATGTAAGACATAGTTGAAACATACATATACCACCCCATCATCACCAACTTGTTATATTTTGTTATGGTTCAGGAGAAAAAGAATGGGAATTAATAAAAATATCAAAACATTTCAATTTAGTATTCTATGAATCAGTAGAATACAAGTTTATCATCTTAAAAAGTAGTTTTATTTAGCAAAAACAACACATCTTAATTAAAAAAGAAAAAAGAGAGAGAGAGATCCTATATTTAATAAAGAGTGTCATACCTGGTAAGATAATCAGCAATTTTTGGATTCTTGAGGAGATCCATCAGTAGATCAACTGAATACTTTCTTGTTAGGGTACCATCACCATTTATAAGAATATTGAATATTAGTTGAAAAGTCTGATGAATGTTTTGAGCATGAAATAGCTTAAAAACAAATTAGGAAAAGTATATTACATAAAAAAATTTAAGTTGACACCATACTAAAATGCAAAAAAAAGCTTCAATGATTTTTTAAAATATCAGAGACTATAAACACTCCACATATAATAGAAAAATAATTATATTTACCTTTTCTCCCACCTCTTCATTTAATGTCAAACTGGATAATATTGAAAGTGCAAACACAACCACAGTTAAACTACTATGGGCTAGGAAGGTTATGAGAGTTCGATAAAAGGATTTCACATTACTCTGAGGAAGAAAAAAATTAAAAATGAATTAGAATAAAAAATTATAAGTTTTATATTTCAGTTTAAAAAGTGAATGTTGCACAAAGTGGGTGAAAGTATTATTAAAAATCATTATCAACTCTTTTCAGTAATGATTGCCATCTTTAAAAGATGAATGCTCTAAAGGAGCAATTTATAACAAAGATAAATTTAAATTTAGAAACTATTTGACTAATCTTATAAACAAAAAGGATCTACAGAAAAAATATAAATTTGGTAAACATGTCAAATTGGTGGGAGATCAATTTTTCCCAAGCTTTGTCACTTCAAATAATGCACAGATAATAAATGTGTCGCTTCTAATAGTTCAAAATGGATACAGAGAAAGGAAAAAGCTTAAATACTACGGGAAGTTGTTTTACTATTTAAGTTAATAAAAACAGTAATGAGGAACTCTCTTAATTGTGGTATAAAGCAAGAAAATATTCAGTCAGTTAGACAATTTATCTTATTCTGAGGTAGCAATGAACTTTTCTCATTTGCTAATTACCATTTAGACTTATGAGACCATTCATGAGGTAAGATCGGTAAGTTCATAAACTACTAAGAGTAGTATAGATAAGTACAGTCTTCATAAAGAGCAGTTTCTATGTAAGGAATTATGAGCAAATGTTTATTATTTATTATATTTAAGTGTTTTCTGAATGTGGACATTATTTTTTATTCAGAAATTAAAAACAGGTGTGTATACCTACCAACCCACCCATACATGGAAGCTTTCCTTTTTCTAAAAACCTTTCAAACCCTTTAATGGCTCAAAAATCAACTCCACTTCCAAAGTAAGACTAGGTCAATAAAACCCAGCACTTGAACAATTTTAATAGCATTTAATTTAAAATCAAAAACGTAATTCAGAATATTGCACAGTAGAGATGTGTTCAAAAGCAATTCAAGTAATCAATCAACTTTCCCAATTTATTCTACTTCTATATGTGATTCTGTTAGTTTATTTGGATGCTTTCACTTACAACAAGTACTGATAGTTGATACTAGGTGATTACTCATGGACCTTTCTGGAGGAGTTGTCCTTGACAATGCAGACTCAGGTAAATGGGTGTGCTAGTGACATGCCTGCATTATTAGCACAGAATAACTTAACAATTCTTGCCTAATTTCATGTGACAATGGAATACTACAGAGAAGGAAACATTTTAGATATCAATATTTGCATTAATTCTGAACTTACATCGTCTTTGAGAAATAACATATATAAAACTAGAATATTTCAAGTCTTTATATGATAATCTGACACTACATTAACTTTGATGTATCTGCTGGATGGTCTTAAATTAACCTTTTTTTAAAAAAAAAAAAAAAAGAAAAATATGTGTAAAAATAAACTTCTTACCAAAGTCTTTATGTGTGTTTGAACAGAAAGATTGTGCCGACATAGATTTGCCAATAATCCTAGACAAGGCATTGTTAACTCATCTTCAGATGATTGACTGTTATTTTATATTGGTGTTTAAAAAAAAAAAAAACAGACAAAAAGGATTAAATACATTCTATCAATCAAAATGATAAACTAATTCATATATCTAATTCCTTTTTATATTTAAAAAGTTTAACATCTGAAGACTGTCAAGCTCTGAATAGTAATTAATAATTATTTCACTCTTTGAAACTAAATTAGTCAACTTCATCATAGAAATATGAAAATAACTGTCAGAGTGACAATGTGCTATTTCATTGAATATTTCCTATCAAGAAGATTAAGCATATATACAAAATGTCCACTTTCATTAACTTTTTCCTGCCCAAACCAATGTTTCATGACTCCTAGCTATGAAAATTGAAGCAGTTCTTCTTTAATTCTGTTTTGATCTTTAAAATCATCTAAGAGGACCAAATAAGAGTCAGTCTCACTTAGTTTAAAAAGTACAAAAAAAAAAAAAAAAAAAAAAAAAACCTAAGAAAAATTAATCTACCACATCATTTTAGTTTAAAAATAAATCAATAAATTATTTGGTTACATGTTTAGTGCATACTCACATATGATCTATCAAGAATGTAATTAATTCATCCATATTGGCACCAGAATGGAAAACTTTGACATTATAAGTTAACCTCTGCAGAAGCTGAATGCACTAAGAATAAAAAAATACGTATGAATATAAACACATAAAAACCCATTGGTACCTACTCACATGACTGGGCAGTTGCACATATTATGAGAATGTCATCATTTGAAGAGGCAAAGGTTAGGGCAAGAATTTTGTCATTTCTTAGAGCAATATTTTTTCCTTTATTTAAAATTTCAAACACATACAAAGTAATGAGACTAATAGGAAGCTTTGAGTTTATCACTTAATTCACACATTTCTACACATTCTATATGAAAAAGCATCACCATTGTTAACAATTTGGAAGTGGTATAATTGTATCTCTCAGGGGTTCACTGTTATTAAAGGTTTTTTTTTTTTTTTTTTTTTTTAAAAAAAAAAAAAAAACCTTTAAAAAGGTTTGGTCCCCAGGTTGATGCTATTAGGAGGTGGTGGAACATCTGAGAGGTGGGGCTTGGTGCTAGGTGTTTGGGTCACTGGGTACATGAAATCTTTCTCATGTGTCCTCTTCGGTAGTTCTCAAGAGAGGAAGGTTGCAAAAGGAGCAAGCTTGGCCCTATTATCTCACTATGATTATGCTCTTGCCATTGCTCTCTGATATGATGTGACTGCAGCCATAAGGGCCTTTGTCAGAACGGAACTGATATAGATGCCATGCTCCTGAACCTCCCAAACTGTGAGCCAGTAAACCTTTTGTCTTTAGTGTACTCTCTCAGGTTCTGAAAACTTAGTAACATAAAACTAACATAATCATCAACATTGTTCACTTAATCATCCTACAGGTGAATAGGGAGTGAAACACATACATAGCTCACTAACCGATTAAAAGATTTTTTCAAATTGAATCAATTCTAAAATTGCATGCCAATTTAATTGCTGATGTTTCTCCATCTTACAATTGCTTACATTTTAGATTCAATGAAATTTCATATATTTAAGAGTTTTCAATCTTTACTAAATAAAACTATGACCATAGCTTTAATTTTTGTAGGATGTTTCCTCAATAGATGGAGATTAGATGCCAACTCAAATTACATTTTAAATATGAATAGCTTACATTTCAAAATGCAGACATCTGTTATAAAGTAGATTTGGGTTTCTTCAAGAATGGTTGTAGTATGGGTAAAATTCCTTTCTCTAGAAACAATTACATGTGTGTCCAAACAGCTCTTTATGAAAAGAACCATGCCTAATCATGTCGTTATATCATCATATAGAGTTTAACAGTTTATAACAGATTTTGTCAATTTTGATCTGGAAATAAGTGTTACAGCATACTATGTGGGTATGCATACCTGCAAAAACACTGAATCACTGTGGCATGTGCTGCTCCGACAGATCACTCCTGCCAGCACACTATTCAGATTATATGTATTCTGAAGACAATCTCTGGTTTCATTGTCTACAGCTGTAAGTTAAAATAAAATGGTACAAACTATATTTTTTAAAAATTATTTTTAGATATACATAACAGTATAGTGCATTTTGACATATTATACATGCATGGAGTATAACTTCCCATTGTACATGATGGCTGTACACGATGTGGAGCTACACTGGTTGTGTATTCATATATGAACCTAGGAAAGTTAGGTCCGATTTATTCTGTCTTTCCTATTCCCTTCCACTCTCCCTTCTCTTCATATATATTTTTTTTTAATATGGACTTCATGAATGAAGGGAAAGTAATTTTAAATTTATTTCACATAAGTTGTCATTTAAGAAAATAAAGTGTGAAAATATGGTTACTTATCAACACCCTCCAATTCAGAAACTCAAATGATTTCTCTATGGAGAATAAATTAATATCAAAGAAAAAACTCATTTTATATCCTTATAGAAATATTGCTATTAACAGATTATCACATTGACTTTGTTGTAAACCAGAAAGCCTCTACAATATAAATCTATTAAAGTGTATATAACTTAAAATAAAGATTATCACTTAAAAATTGTCTAGTATATTTAAATGTTGAAATAGCACCTAAATTGTTGGTGGGTGTTAGAAGAGGTATAACTGTTTTAAAAGCAATTTATGCAGGTGGCGCACCCCAGCCAGATGCTAAGGAGGCTGAAACAAGCATATCGGAGATTCAATGCCAGGCTCTGCAAATTAGTGAGTCCCTGTCTCAAACATAAAAAATAAAAAGGGTTGGGAATATGGCTCAATGGTTAATGGCCCCTGGTTTCAATCCCTGGTATATAAAGAAAGAAAAAAAAAAAAAGCAATTTACTTCCTGTAATGGCTATCCAATTTTAAAATGACCTGAAAACCTTACTCGGAATTTTTGAGGGAAATTACATAAAAAAAAGTTCATTGCACTATTGAGTTTATTTATTTTTTGGTACTAGAGATCAAACCCCAGAGGTAGTCACTGGTTTACACTGTGCTGTATAGACAAAGAATGGCAGAAGTTCAGAAGAATGAATAATCCTCTCTCACACTGATACCCATTTCTGCATACTCAGCAGTTGTTTCCATAAGATCTGCACAAAGGCATTCACTATCAATGCCCCCATGCCCAGCACACTATTGACTCTAGAAGCAAAAGTTGAAAAATAACATCACCATTAGGAGAATGGCTACATAAATTATAGCACCCTCTAATTATAGTAGCAGACAGCTACTAGAATTATACTGATATAGGATAAAACATCTGGTGCTCTACAACACCAACTGCATTGAAAACAACCATCTAAATATCTAAAATCATTTGTCCTAAAATAGAAAAATACCTAAAAAGATACATATCAAACCAAAAAAATGAGATTTCATCCCCAAAGGTGAATGCAATGATGAGAAGAGCTGTGGTAATGAGTAAAGACTCATCCCATCTTACTCTACAACTAGGCTTACTAATTTGGTAAAGCCATTACATTATGTATGTGGTTATTTAGATTTAGATTAATTAAAGATTTAGTTTCTCAGTATTGTACCTATACTTCAAATGCTTAATGGCCCTGTGTAGCAAGTACTTACTTGACTGGACAATAAGGACCTAAAAAATTTCTATCATTAAAAAAACTTCTATTCTTCTATTGGACAATGCCTCCCTGTGCTAGTATTTCCATATCACTTGAATTTATTAAGCTTATCTTCATTTTACAACTACACAAAGAAATATCCCACTCCCACCACCCCATGCTCAAATGAGGGGTGGGGGCTAATCATTAAGTAAATGCAAAGGGAAAAAAATTAGAAAAAGCAACAACAGTATTTTTATCCCTAGTTCAAAATTCTCTGTAATGTCTATCACAGAAAAAATGATTTTTTGGTTGGTAACTATGATTTTCTGAATGGTGTATTCAATACCGCCATTATGTAGGTACAGATTTTTGTAGTTTATAAATTCCAAAGCAGCTTAACATTTCCCAAACTGCATTCTTTCCTATAAAACATGGAATCTTTGAAATGCTTTTGATTCCTTGACCTAATATTTTAAGAAATGACATATTATCCTTTTTCTAAAGATTCACAATTCATAGTAACTCTGAAAAGTTCTGCAATGAAGAAATCTTTTGAATGTGACTTGTTCTCCAAGGGAATTTATAATTAAATTTGGACTATAGAAAATATTAAATTAGGGGCTGGGGATGTGGCTCAAGCGGTAGCGTGCTCGCCTGGCATGCGTGCGGCCCGGGTTCAATCCTTAGCACCACATACAAACAAAGATGTTGTGTCCGCCGAAAACTAAAAAATAAATATTAAAAAAAGTCTCTCTCTCTCTCTCTCTAAAAAAAAAAGAAAAGGAAAGAAAATATTAAATTAATATATTTTCCAAAAACTGGGAATAAAAAAAAAGAAAGAAAGAAACTAAATGCATTACCTAGTTGAGACAGCAAACTGATAATACTTAAGATCAGTGAAGCACTTATGTTTGGGTCTTCCAGTAGCTCCACAAGGCAACTCAAGCATTCACTTGGTAGTATCTGATTTGAGGTAAACAGTCGTGTGAGCTTTTGTCCAGAAATTACCTATTAAATGGTATACAAAATGTGTTAGTTAAGAGTTGGCAATTTTCACCTCTTCTTCGTTTCAAATAATAAGCTCAGTTTTTTCAAAGTGCTACTGCCACTTTCTTTCCCATTATGAAAAAATTCACACATCCTAGATTATCTAATCCTCCTTCACTAGCTACAGTAATCACTTGGATCTTAGTTTAAATTCTTCCAGTCAATTTTTCTTAAGTCACTTACACCATATAAGTTAGGTTGACTTGTAGCCTACCATACACTATACCTCTTTTTCATGCAGTAGCAAACTTTTGATTATCTAGTAATATTTGTCTTCCATACTATATTGAACACGCTACAAAACCCTAGACTGAAAATTTGCCCTTTATTACTTATACATTTATTTTATAAATGAATTCTAGTTTCACCAACTTTGAGGGAGGAGAATGAAAAAAATGAAACCTCAAGGATAACTATGGATTGCTCCTTTGCAAAGATAAGACCTAAGTCCAAAAAGTAAGAGATAACGGAGAAAATAGTTAAAAAAAGAATTTTAAGTAGCCAGGATAGGCATTAAAAATTTAATTTTTGTTTATTCAATTTTTCATTCCTTTCTTACAACCAACAAAGAAAGGAGAGTCACAATGTAAAGTTTGGATTGAAAAACAAAACCAGCTGGCAGAAAGCATGAATTTCCAAAACGCTTTACAAATTATTCATTATTAAGCATCTTGTTATATTAAGACAGAAAAACCATTAGTTACTTCAAAATTAGATTAAATCTGTTCTAAATACTTTAAAAATTTTCTGCTTTATTATCCCTCTAATCTTTCTTTGTCTGCTTTATTATCCCTCTAATCTTTCTTTTCTGATCTTTTATTCCCTCACCCATGTTAGTTTTCTTTGAAAGCTTTGGTATTAAGAGTTTCACATTATCTGTTCTCAAGGAGTATGGGTTTTACAGTATTACTAAAATAAAGTCTGTAAGCCAAAAAACACTAAGTCAAAAGATGAAAATACAAACAATGAGAACATATATTTTGAGGTACAGACCTTCTAAGCATTGCTCTTTTACCTACTGATAACTATAGTCCTCTAGAAAATTAAGACCATACTTTTTGTGTATTGGATACTGGGGATTGAACCCAGGGCACTTTACCACTGAACTATGACCTTTTCAAAAAATTTGAGTCAGGCCCAGGCTGGTCTTGAACATATGATGTTCTTGCCTTAGCCTCCCAAGTAACTGAGATTACAGGCATGCACCACCAGGCCCAATCTGAATGCTACTTTTAATTTCTAGTCACAAGGTTACTGTTGTGAAATACCATCATCAAGAATCAGCTTAGCCTATAAAGAACCAATTAAGAAACTATGAACAAATAGAAGGAAGACCACTACAATAGTGGAAGTGGAAACAGGAGGGAGAAAGAGGGGGAAAGAATAAATACTAGCGACTCAAGTAGAGACAATTATATTCCATGCTTGTATGATTATGCAAAATGTACCCCAATATTATGTATAACTATAATACAAAAAAATCAACTAAACTTAGCTTTGTGAATCATAAAAAATTCAAAGCTCAAGTTCTGCATGGGTCTATATAGACAAAGTATGGAGGAAGTTCGGAAGAATGGATAATCCCCTTTCACGCTGACACCCATTTCTTCATTCTCAGTTTTTTTCTGAGAGCTGCACAAGGCATTCACCATCAGAAATATATCACCTACCTAAATGGCAAAATTAAAAACTATGAAAACACCAAGGAGTGGTGTGGATGAGTGGGCCCAAATTTCCCACCCGCTCTTTTCCTGGAGTCCTCCGTAGGCCCTCCTCTCTCGCTGCAGCCACCTGAACGCTTATACTCACTCGCCCTCATAATACAAAATGACAGTTAAGAGAGTGAAGAGCTGTCCTTTCTGCCCCAAGCTGGGGCCGCCACTCCCCGGCCACACCAGGATCCGTGGTAATTATTAGGGACGGAGAACCCAATTTGTCCCACGCCGCGAAATCCTTTACCTCCAAGTGCCGCAAAAGCTGAGTAGCGTTCGCTTCTGACTTAACGGCTTTGTACTGACTGATGGTCAAGAGCAAGGACTTCAAGCAGGCGGTGGGGTCCATCGGGACAGTCCAGTTCGCAGTACTGGTCTAAAAGCCGCCCAGTCTCAGTCCGCTCGGGCTTCCACTGTTCACCGCGCTTTTTCGTTTTGCGGCTCCACCCACTCCCAGTTGTTTCCGGTTCCGGTCGAGCTCCGGAAGTTTCGAGACACTCTGGGGGACTGCTAGGTCTGCGGGGAGGGGTGGGCCTAGGGGTCGAGGTGCTCTGGGGGTCCGTGAAAGGGATTGAGAGGCGGCCTCTTAGCCCCTCTTACACAAGAGGCCGCGAGGTTTCAGATTGAGCTCCGAGAAGACGAGAAATCTCGCGATAAACGCGATTGCGGCTTAACTTGTGGAGGGGCGGTTAGGCTCCGGGGGTCGGTCCTGACTACTAAGTAGTGTGTTCTGTTTTTGTGTGTTTCCTCGGCCTTGACGGTGGAGGGCCAGTTTTTTTCTTTGTGCATCATCTTCTACCAGAGAAATGGTCGCTTTCCCCTAGTCTAGACACGGTGAGGAGATCTGAGGAGAAGAATCTTTGGGTCCTGGATTTTGACGCGGCCTGGGAGGGGCCTCAATTTTAAGTCTTGCTGCAACCACCCCTTATGCCTAGGAGTGAATATTTCTTAGAGGACCTGTGTGTGGTACCTGGGGTTCTACAGCAAGTTAGTTATGCCCTTACACTAGTGCCAAACTTCCTCCAGAAAGCTACCTCGGGGACGCCTGGGCCAGGTATTGCTCCGGAGGATGTTCTCAGCGTTAATTTTTGTAAGCGAAGTTGTCTGTGTGTCTAGCATGTCTTGTAAAGTTCGATGATGGCGAAAATGACACTTTGCATTTTTTGTTGAGAGGTAATATGCATGTGTATAGAGTGAAGTGAGTAACTGGTTCTGGAACTTTCAACGTAGTATATGCTAATGACGAATAAAACCTTAAAAACCAGGTTGTAGAAAATTGTGCAGATACAGCACAAGTCCGTTTAATTCGGAAATCACGTTTTGTCAATTGAAGAAACTTTCTGTGCCAGTACTTTTGTTAAGGCACACTGTATTTTTATATTAAAACTCGATTTAAAATTAAATAGGATAGTTGACAATTTTTTGGACCATTGAGACATTCATGTAAAAGTTTGGGGGTACCTAATGTATTTATTTATGCATTTATTCATTTTCCATATTAAATAATTATTGAATGTTTATGAGTTAGGCATTGCCAGTCTGGGAACAAAGAGGTGGAAGTACCCCTTGCTAGGAAGAAACTGTCTGATAAGGTAAATATCCTAAATAAAAAGTATTTTAGGAATTCACCACATAAATGAAAGTATCAGTGATTGTAAAGAATGGAACCGTGTTTTTTACAGATCATTGCTTCATCTTTGACTATGTGACTCCAGGCAGGCTCTCACTGTTACAGTCTTAAAGTAAAATCTAAGTATGATCTGTTTGACAGGATTTCTCATTCAATAAATTAATTCGTTGAGATTCTACCATGTACTTGTTCTAGGCTCTAGAGATTCAGTGAATAAACACCAAAAATCTTAGTGTCATAGAACTTACATTCTGGTAGGAAATCTATAATAAACAGAAAAATAAGGAAAATGATGGAGGAAAACAGAGTATTGTTACCTCATGGAGAAGCAACATTTGAGGAAATACTTTTAGGAGTTGAGAAAAAGCTATATTCATTAGTGGAAAAAGTTTCTAGTTGGTGAGAATGGCGAGGACAAAGACTTTAAAGTGGAAATGTGACAACATACTAGGAATACAGAGTAGAGAGCAAGAATGAGTGGTAGAGATACAGAGATGAGGTCATATAAGATCTTGCAAGACCTTTGAGTTAATCAACATAAAGAATGAATTATGGAGTGTGTACTGCATATGCCTGTAATTCCAGCTACTGGGGAGGCAGGAGTATTACAGTTTCAAGATGAGCTTCCATAAAGTAGCTAGAGCCTGACTCAAAATGGAAAATACGGCTGGAGATGTAGTTCAGTGGTTAGCATCCTTGGGTTCAATTCCCATTACCAAAAAAAAAAAAAAAAAAGGAATTATTGCTTGACAGTTATTTTGTGTTAGTTACAGGTGTTGGTAAATGGAGTGTTAAGATTTTGGTAGTATTACACTTTCACCTCCAATTACAGGTGTAAGCATCACCATTTTTAGCACCTGCAAAAGGCTCCAACTCTGTGTGTGTGAGCCTTCTTTTGAATCTTGCATTTTAACTTAAGCGGTAACAAAATTTTGCATTTTCTTCTGTTTATATTAATGTAAAGTAATTTTTTCTCATGAAAAAAATCTTCACCAAATTTAATGGAAGCTTAGTAATATAAACATGTTTGTAGCTGTGAGAAACCTGGGCATTTTTAGTCAGTGATACTTGCATTCCTGATTTGGTAAACAGAACCATGTTTTTATTCCTTAAAAAGGGTAAAGAGTAGATGAAGGAGATGATGCTCAGTCCAGGTGACTAAAGGCCTTGTGCTTGGATTCCATCTTGAGTGCTGTAGTGATCTCTGTTTTTAAACTGGGACCTTATCTAGTCAATTTGTGTTTTAGATTGATTACTCTGGCTGATGAATGGGCTATGATTTTGAGAGGGGAAAGACTAGAAATAGGGAGACTAATTTGCTTCTGTCTTTGCAAAGGATAACTAGGATAATTGATTTGGAGATTTAGAAGGGGTAAAAATTTGAGAAATATTTATGAGGTCAATTTGGCAGGATTCAGTGACTATTCCTGAAGATTGAGGAGAAGGATTGCTCTAGAAGGATTTCCAAATTTCTAGGTTGTGTAATTAGGAGAATACAGGTATTGCTGAGGTAGTCAATCAACAGTATTTGGGGTATATTTTTTATTCAGTGAAATTTTATATAGTTTATCATATAATTTTGTACCATTGAATTATATTTCTAGGTATTTATAATTTTAAGAAGATTCTCTTTTTCTCACAAATTTTTGTTGTTACTCTTAAGAAATGGATACTAATTGTTTGGTTTGGTTTTAAATCAGGCTACTTATCAAAATCTCTTAGTATTTTTTTTTAATTTAAAATTTTTTTTTTTAGTTGTGAAGCCTCAAGACAATGAGGCAATACTTTTTGATTACTTATTGTGATGAACACAATACTTTTTTTTTTTTTTTAATGTGCTGAGGATCAAACCCAGTGCCCTACACATGCTAGGCAAGTGCTCTACCACTGAGCCACAACCCCAGCCTCTCTTAATAATTCTAATAGAGTTGTGTTTATTCTGTAGACTTTCTTTCTTATATCATTGGTAAATAATTACTTTATCTTCCAATATTTATTATCTTATTGTATTAGCATAATCTTGAAAATATGAAAAATCATGATAACACTGAATATCTTCAATGAGAATGACCAGTATTTTGGGTGAGGTTGCTGGGAATTGAACTCAGGAGCACTCAACCACTGAGCCACATCCCCTGCCCTTCTTTGCATTTTATTTAGTAACAGGGTCTTACTAAGTTGCTTAGTGCCTTGCTGTTGCTGAGGCTGATGAATTTGCGATCCTTCTGCCTCAGACTCCCAAGCCCCTGGGATTACAGGCAGGCACCACCACACCTGGCCTAGTATTTTTTACACTCAGTATAATTTGTACTATTGACTTGTTATAAGTATTTTATATCAGTTTTAGGAGATTCCTCTTTATATTATGTTGCATTTTTTCTTGGAATAATAATTACACAGACTAATTGAGCATTTGTCATGTGCCAGGCACTGTTCTAAGGACTTTCTACCTACCTATTTAATATTCATAAGAACTCCCTGCTATGGATTCTGTTATAATCACCATTTTACAGATGAAAAAAAAAAAACTAAAGGAAAGATGAAATAATTTGCCCAAGGTCACGCAGGCAGTGGTAATAGACCCTGTTTTTGCTATGCTGTAGGTTTTGATTTTTTGATATTTTATTCAGGTATTATTATCTATGTTTTTAAGTGAGACTTTACAATATTTTTTCTTTATTCTTCTTTGGAATTTGGGTATGTATTACTTTTGAAAAATGAATTGCAGTGTTTCATTTTTAATGGTATAGAGTAATGATAATCATATAGGAATTACTTGATCCATGCAGAATGAATACAAAACTGGCCTAATAAATTAAACTTGGTAGATTGTATAGTGGTAGATCTTCCACAAATTATGAATTTCTAATAAGATTATAAGTCTTATAATTTTCAACCTTTTCTTTAGTTATTTTTGGAAAAAATATTTAGCATACCAAATTTTTCTAGATTTAAAAAGTATTGATATACAACAAGTTGCATTTAGTTTTTTAGTTTCTTAACTTCTTCCATGTAGTTTTAAATTTCCTTTTTCATTCTAACGTCTTTTTTTCTTATTTGCATTTTTATGCACCTTTTCAAAAGAACCAACTTTCATTTGTTAATTCTTTTCCATTCATTTTTGAATCATTAATTTTGCTTGGCCTTTATTAATTCTATCCGCATACATACATTTGATTTTTGTTGTTTTTTTTTTTTTTTTTAAAGATTTCTTGTTTAGTTGTAGATGGACACAACACCTTTATTTTGTTTATTTTTTTATGTGGTGCTGAGGATTGAACCCAGTGCCTCAGTCATGCTAGGCGAGCACTCTGAGCCACAACCCCAGCCTCCATACATTTGGTTTTTTTCATAGTTTTGTAGAAGTTAAAGGCTTAGTACATTTTATATTCTGTATTTTTATAAAGAACACTTACTTTACACCAGTAATGTTAAAAACCTAAAGTCAGAATCTTCATTTTTACCTTTTAAAAAAAAAAGTCATTTTAACCTGTCAGGAAAATATAATTGAAAAATGCTACAATCAAATATCTACTGAGTGCCAATACTATTTTCAAAGAGGTTATACTCTTTGGGGGAACCAGAATAAGTACTATTAAGAGAAATAGAGAATGTTGTAGAATACACATTTTTTTAAGGATAAAATTTTAAGTATCCAGTTCCTTCATTCTTCAAGGATTGGCATAAAGTATCTCTTTGTGAACTTTTATTACTGTCTGTTCTTTATATTTGGCTTAGATATTTTCCATAGTTCAGGAATCAGGCTTCAAGGAGTAAACAACACTTGCTTAGGATCTTATAACATGAGTTTATGCCTGACTAGTTCCTTTATTTGTTCTGGGAAAACCTAAAACATGCTGTCTTCAATTCTGAAAATACTAATTTTTAATCTCTTTTAATCAGGGTTTAACTTATGTTAAATGAATCAGACTGAATGAAGATGTGAATTATAGTTTTTACAGAACTGCAGAGTTTGTAGAATACTGAATATTGTAACATGAGAATTGTACCAGAATTTTAAACGGAGGATCAATTGTTCATTCATTCATCCAGCATGTACTTAATGAATACTTAAGTGCTAGGTATATTTCAAAGGATTCTGAGGATGTGGCAGTGAACAAAATAGACAAAAAATTCTGTCCATGTAGTTTTTATTTTACTTTCTTGTCTGTCTGTCTGTTTTTAGTTTTTGTCTTTCCCTTCAGTGCTGGGGAATAACTAAAGGACCTCATAATGGTAGGCAAGTGTTCTACCACTGAGCTACAATTCCAATCCTGAGTTTTTATTTTATTGAGGGATAAAGATAATAAATTAGACACATAAGTAAATGTTAGTAATAAGATTTATAGAGGGAGACAAATGGAGGCAGAATAGGAATTATCAAAGTCAAATTAAGGTGTTGCAATATTTGCTAGGGCAAAGTGTTAATTGGTTTTGGCTGAATAACCAAGTCACCTCAAAAGTCAGTGGTTGAAACCATGAACATTTGTTTCTTGCCCTCAGGTATGTGTGTTGATCTAACCTGACTTGTCTGAGTGGCTCTTTTCAGTCATTTTGTGGGAAGGTGCAGTTATCTGGAGCTCTGTTTTAAATGTCTAACATAACATCTGTTATATGTCAAGCAGGCTATTTAATTTAATATTGGTAATTAAAGGAGAGGTCAGGGCTAAAGGAAAACAAAAAGCCTCCAGACTAAGTGGTGTAGAAAGTCAGTATGAATAGAGAAGACACATCTGAAATCTAAACCCCAGGGTACTTAAAAGTATTTAGAAAGATGTGGAAAAAACAGCAAAGGACATGGAGAAGTTTACTGCCAAAGAACACAAGTTCTGTCTTGACCTCCTGATCATCTTGACTTTTTTTTTTGGTACCAGGGATTGAATTCAGGGGCACTTGACCACTGATCTATATCCCCAGCCTTATTTTGTATTTTGTTTAGAGACAGAGTCTCACTGAGTTGCTTAGCACCTTGTTTTTGTTGAGGCTGGCTTTGAACTCATGATCCTCCTGAGCTGCTGGGATTACAGGCGTGCATCACCATGCCTGGCCTCACCTTGACTTTTGAAGGAGCACATGGGCTGCCTTTTGACTTCTTTAGTAGGATTTTGGGTTAGCAAAGAAGGTACTCAATCTGTTCATAAGTCCTCATTACTTCTGTCTCCAGAAGGTTTGGGGTATGCAGAAGGATGTGTGACATTGTTCTTTAAATCAATATTGAGTGCTTCTTTGGGTGTAGTGGTTCATGCCTGTAATCTCAGCTATTTGGAAGGTTGAAGTGTGAGGATTGTGAGTTCAAGGCTATAGCAGGTGCTATTTTAGGCACTGGGGATACAAAAAAGATTTATACAGTTCAGTAATACATGCCAGTAATCTCAGCAGTTTGGGAGGCTGAGGCTGTAGTACTGCAAGTTTGAGACCAGCCTGGGCTACTTTGGGAGATCCTGTCTCAAAAAATAAAATGAGGTGGAAATGTAGCTCAGTGGTAGAGTGCCCCTGGGATCAATCCTCAGTACTTAAAAAAAAAAAAAATTTTTTTTTAATAAGAATTCTCTGACATTGTGGGACTTACTAGGGGATTGTTTATTCAGTGGACATAAATAGCAAATGCAACAAAAGTTTCATTGGCCCAGGTTTCAGAATTTCAAGCTAGCGAAATTCAGTGGTAGCAAATTGGCAGTGGTCAGCATTGGGTCATTTAGATACCATGTCCTTACTATAGCTAAAACCATTTACATATTGATATTAAATAATTTTTACCCTTTATGCAGAACCAGAAAACAAGGTCTTTATAATTAGCGTCAACTCCCATTTTTCAGAAATGTTACCTTTGTCACAGAGATAGATCAGAAAAAAACAAAATTCTCTTTGCAATTATAGTCATGTGCCACATAATGTTTTGGTCAATGATAGACACATATATGATAGTGTTCCATAAGGTTATAATGGAGCTGAAAATTTCCTATCATCCAGTGACATTCTAGCTGTCTTAACATCATTACTCAATGCCTTATTCACATTGTACATTTCAAGTACATAATATTTAATAATAAACTTTTACTTTTTTACATACTTTTATTTTATCACTTACTTATAAAAATAGCAATTTTAAATTTTTAAAAAACTCAACTGTGAATTTGTATGACATGTTATCTGAGCAACCTCATATCTATTTTTTAAAATTTTTTATTTGTTTATTTTTATGCAGTGCTAAGAATCGAACCCAGTACCTCACGCGTGCGAGGCAAGTGCTCTACCACTGAGCTACAGCCCCAGCTTCATATCTTGGATTTATCAAGTCTTCCTTGTATCAAGGGACCATGTCTAACGATTGACCTATGCTATCTGGGTTTACATAAGGACCTCTGTGATGTTGCCTGACAGTGAAATCACATATAGATACATTTGTCAGATATTCCTGTCATTAAATAGGGCTTGACCATTTTATTCTATAATTCTGCTTTCTTTCCTATTTCTCAAATATTAAAATTTAGCTACTATATAAGTGACTTGTCAAACCATAAAATTTCCTTTCTCACTTTTCAAATTGCTGATTTTTCTTTCCATACATTTCACAGAATTTATCTTCAGGTTAAGAGTAATTGTCTTGGATAAGTCTTAGATAATTTGGTTAATTTTATTTATTTATTTATTTATTTTTGCATTACAATTCTTAATACACCTTTATACCACAACTTATCATATCTCTGATTGTATATAAGATCTGTTGACACCAAATTCACATCTTCATACATGGATTTTGTATAATCATCCATGCTATTCCCCTTCTCCCTCTCTTTCCCTTCCACCCCTATTCCCTATCTAGAGGTAATCTTCCTCCCTTGTTCTCCCTCCCAACCCCATTTTGAGTCACCCCCCCGCCCTTATATCAGAGAAGACATTCGGACATTTGTATGAAAGGATATTCTTTAAAACCATAAGCTTTTTCTACCTCTCACCTTACAAATGTATGCCTTTCTAAGAGGACATGAGCAGCCACTGAGTCAAGTTAGAGATAGATAAGGTAGACCTCATCAATTGGTACAGACAGGCACACAAAAGATAAGTTCTCTACTCTTTATGTATTCTTTCTTTGTGATTATTGTCTAATGACTATTTTTTTAATTTGCTGAAGATATTTCACTTTTAGAGAATATGCTTTCAGTAGTATATGCTGCTTCTTTGGTTCCTACCCAAATTTCTGAGCAGAGTGGTATTTGCTTGCTTTCCTGCGTGCCTATGCTCCCTTTCCTTCTAGCGTACACACAGGCAAGCATGCTTGCTCGCTCTCTTGCGTCCCCCTCCCTCTCTTCCTCTCTCTCTCTCTCTCTCCCTCTCTCCCTCTCTCTTTCTCTCCCTCACTCTTCCTCTCTCTTCCTGTTTCCCTCTCTTCCTCTCTCCCTCTCTCTCTTCCTCTCTCTCCCTCTCTCTTCTCTCTCTCCCACCCTTTTCCTCCGTGTGCGCGCGCGCGCGCTGCCGCGGGAGCTCGCTCTTTCTGTGTGCGCGCTTGCGCGCGCGCACCTGCTCACACACCGGCTCACACATATATGCACATGTTTGGGAATCAAGCTCGGGGCCACACCCATACTAGGTATGTGCTTTTTACACTGCATTACCTATCCAGTTCATAACACCTTGGTTTTCAGGTGGACAGTTTCATGTCGAAATGTTTTCTGTTTGTTTTGCGGGGCGGAGTGGAGGGTCAGGGAAGTCCTAACCTGTGCATTATGGATACATTCTAAATATTCAAAAAAATACATGTGCATATATGTTATGCACATGTATATATTATGTAGGTTTGCCTATTTAACTCCAGAAATAAATTACTGAATAGATGTAAATAGAATTAAAAACCTGCTTCTGACAAGATGCTAATTATGCCTTAGACAGGCTTGTTTTCTTTATTGGGAGGAATGTGTATATATTTCAAGACTCTTCTCTGTGGTGAATTGCTATCCAGTGCTAACAATGATCTTTGTGAAGTAGAAAGAACACAGAATGACAGTGGGTTTGGAGGGACAGAAAATACATGATTAAAATTTCTGTTAAATTCTGTAGAAATTTTTCTAGTCATAGGAATATTCTTAATGCATAATTTGCTTGAGTCAACTGTATATTTATTCTTTGTGGCCAAATGTTTTGGCCACTCTTGTCTAGGTGAGTTCATTTTATGACCTTGCCAGGAAGTTAAACAAAGACAGAAAATTAGAAAATCAAATAATGACTACATTTTGTTCATTCTTAATCCTACTATACAAAATTATAATTTGTTTATTAGATGGTACTAGAAGGTGGGAGTCTTTGAAAGTATATCACTGGAATGGAGCCATCATGAAAGAGATTATAAAAAGACTCAAGAGAGCTTTCTACAAGAAATACAAGAAATGGGAAGTCAGTAGTCTGCAACCCAGAAAGGGATCCTCACATAAACTAAATGTGTTGGCATCTTGATCTTGCACTTCTAGCCTCCAGATAAGAATTTCTGTTGTTTATAAGATACCCACTCTATGGTACTTTGTTATACTCACTCCAATGACTAAGACAACATAATATTTAAACAAACAAAACAAAACAAAAAAACACCAAGAATGGCTATTAATGTTTGTCTGGCAGACATAGATAACAATAATTAAGATTTTGGTTATGAGGAACTTGTATCTTGATATTCCTAGGAAGTATTTAGTGTGTTTGTTTAGATTTGAAGTAACTAACATCTCATCCTCTGAGTAGTTTTTTTTTTTTAATTATTTTGGTAAAATCTAGTAGAAGTAATAACTAAAGTGTCAGAATCTGCTTGTTAACAGAATCATGAACTTCTGGAATATATTTAATTCAGTGTTGATGTAGTAAATCTATCTTTCTAAAATAGCTATCAAATTTTTATAAAGCTGCGTATTTGAGGTTGTTTAATGTAGCATTGTTTGTAATAGCAAATTTTTTTTAAAAATTCCCAGACACAGCTAAGTTTTATCAGTAATGATCTGGTAAAAATGACATACAATGGCATATGTTGCAGATCAAAGACGATAGATAGTAATATGCACTGATATGAAAATTCAAGGTGCTGCATACTAATTTACAATTTGCATTGTGTGTATATATTTGAAAATAATTTTTGTTCCATTTCTTTTTTTAAAATTTTTTTAGTTGTTGATGGACTTTTATTTTATTCATTTATTTATATGCAGTGCTGAGAATTGAACCCAATGCCTCACACATGTGAGGCAAATGCTCTGCCACTGAGCCATAACCCCAGCCCTTTTGTCCCATTTAGATAAACGGGCTCCCTAGTTACTGAAATAAAGTTGTTATAGAAGGAATAAATGAGAAACTTTACCCAGTCTTATGCTGCAAAGCAGTGTAGATCTGTTATGTTTATGATGTTGCTGCCACTTTCCTTTCTTTTCCTCCTCATTTCTTCCTTTGCCCAAGAACATTTATCAGTAGTTATACATATGCTTGCTTTAACACTTTCTGGACTTAAAAAGGGGGATCAGACAGGGAAGCCAGCCTAGCAGAAGATACTTGAGTCTAGAGGCTTGAACACTTAATAAAGAAGATCAGATGGCACTAACTTGGAATAAATAGCTGTATAAATAAATGAATGCTAATGATGCTGTCTTTTTGTTTTCATTTGTATTATTTCAATATTTTTTTTTTTTCCTTCAGGAAACATCCACAAAATCCATTGGTATTCTAACCAAAGATGTATAAGATCTCTTTACATCCCACTTTCTATTTATAGAGTTATCCAATCATATAATTTTGGATAAAGTAGCTACATGTCATTTTTAAACTAAAAGGAAGTAAAATAATTAATACTATAAAGCAGAAACTCATACCTCTATGGGAAATAAATTACTACAAACCCTTCAGGAAGCCATTTGGAAATATGCACTGAAGTCTTAAAATGCATTTTGGCCTAGAAATTCTGAGAAATTATCTAAAGGAAAAAATCATAAATATAGAAAAGTGCTGTAAACAATGGAGTTTATCACAGAGAAACATGAGAACTCTATTTGTCCAACTATTAGAAAATCATCAAGGAAACCCCAACCAATTGTTGTGTAGCTATCAAAAATGTTGGCTAGGAGGCTAAAATAACATGAAAGATGCTTTTTGTATATTATTCAGTGGCTAAAAAAAAAGTGGGGTAGAATATTTTCATTCAATATGATTATAAATTGAAAATATACTTATGCCTAGAAAAATAAGTACATTAAAGTATAGGCAGACATTGTGTTTGGATGGGGAAACTATTTTCCTTTTATAGCAGTTTCAAAAAGTTTTAATGACTAGTTCTTATAGGAGGGAGAAAGAGAATAACTTTACTAATTAAAAATATTACTTTCCTTATAGCTTTAAGTAGCAGTAGTAAAAGTCAGTTTTCTAGCATTGGAAGACTTATAAAGGAACATTGTGCAACATGGAATCTTTACCAGAAGAATTTTTTGTGAGGTAAGGAATAGGTTGACAAAAACAAACTCATTTGTTAAGATTCCAAAGGCATGACATTAGTCTTTTCCATGTAACCTTGGCAGTCTATTATGAATTAGATATCCTATGCTACAAGACAGTTTTTGATTAGTAGGGGAATGAGGAGTGGGTGAAGTATAATTTTAGAGAAGTTCTCTACCAGGGCTAATGAAAAATGTGCTACAACTTGCTGTACTTGGGACATTCTCAACAAAATAATTTTAACATACACTATGTACTTGCTATGTTGAGACACTGTTTTTAATGCTTTTACAAATGCTAATTTATATAAACCTCATAAAACTCTATGAAGTAGATGCTGTTATTTTCACTTTAAGAAAGTAACTTAAGCATAACACAGGAGACCCTGTGGTATTCTGTTCCCTCCAAACAGTGCAAATTCAGCCTGCCTGTATGTCTTCCATATAATGCTGAACACCCTTGAATTGTCTCATATACTAAGCAATGTTACATATTAATTTATTTCACAAGCATTTACTGCCTCCTTGGTGCGGAAGGAATAATGATTAATACAAAATCTGTATACTTAAGAGTTTATAATGTAATAGGAAGATATGTGAAAAGAACTGTATCTGTAGGCAAAGTGTATAATATTAGAAGTGTTGTGGCTATGTTTCAGAAGGAACAATAATTATTGACTAGGAATTGAGTCAGGTTCTACAAATTGATATTGAACTGATCTTTAAAAAAAATGAGAATTTTTTTTTTTTAATATCAACTTGCTATTTTTTCTACCATCCATCGTCCAGTAAGGTCTACCTTAACGTCTTTGAGTCCATAAAGAGATGTGATACTTACCAGGATTATCTAAAACTTTAGACAGAACTCAGTTGTTAGATTGATTGCTACTATAATTCATGATCTTTGTAAGGAGATGCTCTGAAAACACCTCTGTTACTCATTTTCAGTAGGGATTCTACTGTGGAAGAACAGACTGAAGAGGAAACTGAGAATAAGATAGAAAAATCAACCAGTCAACTGGTAAGAGAAAATTTAATTTTCATTTATTTGTAGTTAATTAATAATGATTAATTCTGTATGAGAATGTAATGCTAAATTTAGTCAATAATCTTAAAAGCTTTTGAATGAGTCTACTTTTCTAAATGAGTAAGATGATCATAATTAAATATTTCTTGCATGATTGATACTATATGTCAAAGTTATCATTCTAAGTACCAATTCTCACTGTGAGTTAAAATTAATAGAAAATTAAATTCATTCTCCCAGAAACATCTGAACAGTTAGTTTTAAGAAATTTCTCATTTTGGGCCAGGCTTGATGGCTTATACCTTAAACCTAATATGATGACGGCAAAGGGATTACAAGTTTGAGGTTAGCCTGGGCCACTTAGTGAGATACTGACTCAGAAATATGAAAGGCCTGGGGATATATGCTCAGTGGCAAAGCATTTAGTATACTATGTGTGAAGCTCTGGTTTTAATCCCCAGTTCTGGGGATAAGAAAGAAAGAAATCATATCTTTTTCTTTTGTGTGCACGTGTGTGTGTGTGTGTGTGTGTGTGTGTATTGCTGGTGATCAACACATGTTAGGTAACTGCTCTACCACTGACATCCCTAGCCACCTCATTTGTCTTTTCAAAGGAAAATTCAAGAAAAATGAAACTACAAACACATATGTGAATGCAATCACATACAAAAATTTTATTTATTAAGATGTTTTGCTGAATTATTTATGAAGTTACTTTTCTTTCTTATTTTTATTATATTTCCTGTTAAAAATTCTAGGCCTAAATGAGAAGTTCTGCATTATGCATTGATGTAATTTTTGTATTGTCAATGACAAATACTTTATAGTTGATTAAAACATTTATGTGAATACTATATATCATATTTATTGAAAGTTTTTTTTTTTGTTTTGGATTTTTTTTTGGTACTAGGGACTGAATGCAGAGGCACTTAACTACTGAGCCACATCCCCAGCCCTTTTTATTTTTCATATTTTATTTAGAGATAGAGTCTTGATGAGTTTCATAGAGCCTCACTAAGTTGCTGCAACTGGCCTTTTACTTGCAAACCTCTTGTCTTATCCTCCTAAGTGCTGGGATTACAGGTTTGTACCACTGTACCCAGAAAGAAAAGAGTAATCTATATAATATTGTAATTTAAAAAAAAAGAAAAAAACTTTTGATACTGGGGAATAAACTCAGGGGTACTTTACCACTGGTTCTTCCCAGCCCTTGTAATTTTTGAGACAGGATTTCACTAAGTTGCTTAGAGAACAGAGAGACTATCTTATTCTTACTTGCATTCTACGTGTCTGTCACAATGATATACATATAGTAGGAATTTGACTCTATTTTTAATACTTTTGCTAGTTTTAATCACTAGAGTAAACGAGAGTATGTAGAATTGTATAAATTTTTAATGGATAAATGTCTTGTAGGACAAACAGAAAAAGGACATACCTACTGACCTTGTTCCAGTTAACCTGCTATTAGAAGTTAAGAAGTTATTAAATGCAATTAATACTCTACCAAAAGGTGTGATTCCTCACATTAAGAAGTTCTTACAAGAAGATTTTTCTTTCCAGACTATGCAGGTAACATTATAATTTGTCTTTGAGGCAGAAGTAATAGCTCTATGTAAATGATTTTTTTTTTTTTAACTCATGCAGTGTAACTCAGGTCTTGGAATCTTCATTTTACTACTACTTCTTTTTTTAAAAAAGCTTTATAGTTATACATAGTAGTTGGGTTATTCCAACAAACTCATACATGCATGGAAATCAGTTGCAATTTATGACCCCTATCATTTTTTGTGTGCATATCCTTTTATAGTTACCTTATTTCTTCTAGGACTTTTCTCTGTTTTGGGTGTATGCATAAATGCCAAGGATGTGACCTAAGTTCCCTCTGATTGTTCCTCCTTTTATTCTTGTTGGTTTGGGACTTTTGTCTCCTTACTTCTTTAAGTTGGAGTAATGTTAGGGAATGTTTAGTTCTGTAGCAGTCTCTAATCTGTGAACTTTTAGTGTCCCTATAGATTCCCAGCACCTCACAGAATGGGGCAAAATACATCATAATAACAACTGTTGCAAACAATAAACAATACACAGTGTTAAAGCAAATTGTCACTAATAAAGAGGAATGGTATATTTAGCACTTGTCAATGGTAAGAACAATAACCGTGAACTAGACCTGGCTTGAAAGAAAAGAGCAGGTGTCAACTGTATCATCCACAGCAGTAATGACTGTATTTAGCATTAATGGTGGGGGTATGAGTTATATAGACCAATTAGTTCTGAAATGTGGTAAAAGTAGAGTTATTTACGGGAAAAGGAAACATGTTAGGTAGTTAGAAAACACTTTACAATTTCAGAAAGTGAACAGAGAATGCAGAAGAGATGTATCAAGTAATCTTTATAATGAAGGAATGGAAAAAATAGAAGCAGCATGTATCAAGAAAGAAGGAATGAAAACAGTAGAATTTGGCTATTAGCAGGAAAAGAGAAAGAAAAACAAGAGAAATAAACAAATGAAAATAATACAAAACCAAACTAAAATATACAGTCTAAAATGTCTGAATCCTCTAAAGGTTATGCTAGGAAAAAGTAATTACAATATTTTTTAAAAATGCTGAAAATCAGGGGGGAAAAAATAAATGTATGTATATGATTCTGAACCAATCAACACAGCCAGAATTCACATGCATGCACACTTTCTGTCTCATATACACATATGGAAAGAATAAAAAATAAAATAACTTTTAAAAATTCCAAAATCTTAGTGAAGAATGAAGGAACTTTAACTTTCTCCACTGAGGTAATCGAAATAGTTGACCAGAGTAGGTGAGCACTGCTTATGTCCAATAGACTTTCTTTCCATTTCTTCTTAAGTAATGTACTAAGAGCAAAGGGTAAAAATTGTTAATTCTTTCCTGTTTTTGTGTTGCTCTCTGAACTTCCAATTGAAGTGGTCTAAGATGGAAGCTGTTTGATGTAAGACTCAGCTTCCCTGTTTATCAGTATGAGGTGGGATGGGTTAGGATGTACTGCTTGGCATTTTGTTCATTTGCCAGGAGAGTGGACTGAGATCTAATCAGGATTTGTTGGGTAGACCCTTTTTTGGAGTGAGTAGATTGACTCCTAGAGCTAGACTGTAGCTGATCTCTTTGGAGGTTTGGTTTTAAGGAGCCTCTCACAAAATCCAGTCTGCTGCCCAGGATCACAGCCTTCCTGAGCTTAGTCCTTGAGTGTATTCACCCCTACCCATGGAGACTCCCAGCCTGCTTCATATACATAAGATAAACACAAAGGAGAGGCGAGTTGGGGTCCCTTCCACCCTTCTGACTCTAATGCCCCTGGGTGTGTCTGTTTCTCCTGTTTCATAAGGCCCAGCGTAGGTCCCTCAAAAATGGGTACTGCTGGGATGTTGTCATTGTTTTTTTGGTTTTTGTTTCTTTTTCCTCCTGATCTCTTAAGTTCCAGAATTGCCATTCTGGCAGCGCACTTGTCCCAAGATGGCTCCCACTCAGCTCTCCACAGCCGGTTGACATATAAAGCGTGATTTTTAAGCACCAGCATGCAATGCAGCCTCTGAATCTGTTAAGATTAGGCAGCACTTTTTATCTCAGATTTCCTTCAGCTAAGTCTGTGTTTGTTCACTCTCCCTCTTGTCTGTGGTGAATCTGCACTGGTGGCCTCCAGGTTAGTTCCATGTAGCCTTCAGAAGCTATACATCCACTGTTTTGGCTCCATGCCATGGCACAACTTGGGATGTAGCTTTCCTTTACTCCGCCATCTTCCTAGCCTCCTCCGTTGTGACACTCTGGGACAAGAGAATGTTTTTAGTTTTCTAATGTTTTACTAAAATTTTTTTTCAAAAATATAAAACAGAAATGATATGCAAAACTTTTGGATTTTATGAGTGAAATAAATATTCTAAAGAATATATAGATTTCCATCTTGCAAATAGTTTCTCTAAAAAATAATTTGTGCTAGCTTCCAGTATAGTAATGGAACTATTTCTTAAGTTAATAGTGTTTTCCAAAGTTAAGAAAAATGATATACTCTTTAATCTGTGGCGGTTAAATGGCAGTGGGGGCAGTACACCTTATGTATCTTAAAAATACCACATTTGTACCTTCTATATGTAAAAAATACATTATTGTTTCCATGAAATAAATTAATGCTGTTACAATTAAAAATTTAAACTCTGAAACTTTCCCTACGATTTTATATGTAGTTATAACCTTAACTGAGATCAGTTACTGTGATTGAATCTGTCTTGACTCCTTTTTTTCCTCTTGTACTTTGGAAACTATCAAGAAACAGCAAAACTCAGAAATCAATAAACCTTATGTATGCATAGTCAGTTAGAAAGTAAGAATAGAAGAAAAGTTTTTGTTTACAATAGCAAAAAAAAAAAAAAAAATTTAAATACCCAAGAAAACAACTAAGAAATACATAAGATAAACTAGTAGTTTTCAAAGTTCATCCTAAGTCACTCACATGATAATATCAGAACCCTATATAAGTACTAAAGAATCAAAATCTCTTGGGGTAGGTCTGGGAATCTGCACTTTAGCAAGCATTTACCCTGATTTTATTCACAGCTAAGTTTAGAAATCAATGCTTCCTACTAAAACAATAAATAAATATCTCTAAAACCCTATTAAGAGTATTTAAAAAAAAAAAAGGAGACCTGAGTGGAAAATATGCATGTAAAGAGACACGGTACAATAAAGTTATCAATTTTTCCTAAATTAAATATCAACTAATTCCAATTTGAAAAGATTTTTGTTATTGTTGTTACTAAGAGATAATTCTGAATTTCAAATGAGAAATAAGAGGAAAAACAACCAAGAAAATTTTGTAAGAGAACTGTAGAGGAGAAGGGCTCAGAAATTTGCTGACTTAAGACTTACTAAAAAACTGTAATAACTAAAAGGTTGTGTTACTTTTTCTTGACATTACACATGGATAAGTCTAGAAAATAGAACCCAAATTGCAGATGAAATAGAGATATATACACACGGAACTTTTATGAATGATAAAGTGATAAAAATTGAGCATGGTGGGAGGGGGCGCATATCTCTAATCAATGCTTGGGAGGCTGAGGCAATCGTATTGCAAGTTTGAGGCCAGCCTCTGCAATTAGTGAGACCTTGTCTCAAAATTAAAAATAAAAGGGTTCTGGATGTAGCTCAGTGGTAAAGCATTCCTGAGCTCAATCCCCAATACTGTAAAAAATAAATATATAAATAAATAAAAATAAAAACTGAATAGTAAAGGGACAATGATCAATTTCAATGGGAGATTTTAGTACTGTTCTTTTTAAAAACTGCTGACACAAAATGTGTTGTCATACAGCAAACTTCATCCCATTGGGACACACAAGCACAATACACTACTTCCAACAGTGGTAAAATATACATTTTTTAAAATGTGCATATAGAACATTTACAAAAATTGGCTAAGTCACAAGGCAAGTCTCTTTGGATTTTAAAGGATCAACTAACTCATAAAAAGCATATAGAACATTAGCAATTAGTCTAGAAATAATAATAAAAATATAAAACTAGGAAATCTCATGTTCTTAAGATAGATGCTTGTAATCTAGGGTATATATAGGTCAAGGAAGAAATTGCAATGAAAGTTAACATTTTTGAACTGAATAACAACTGTATATTAAAACTTATATTATTAGCTAAAGCAGTGCTATGAGGAAAATTTATAGCTTACAATTCATGAATTAGAAAAAGAAGCAAGGTTGAATATCAGTCATTTATGCATGAACTTTAAGACATTAAGAGAAGAACAGAAAATTAAACATAAAAGGAAGTAATAAGGATAGTTAAATCAAATAAAAGTTAAATTGAATCAATAAAATAAAAAGAATCAATAAAACTGACTAGTGTCTAATAATATTTGAAAAAAGAAAGAAAACAAGAATAATCCAAGTAATCACAAATAAACATAAATATCAATACAAATTCCATAATCATTGAAAAGATGACAGTGAATTCTGCTATTTGTAGTAGTTGCCTGAGTTGTTTCAAAACAATTTCCTGTGAAGAACTAGAAAACAGGAAAAATCTGCATATTTTCTAGTCCAGAATTATCACCTGAATTGCCGCAGTCTGGCTGGGCACAAATCACGAGCCACTGAAGCAGGAACAAACTTTATTTTTAAACTGCAGGAAAACACTTCACACAGCTCCCGGGGAATCCTCCCGAACGCCACGAGGCTTCTCCAGAAAACCCCCAGCCGGAAATATCTCTCTCAGAAATCCCTCCTCCTGCACTTCCCCAACCAATGGGAACTCTCGGGGAATCCCCGGAAATCCCCACGAGAACTCCAAAATAGTGCGAGAACTCAAAAGTTGCGGCAGAGGCGGATAGTAATGCCTCGCCTGTCAATCAATACTGTTGGCAAAATGCCAGGGACCATACAGACTCGGCCGTGGCTCTCAGCATCTCCCCCTTTTTGTTTAATTAAACAACAAGCAATGTGGCTTAGGGACCGTGCCTGTTAGGCAGTCCAATTCAACATATGGTCCTTACCCGTCATCGGATGAACTGACCTCTAGGCGTCAGCCTCCTGTCTTAGGTTGGTACCACTGCAATTGGATAATACCCGTCACTGACTACCGGTCCAGCATACAGC